>NW_027507748.1:468498515-469001015 GCF_037356315.1 Lithobates pipiens
GTAGTGTGTGTGTGGGGGGGTAGTGTGTGTGTGGGGGGGTAGTGTGTGTGGTAGTGTGTGTGGGGGTGGGGGTGGCTGTGTGGGGCGGTAGTGTGTGTGGTAGTGTGTGTGGGGGTGGGGGTGGGTGTATGGGGGGTAGTGTGTGTGTGGGGGGGGTAGTGTGTGTGTGGGGGGGTAGTGTGTGTGGTAGTGTGTGTGTGGGGGTAGTGTGGGTGTAGTGTGTGTCTCGCCTACATTGTCACAATATAAATAGTGTGCATTTGGTCTGACATTAGTATTTATGTTATTTTTTTTTTTTTTTTTCAGAGATCAAAATGCAAAAGTACACTCCAGACCCCTTTAAGGAGGAGGCCTTCCTCTCCACATTTATAGATATGTTGGAGATGCACAGGAGCCTGTGGGATTCCAAGCACCCACTATATTCAAGCTGTCCTGGCCGGAGGAAGACACTGGGGACAATTTTGACGTTTGTGAAAACCCGACTCCCCCAGGCAGACCTTAACTTTGTGAGCTCCAAAATTCAGAACCTGCGTAACATGTATAGGCGGGAGCGCAAAAAGGTCCTAGACTCCCAAACATCAGGAGCAGCAGCAGATCAGATATATGTACCAAAGCTGTGGTATTACGACAGGCTGCGTTTTCTGGATGACACGTCAGAAGCCAGGCAGTCACTTTCCACTCTTCCGTCTACCCTTCCCTCCACCCTTCCCTTCACCTCAGGTGAGCCACCCCAGGAAGATCCAGACCCTTCCTTGCTGGACGAAGTTGATGCGCCCAGCTGGAGCCAGGTATATTTTAGTTTCTAAAGTTAGGATTGCTCTAATATTAATGATGTAAAGTTCAATGTTTGAATTGCTTCCAAATCTAGGATTTCATCACAAATTAAATTAGATATAAGGATACAGTAGTTTCCACAAATGTGGCTCAAATCTTGGTGAACTGATGGAAAAATGATGGTGTCAAAATGATAGCCTTTTGTATTTCAAGACAAATGTATTTGCAAGTGAGAACTGTAAAATTGTCAGTGATTGATGATTTCAAAATATAGACATATTTTATTTATTTATTTATTTATTTATTTATTTTTTACACAGGATGAGCTCACCCAGGAGGAGGCCGGGACCAGTGGTATGGAGGAGGAGGCCGGGACCAGCCACACGCAGGAGCTAGCTGGGGCCAGCAGGAGTCGGACCAAAAGTCAGGTCCCTCCCCTCCGCCTAGCCAGCAAAAGGCCCAGGAGGATGACGCAGACAGAGGAGTCATTGGCGCTTATACGCCAAGCCACCCAAGTGCTGAGTAAACCCCCCAATCCTGAGGAGGCCTACGCTACATATTTGGCAAGCAAGTTGCTTGAAATGGAGAAGGGACAGCGCAACTTGTGCGAAGCGATTTTTTTTGACACTATTCAACGGGGTCTGAAGGGTGAGCTAACACCAACCACCAGACTGTACAACACAGACCCTACTGCTCCTCCTCCTCCTCCTCTATCTATCTATCTATCTATCTCTACTTACATAGTCTGCTTGGCCAAAAAAAACGCAAGTCCATCTTGTTTAAACCCCCCCCCCCCACAAAAAAAAACAAAATAAATAAATAATTTTAAACTGACAATAGTAGTTCCAAAAATATATAGTAATAGATAAATTATAAAATTTTATATATATATATATATATTTTTTTTTTTTTTTTTTTTCTCAAATTGGAATATTAATCATAGGATGAGGATGAATAAAAACATTTGTGATAACTCTGTGTGAATATAAGCAGCAAAGCTACTTCACTTTTCTTGCATTATGAAGAAGAAAAGAATGGGCTATATTAAAAAAACACGAAATTTGCAGCATGACGAATATGCTAGCTTCAATATGAACACTAGTTTTACAAGACCGAGCGCTTCCTCCCTGTAAATCCTTTCTGGGCATGAGTCATTCTTAGTCCGTCCGACTAGCCTACTGACGAGCGGATTGTCCGTGAAACCAAAGTATGACAGACAGAATTTCGAAAATTCCGAAATACTTAGTACGCCAGACTGCACGCTGAAAAAGTCTGCTGAAGCCCACACACGCGCGGACTGTCCGCTGAAATGTGTTTCGACGGACTAAGTAGGCCATACAGTCCGCCCGTGTGTACGCTGCTTTAGACTCCGCGCCCCAGGGAATCTTACGCTCTAACCCCAGTGGGATCTGTCCCCATCTGCAGCAGTCAGCCGTAGGGTCCACAACCTTGCGGTGAACTCCTGATCCCTACAGTGTGCATCTGTCACCTCGCCTCAAGGTGACCTGACACAGAGTTTATGTTGGTTGTTTTTATGGTCATTTTTTTTTTTATTCTTTATTTAAGATTTTTTTATACACAAAATATAAAACTCACATTTAAATATGGTGTACAAGGAAGAAACATCATAAACCTTGAGCCTTGAGGGGATTCCCTTTTTAATACCCATTTCTGAGCTGGCGGGGGGGGGAGAATCCCCCTTTCCCCACCCTGTCTTCTCCTTTCCCCTCCAGGTTGATAAAAATATAATACGTCTTTCTCCTTATTCAATACCCCCACCTGATTCCTTTATTTCCCCCCTCCCATTCCCCCCTCATCCCTCTCCCCCCACCCCCCCCCTCCTATAGCCTTACTGCCTCGCTATATTTCTTCATTAATTTGAACAATTTCCATTGTTCCCATTTCTTTCGGAATTTCTTTTTTCCACTCTCCTCATCTTCTTCCCATCCCTCCATTCTATACATATCTTCTACTCTTTCTATCCATTCCCTCAGTTTTGGAGCTTCTACCTGTTTCCAATTTTTTGGGATCAGACTCTTTGCCGCGTTTATTAACCACTTTCAGACCGGACCATTTTGCTGGTAAATGACCAGAGGTCTTTTTACAATTTGGCACTGCGCTGCTTTAACTGGTAATTGCGCGGTCATGCAATGTTGTACCCAAACAAAATTTGCGTCCTTTTCTTCCCACAAATAGAGCTTTCTTTTGATGGTATTTGATTGCCTCTGCGATTTTTATTTTTTGCGATATAAACGTAAAAAGACCGCAAATTTTGAAAAAAAATGATATTTTCTACTTTTTGTTATTAGAAAAATCCAATAAACTCAATTTTAGTCATACATTTAGGCCAAAATGTATTCAGCCACATGTCTTTGGTAAAAAAAAAGTCAATAATTGTATATTTATTGGTTTGCGCAAAAGTTGTCACATCTACAAACTAAGGTACGTTTTCTGGAATTTACGCAGCTTTTAGTTTACGACTGCCTATCTCATTTCTTGAGGTGCTAAAATGACAGGGCAGTACAAAACCCCCCCAAATGACCCCATTTTGGAAAGTAGACCCCCTAAGGAAATTGATAAGAGGCATGTTGAGCCCATTGAATATTTTATTTTTTTGCCTCAAGCGATTGAATAATGACAAAAAAAAAATTTTTTTTTTTTTTTTACACAAAGTTGTCACTAAATGATATATTGCTCACACATGCTATGGGCGTATGTGAAATGACACCCCAAAATAAATTCTGCTGCTTCTCCTGAGTACGGGGATACCACATATGTGGGACTTTTTGGGAGCCTAGCCGCGTACAGGGCCCCGAAAACCAAGCACCGCCTTCAGGCTTTCTAAGGGCGTAAATTTTTGATTTCACGCCTCACTACCTATTACAGTTTTGAAGGCCATAAAATGCCAAGATGGCACAAAACCCCCACAAATGACCCCATTTTAGAAAGTAGACACCCCAAGCTATTTGCTGAGAGGCATGTTGAGTCCATGGAATATTTTATATTTTGCCACAAGTTGCGGGAAAATTACAAACTTTTTTTTTTTTTTTTCACAAAGTTGTCACTAAATGATATATTGCTCATGCATGCCATGGGCATATGTGAAATGACACCCCAAAATAAATTCTGCTGCTTCTCCTGAGTACGGGGATACCACATATGTGGGACTTTTTGGGAGCCTAGCCGCGTACGGGGCCCCGAAAACCAAGCACCGCCTTCAGGCTTTCTAAGGGCGTAATTTTTTGAGTTCACTTCTCACTACCTATTACAGTTTTGAAGGCCATAAAATGCCAAGATGGCACAAAACCCCCACAAATGACCCCATTTTAGAAAGTAGACACCCCAAGCTATTTGCTGAGAGGCATGTTGAGTCCATGGAATATTTTATATTTTGCCACAAGTTGCGGGAAAATTACAAACTTTTTTTTTTTTTTTTTTTTTTTCACAAAGTTGTCACTAAATGATATATTGCTCATGCATGCCATGGGCATATGTGAAATGACACCCCAAAATAAATTCTGCTGCTTCTCCTGAGTACGGGGATACCACATATGTGGGACTTTTTGGGAGCCTAGCCGCGTACGGGGCCCCGAAAACCAAGCACCGCCTTCAGGCTTTCTAAGGGCGTAATTTTTTGAGTTCACTTCTCACTACCTATTACAGTTTTGAAGGCCATAAAATGCCAAAATGGCACAAAACCCCCACAAATGACCCCATTTTAGAAAGTAGACACCCCAAGCTATTTGCTGAGAGGCATGTTGAGTCCATGGAATATTTTATATTTTGCCACAAGTTGCGGGAAAATTACAAACTTTTTTTTTTTTTCACAAAGTTGTCACTAAATGATATATTGCTCACGCATGCCATGGGCATATGTGAAATGACACCCCAAAATAAATTCTGCTGCTTCTCCTGAGTACGGGGATACCACATATGTGGGACTTTTTGGGAGCCTAGCCGCGTACGGGGCCCCAAAAACCAAGCACCGCCTTCAGGCTTTCTAAGGGCGTTACAGTTTTGAAGGCCATAAAATGCCAAGATGGCACAAACCCCCCCCCCCAAATGACCCCATTTTAGAAAGTAGACACCCCTAAATTTAGGGGTACACTAGTGAGACTAGGTAATAAATGGCGGGTGCCCTGAAACTATAAAAAAATAACTAACCAACCAGCGTCACCTGTAACAGTTATATGGTGATCACTGGTGAAAGGGTTAACTAGGGGGCAATCAGGGGGCTTTATGCGGTAGTATATGGGGGTCCCTGGCGCTATAAAAAGCTGCGGCGAACCTAAATACCTACCTGCCTAACTAGCGTCACCTGTGACACTAATACAGCGATCAGAAAAACGATCGCTTATTAGGCTGGGTTCACACTGGAGCGATGCGGGAACGCCACGAATGCGCGGCGGGTTCCCGCATCGCATGCCTCCCGGCGGCAGTTCACACTGCCCTATGCGAACTGCTGGGAGTGTCAGTGAAATGTTAATGACACCCCCAGATCAGTTCGCATATCGCAGTGCGATCTGCAAACTTGGATCGCATGGTGTGAACACCCATGCGATCCGATTCTGCTGCGGACCAAAAAAAGGGTCCCGTGCGAGTTTGCGGCGGGTGCGGCGGGTGCGACACGAATTCAGCCATACTATCTGTATAGCTGAACTCGAATCGCACAGAGATCGGATGTGATTTGCACTGCAGTGCGGTGCGAATCACATCCGTTCTCATAAACCGCTGCAATGTGAACCCAGCCTTAGTGACACTGGCGACGGGGGGTGATCACGGGGTTAAACCTTTATTGGGGGGGTTAGGGGGGTACCTTAGAACTAAAGGGGGCTAACCCTAACTGCCCTAACAGTTATTAGTCACAAATGACACCTGCCGGGTGATCAGGGGGTTAAACCTTTATTAGGTAATAAATGGCGGGTGCCCTGAAACTATAAAAAAATAACTAACCAACCAGCGTCACCTGTAACAGTTATATGGTGATCACTGGTGAAAGGGTTAACTAGGGGGCAATCAGGGGGCTTTATGCGGTAGTATATGGGGGTCCCTAGCGCTATAAAAAGCTGCGGCGAACCTAAATACCTACCTGCCTAACTAGCGTCACCTGTGACACTAATACGGCGATCAGAAAAATGATCGCTTATTAGGCTGGGTTCACACTGGAGCGATGCGGAAACGCCGCGAATCCGCGGCGGGTTCCCGCATCGCATGCCTCCCGGCGGCAGTTCACACTGCCCTATGCGAACTGCTGGGAGTGTCAGTGAAATGTTACTGACACCCCCAGATCAGTTCGCATATCGCAGTGCGATCTGCAAACTCGGATCGCATGGTGTGAACACCCATGCGATCCGATTCTGCTGCGGGCCAAAAAAAGGGTCCCGTGCGAATTTGCGGCGGGTGCGGCGGGTGTGGCGGGTGCGGCGGGTGCGGCGAATGGCTGAACTCGAATCGCACAGAGATCGGATGTGATTTGCACTGCAGTGCGGTGCGAATCACATTCGTTCTCATAAACCGCTGCAATGTGAACCCAGCCTTAGTGACACTGGCGACGGGGGGTGATCACGGGGTTAAACCTTTATTGGGGGGGTTAGGGGGGTACATTAGAACTAAAGGGGGCTAACCCTAACTGCCCTAACAGTTATTACAGTCACAAATGACACCAATGCAAAAAAAAAAAAAAAAAATGACATTGGTGTCACTGTGACTGGGGGGCAGGGGTAATTGGGGGGGTGATCGGGGGGTAAAGGGGGGGTGTGAGTGTGCCTGGCATGTTCTACTGTGTGTGGGATGTGTTGGTGCAACTCACTGATCCGCTCTCCTCCGTGTCGGAACGAAAAATACCGACACGGAGGAGAGAATACATCACTTCCTCTCCTGTGTTTACATTACAGGAGAGGAAGTGATGTCACCGGGGATTTCCATTCGTCGGGAGCGATCGCGAGGGGGTGGCCATGAATGAATGGCCGTCCCCTCGTCCGGGATCGCTCCCGAACGAAAACCGACCGCCGCAGGCACCGGGCGGGGGCCCGATCGGGCCCCCGACCCGCGGGAGGCAAATCACGTACATGTATGTGATTATGCCTGCCTGTGCCATTCTGCCGACGTACATCGGCGTGAGGCGGTCGGCAAGTGGTTAAATGACCTATGAGAGCCTCTTTATACTTTTGGGTTGGGGTATCTGTACCGTGGAAAAGACATGTCCAAGGGTTTTCTGGTACCTGAGTTCCTGTTATTATTTTTATCAGATCTAATATTTCTCTCCAGAACTTTCTAATTTTTGGGCATTCCCACCAAATGTGTGCCGCATTCCCTTGTTGTCCACACACTCTCCAGCAATTTCCAGATTGATCTTCTTGATATCTCATCATCATGTCTGGTGTACTATACCACCTAACAATGCTTTTAGAATTCATTTCTATTGTGCTAAGGTTTTTAGACGTCCCGTGTATTAAGTGCAAAATTTTTTCTATTTTCTGTTTCTCCCCTCGAGGTCCTATTTCTTCTTCCCATTTTTTTATATAGATGGGTACCTCCATCTCATCCATTCCTCCCAGCATCTTATATATCTGCGAGATGTTTACTCTTATTATTTTCCCTTCGCACATCCATTCTAAAGCATTTAGGTCTTCTCCACTTCTCAACGGTTGAGGCAATGATGAGACAAAATGTCTGAGCTGGAGATACCGCCATCCATCTATATCCATATACTCCTTTCCTTTATGTAGTGATTCTAAAGTGTTTATTTTGCCCATTTTTATTATGTGTCTCAATTGAGTGTCTTCTCTTTTAATCCAATGCCCTCCCATAGTGCTCTTCCCTGGTGGAAATAAATTATTTTCTTTTAAAGCCATTAATGGGGAATTGTATTACCATTTATTATGTTTATGAATTCCGTCCCATATTCTAAACATGTTTTTTGTGAGTGCAAGTGTTGTTGGTCCTAGTGATCTATATTTTGGAGGTATCCAGATTTCCCTTCCTAATTGTGTCTCTGCTGAACTGTGTTCTATTGCCACCCATCTCTTTTCATTGTCTAGTTTTGTCCACTCCGCCACCCGTGTTAACACTATAGAGTCATAATATTTCTTAAAGTCCGGTACTTTTAAACCTCCCCTCGCTTTTCCCAGTTGTAATACCTTAAGGCTGGGTTCACACTGAAGCGATGCGGGAACGCCGCAAATCCGCGGCGGGTTCCCGCATCGCATGCCTCCCGCCGTCAGTTCACACTGCCCTATGCGGACTGCTGGGAGTGTCAGTGAAACCTTAATGACACCCCCAGATCAGTTCTCATATAGCAGTGCGATCTGCAAACTCGGACAGGAATCGGATCGCATGGCTGTTCTGAGTGGAACCTGTCCTAGTAAATCACTGTATGGTTTTCGTCCCACATGCTGTAGCTCAGTTTCCGGGTCTTGGTAATCTTCTTATAGCCTAGGCCATCTTTATGTAGAGCAACAATTCTTTTTTTCAGATTTTTTTCAGATCCTCAGAGAGTTCCTTGCATCGCCATGGTTGACCAAAGAAGTTGAGTGCACATGGTCATCGTCATGTCCAGAGGTTGTCTTTTGGAAATAAATGTATGAGTGCTGCCAGCATTTCTGCAGAGGTTGAAGGGGTGGGGGTCAGCCTTTCAGTGCTCAGACCATATGCTGCACACTGTATCAAAAATTGGTCTATATGGCTGTCGTCCCAGAAGGAAGCCTCTTCTAAAGACGATGCACAAGAAAGCCTGCAAACAGTTTGCTGAGGACAAGCAGACTAAGGACATGGATTACTGGAACCATGTCCTGTGGTCTGATGAGATCAAAATAAACATATTTGGTTCAGATGGTGTCAAGAGCGTGTGGCGGCAACCAGGTGAGGAGTACAAAGACAAGTGTGTCTTGCCTACAGTCAAGCATGGTGGTGGGAGTGTCATGGTGTGCTTCCGGCACTGAGGAGCTGCAGTTCATTGAGGGAGCCATGAATGCCAGTATGTACTGTGACATACTGAAGCAGAGCATGATCCCCTCCTTCAGAGACTGGGCCGAAGGGCAGCATCCCAACATAATAACGACCCCAAACACACCTTGCTAAAGAAGCTGAGGGCAAAGGTGATGGACTGGCCAAGCAATTCCTAAGACCTAAACCCTATTGAGCATATGTGGGGTATCCTCAAATGGAAGGTGGAGGAGTGCAAGGTCTCTAACATCCACCAGCTCTGTGATGTCATCATGGAGGAGTGGAAGAGGACTCCAGTGGCAACCTGTGAAGCTCTGGTGAACTCCATGCCCAAGAGGGTTAAGACAGTGCTGTAAAATATTGGTGGCCATACAAAATATTGACTCTTTGGGCCCAATTTGGACATTTTTACTTAGGGGGTGTACTCACTTTTGTTACCAGCGTTTTAGGCATTAATGGCTGTGAGTTGAGTTATTTTGAGAGGGCAGCAAATTTACACTGTTATATAAGCAGTACACTCACTACTTTACATTGTACCAAAGTGTAATGTCTTTAGTGTTGTCAGATGAAAAGATATAATAAAATATTTACCCAAATGTGAGGGTTGTACTCACTTTTGTGAGATACTGTAGTAAGGTTTATGTACATTTCGCGCCTGACTTTACCATTTTACAAAGTTTTTAGTGTGGTTTACACTTAAAGGGGCAACTGTTATAAACACACAGAGCTACTCTAAGTTGATGCCTTTTTTCATTACAAGATTTTAGGTTAAGCAACCCCATTTCTTGCACTGGAATATGCCTACCCAGTTGTCAAAATAGCATCTAATATCCATAGACCTCTTCCTGTCTGGGTTTTTTGGCTTACTTGTCGCAATAAGGTTTTTTAGCATACTTGCTTCCTGAAAACAATTTAAGGGGTAAGCTGGAAGGTGGGGACCTAATATGGGATCAGAACATAGGACGTGCCAGTGTTTTTTGATCACTTTTGATATAGCCTTGTAAGTCCCATTGAAGTCCCATTGAAACTTATGATAAATCTAACATTTTGATTATTGGGGGCAGTGGTTACCTCAACACCAGGAGGATCCTCCAAGTAGGATTCATAAGCTCTCCTAGGAGGTCCTTATACTTCCACTCCTGCTTCAATGCAGCTTTTTTCCTCTTTAAATAGTTTCCACAACATCCACATTGGTAGTATATGATCTGACCATATTCTCAACAAGTGGCATGAGTTATGGAAGAAAAGAGGGCTCCATATAGTGAGAGCATCATTTAATACACCATAGAAACGTATAAAGTCACACTTTTAGCCTTGTACACATGTCATGCTTCCTCCAAGATGGCCGCCTTAGCTTTCCAACAGGATTTGGATGTAACATTACTGGCAGTTACCTCTTAACATGTTTCACCATAAAAATGTGACTTACTCAGGAACTCCTGACGGCGTCACATTTTTATGATAAAACATGTTGGGCGGTAACTTCCAGTTATAAACACTGAGCACATACGCGTATGAATTTCATATTATGAAATTTGATTTGTGGATTACTTATTTTACCACATTTGGTTTACTGTTTATTAGTTTGGATAGCACTGTCAAGGGATCTAGGCAACATATGGTTCATAGTAAATCATGTTACGTTCTTTATAAAGTATGCAACAGGTGAAGTCAGATTCCTGAAACCAGTCAATGAGATTGACACTGTTCATAATGTGTCCCAGCCTTTATCTTGGATCTCCTGAGTACAAAGTAAAGTATGCAGCTACATTTTACAACTAGAGCACATCATGACAGCTTCCTTCTGTTAGGTTGCTTTGCTTAAATTAAACCTGGTACTTTTCTCATATTAGCTAACAGTTTGGCTGAGGGGCAGACAGCAAAATATCATTGCACATACTATTTAAAACAGCATGGGTGCACCTGCGGGGCCCCCAATCTCTGAAGCACTGTGCAAAGGGGCAGATGAAGGGATGAGCCTGATGTTAGCCCGCTCATTGAATACCAAACGTTAAGGGGCATTCATGGAAAATTTGCGTGCACACGGAACACGCCATAATGAATGTCGAGACTGTCAATGCACTGCGAGATCGCAGTGCATTGACATCTGCTGATTGGCCAAAGTATGCTCCTGACCTGCATGCATTGGCCAATCACAGCACGCTCTAGTGTGAGAGCCAATCATGGCTCAGGAGGCTGAGTCCATGCCCCACACTATGTAAGACTGCTTACACGGCAGCCGTACTTAGTTTTATAAATGAGAGCAGCAAATGTTGATGGGGACAAGTGCCTAATCCCCACAACCCTTGCTGGTGGTTGTGGGGGCCTGTGGGCAGGGGGGCTTATCAGAATCTGGAAGCCCCCATTAGCAAGGGAATCCCCAGATCCTGGCCCCTCTATGTGACTGGGTATCAGGTACACTGTACCCCTACACATTCACCCAAAAAGTGTAAAAATTTTAAAAATTACAGTAGACAGTTTGGGACAAGTCCTTTGTTCATTTTTTTTTTTAAAGGGTGGCACAATGTCCATTCATCTTCGATCACAGCGCCTGACAGACCGAGAAAAAAAACCCTGGAAGAACTCCACCTCCATAGGAGACGTCCTGCCAACTTCAGACTTTTTTCATTGACAGCTGTTATATAGCTGAGGGCAGGGCCACCCGGTGATGAAAACGGGTGACCCCGCCCCTTCTGACATCATGTAATATCAGAGGGGGACGGGGTCACCCGTTAACATCATCGGGTGGCCCCGCCCTCCGCTATATAAAATCTGTCAATGCAAAAAGCCTGCAGTCGGCTGGACGCCTCCCATCGAGGTGGAGTTCTTCCAGGTTTTTTTTCTCGGCTCGGATTCTGTGATCAAAGATGAATGGACATCATGGGACACTTTAAAAAAAAAAATAACTAAAGGACTTGTCCCAAACTGTCTACTGTCATTTTTACCATTTTGACACTTTTTTGGTAAATGTGTAGGGGTACAGGATCTGGGGGTCTATCCACAGACCCCCAGAACCACCGGGCACCATGTTGAGGGCACGTGGTCTGGTATGGTTCAGGAAATGTTGACTCGGTGTTCCCCTCAAAATCAATGCCAGACCCAAAGGTTCCCTTACGCCATTTTTTTATATGATTTTTATCTATATTGTCGGGAACCGGCAATGCATTACAGCCACAAGCAGTTTTGAATTACATTTTTTCCTTTAGAAATTAAATTTTGCTGTGGTACTGTTATAAACACAGGGAAGATGTGCTATTTTACAGGCAGACTAAGGGCACCCCCTGAAAAAACATTTTTTTTTTTGCATTGACACGTCCCCTGGGGCAGGGCCCAGGTCCCCAAAGACTTTTTATGGCAATGACGTACATAAGCCTTTAAAATGAGCACTTTTGATATTTCATGTTCGTGTCTCGCACACATTTTTTGCCTGTTCGCAAGTTCTGGTGCGAACCAAACCAAGGAGTGTTCGGCTCATCCCTAATAAACGTAGTTGCCCCCCAGTCAAAGAACACCTTGGATTATAGCATATTTTAAAGGGATTGTAAACACTAATTATATGTATATATATTATATATATATATATATATTTTTTTTTTATTGTGAGATTGGGGATTGTTCAGCTCAAGTGGATAGATGTGTTTTGGTGCAGTGAGTCCACATCAGACAGGCATTTATGTTTAGGGCCTGGTAGCCCATGTTTATTAAAGGGAAAAAACAAAACAAAAGTCCATCCAGGAATCCCACTCAGGGTTCCAAGCTTCAATTAAATACAAAAAATCCAAATGAAAATGCTAGCCCACCTGGCTAGTCATCAGCAGTGCTGCTGCTATTGGTGATTGCCCCTCAAATGAGCTGCTTGGATGCACACAGTCTTAGGCTCCTTGTCTGAACACAGCTTCAAGCCCTTCAATGCAAACAGCTTTAGGCTCCTTGGACGCTCATTGGAAGCCCTTCAATGCACACAGCTTTTAGCTTCTTAATGCACACAGCATCTGTCCTCACACAGATACATTTACTAGCAGCCACTACTCCAACTCCACCTTTCTGCCCCTTCTGCTCTCCCCAGCTCCTCGTTATATGGGCTGTGTACACCTAAGCACACACCCTGCTGGCTGTCCACACAACCTGGACACAGTGTTCGAGATCCCATCCCACCCAAGACTCTGAAGGATCTCCAAACTACAGAGCCCCATAGGGAACTAGCAAAACCTGGAGAAAACTGCCAGAGCAGTTTCCTCTGTTTCAAATTAAAGCTCTGTAGCTCTACGCTGATATGCAGACTCTGTGTCCACTTTAACCCTATTTTCATAGGGACAGAGCCTCGCTCTGCCACAATATATTTATACACACACACACACATACATACATGTTATACTTACCTTCAAATTATTTTTCACAGAGCACCCCGGTCATTCTCTTCTCTGGTCCTCTGCTGGTGCTCGTGGCTCCTCCCCCTGCCGATTGTCCACCATTACAAGCCATTTGTTATGGAGCCACTCATGTGGGCACACTCCCAGATCAACTCTGTGTATCTATTGACATACAGAGTGCAGTTCAGTCCCACACTCGCTCCCTCCTCACTGACTGTGTTTTACAGCAGTGGGAATCAATGGCTACTGCTGCTGGCTCTGAGCCAATGAACAGGGAGAGAGCCAATAGAGCTGCTGCTTTCATGCACATTGCTGGATCAGGATCATACTCAGGTAAATATAAGGGGGGCTGGGGGGCATAGAATACAGTAAGGTAAAGAAAAAACTTCAGCCTCTAAAACCATTTTAATGGACATGCAGTGCCAAAACAGACACAGTTGGGATAGAAGAGTGCACACCAGTGTACAGAGGGTTAATTCAGTATTTTCACTGTCAGATTTTTTTGGAAAATTTGTCCGCTCATTTGAATTTGCTGCTGTCAAGCAATACAAATTACCTTGCATAAACATAAGCATCACACACACACAAAAGGGTAAAAAATGGCTTAGAATTCCCCATAACCTTATCCAGACTTTCAGCTTGGATGGCCAGGAAAGGGAGAGTAGAGAGTATGCACCCCACTTTCCTGTACCAGACCAGGCAACATGCCTTTCAACATTAGGGGGGCACCTTGCCAGAGCATTAGGGATGAGAAAGTCCCTCCCTTGCAATCCAGATTTTCTGAAGAGTATCTTATCTACCTCAGATGCTCCAGATGTTTGGGGGGACTTTTCAATAAGGGGTCCCAGATATCCACCCTTTTAGGAGAACTACATTAGCCCTAGGGATGGGCCAAATGACCCCAAGTTCGGTTCGCAACAAAACTTTCGAAACATTGCAAAAGTTTCGGAACCGAATAATGAATTCCATTGAAGTCTATGGGTGTAAGGTACCTGTGGTAGTTAGTGTCCAAAGTGGAGCTTGTGTGCTGAGGATTCAGGTGAAAACTTAGGCAGGTCAGGTAGGCAACAGATCAGGCAAAGTGATACATGATAGAAATCCAGAGTGGTCAGGCAGGCAGAGGTCATACACAAGCTGGCAGTGAAGTACAAAATCAGCAGGCTAGAGAGTAGTCAAGAATTCAGGCAGAAGTTTGTACACGGTAATCGAGTCACAAAGCTATCAATACCCCCAGGGAGCTAGTCCACACAAACAGGCACTGAGTAACAGGAAGTGCTGCTATTTATGGGCTGCTTAATTTGTACATTGTCTGCAGCTGGCAGCAGGTGAGGCTAGTGAGTCCAAGGTAATGCATCAGGCTGGGAAAACATTGCAACAACTCCAGAGCTCCCCCATGGCACAACAGGTAAGGCTGCAGTTGTGGAAACAGGAGCATCCCAGTTCAATTACACCTAGGTACATGACAATGGGACTCGATCATGAAAAATTAAAAGTGCCCATTGTGAAGGTTTATATGCAAGTAATTGAACATACAATGGATATGGAGAGATGGGTACTGCCCTGTAGGACATGTATCAATGAAAAAAGTTTGTAAAAAAAACATCATTTTTAAATGAGCAGCGATTGATGCTTAAAGTGAAAGCATAAAAATGAAAAATTACCTTCAGTATTGTGCCTGGGGGTCCCCTTACTCTATCTGTAATGTGGCACATCTGTACTGTGTATCAAAACGGCTGCAAAAATAATTGCATTTATAAAGTCACAACATTTTTTTTCCTCCAAGCTTTCTTTATTTTGTAAGCAACGGCTTGTGGAGCCAGTCTGTATGATGAGGCTACAATGTAGTGCACTGGGAGCAAGATTAGAGATTTTTTGGAAAAATTCTGGTGTCTCTTCCACAGACTTTGAAAAGAATTACCAGGTGGAAAAATAGGTCTTTGGGTGTCGGTGGTGCCTTCACACCATGAGCTTATAGAGGTACTCTTGATAAAAGCAAGAATTGGCATTGCTGTCACAAATTGCAATGATATGCACTTGTCAAAAAAGTATAGAAAAATTGGTCTTTGGGTGTCGGTGGGGCCTTCACATTGTAACCCTGTTGTGGTACTTTTGATGAAAGCAAAAATTGGCTTTGCTGTCAAAAATTGCAATGATATGCACCTGTCAAGCAGGTGCAGAAAAACTGGTCATTGGGTGTCGTTGACGCCTTCACACCATAACCCTATAGAAGTACTCTTGATGAAAGAAAGGATTAACCTTGCCGTCAAAAATTTTAATGATATGCACCTGTCAAGCAGGTGCGGAAAAAATCGTCTTTCTTTGGGTGTGAATTGTGCCAATGAAACCTACACAAAAAAATCTTCCAGATGAAATAAACACCCACAATGCTAGGCAGCCTAGAAGTCTTGCAGAGATTCCACATCCAAAAAACACTTAATCAGCGACATCGGCATCAGGGGCTTCCTAGCTGCTGGTAATCCAGGACTGATTCATTTTGATAAATGTCAGACGGTCCACCGAGTCTGTGGACAGACATGTTCTACTATCAGTAACGAAACGTCCAGCAGCACTGAATGCCCATTCAGAAAGCATGCTGGATGCAGGGCAGCCCAGCAGCTCATTTGTATAGTGGGTAAGTTCTGGCCAGTGGCCTAGTCTCATGACCCAGTAAGCCAGTGGATCATTGACTGGAAAACTCTCCATCTCTGTTTTCGCACCTAAATAATCATCCACCATGTGATGCAGATGCTGTCGAAGGGATGTAGAAGCTGACAGCCCTGGGTGGCGAGGATTAAAAAAATAGTGAAATGCATCACTTAGGAGGCTGCCTTCTCTACCACTCCTCTCTTGACCAACAGAAGCCTCCAAATTACATTTTCCACTAGATTGCAACCTACTAGAGTCAGGAAAAGCATTAGATAAACTCCTCTTTAAGTTATCCTCAAGCGGTGATGGTGGTCAAGGAGGGTTGCCATCCAATAGGGATCCTTATCCTTTATGTCACATATTCTTGGGTCCTTTCGCAGGCTTTGAAGCCTGAGGGAGCCTATGCACCACAAATTTGTGGAGGCATGAGAAGCAGACTCCTCAGAGTCCCTGAGGATTATAGTATCTAGAAATGCCTCCTCCCAGCCACACTTTAGCTACCACGGCTTCAGACTCATCACCAGAACGGCCCTTAACATCGGCAGGCTCCGATCAGCCAAGCAATGGCCGTAACTCAGGAAACCCTTGTGGATTCACCAAAAAAAAAAAAACAACCCACAAAAAGACGAGGAGAGGGGGCGGAGCCAGCCGGAGTCCAAGATGGACGTGCAGTAGAGGAGCTCCTGACCCAGCGGGGAAGAAGCGGCTAAAAGCACCCAACCTAATCGCTCAATCGGGCAACCAAAGCGGCGATCCAGACCCCCGACAGCCAGAGACCACTCCGCTGACATGCCGGGGAAGAAACACAGACCGGGCAGGCCGGCAAGGCTGACAAAGTACTTCTCCTATGAAGGGAAGCAAGATGGCGCCGGCCGCACGTCCACACCGACAACCGCAGCTTCCAGCCGCGGAACGCAGCAAAAGAAGCAAAAAAGGAGCAGCCCTCCGGGTGATCCAGGGTCCCCACCTGCCACACCATCCTCAGGGAGCCCAGAGAAGGCGCGATACAAGCCGTATCCCGCGGATGGCAACCATGAGGTGAGCTCCCTTCTAGACTCAGGCGAGGACACTAGGGAGTTGCCAGACTCCATAGATGCTTTTCCCACTAACGGTCAGCCAGTCATAGACACAATGCTGAAGGAGATGCTAGTATCCTTAAGGGGCTCACTGTACTCAGATATGGTGGCATGTATGCACAAATTTGGGAAAGATCTTCAATCTGTATCTGCCAAGGTGACCCATATTGAACACAGAATGGGGGAATATGCCACAACTATTAACGAGCTGGTTGATGCTAATGAAGCTAAAGATGTTGAGATAGAAGACATTAGAGCCAAAATGGCAGACATTGAAGATAGGTCTAGGAGGAATAACGTGAAGATCAGAGGGGTCCCTGAGTCAGTCCAACAGCAGGAGTTAAGGGAATATGCAGTACAGCTTTTTACTGCCATACTGCCTGACCTGAAGGAGCTTGACTTCATGGTGGACAGAATTCACAGACTCCCGAAACCCAGCTATCTATCTGATAACATCCCCAGAGATGTCATTCCCCATTTACATTTTTTTCACATGAAGGAAAGACTCATGACAGCCACTAGGCAGAAAGACAAGATTCCTCCTGAATACTCGCATCTGCAATTTTATGCAGATCTCTCACATTACACGCTGCAAAAACGCAGAAACATGGCAACCTTAACAAAAGCACTCAGGAATCACAAGATCAGCTACAGGTGGGGATTCCCCACAAAATTGATGGTCACAAAAGATGGCAAGGAATATGTAATGGCCTCCATCCCCAGGGGCATGGCCCTGCTGAGCTCATGGGGGATCATTGCAGAAACCCATATGCCTTTCCGCCACGGCAGTCCATGCGACGAGCAGGATACAGAATGGCGCACTGTCAACCACAAGAACGCCCGCAAGCATACTTAATTGGGACCAGGGATCTTCCAGTCCTCACCCGCTCAGGAGGCATTGTACCACTCCGTAAAGTTGGATACAACTTTCCCTCCAAGTTACTACTTGAGTGACGACATGTCACACTTTTTCACACTTTTGATGGGTTTGACCTTTTTACTGTTCCAGGTCTCTTGTTTATATGGTTGGTGGCACTTGACCACTCTGTTTAACGTTGACTTACACAATATTTCTCTCTTTGGATTGTCAGTCGTCTCTTCCCTCCCAGGTATGATGTGGGCTTCCTTACCCTGTGAACCGGAACCATTTGAGCCACGGTCTGAGAACCTCATGGTAAGCCCACAATGGAGGAACACTATAACTGTAAGTGAGCAACGCATCCACTTGAAACGCATTCTCTCCCCACACGACTCCCGTGGCTGTTAATTTTTTATCAATAAATGCCAAAGGCCTTAACCATCCGGCCAAACACAGGTCTGTATGGAAAGAGGCCCTTCAGAGGAACTGTGACATCTTGTGCGTGCAAGAGACCCATTTTCAGAGTACTACACCTCCCAAATATACTCATCCCAAATTCCCCCATACCTTCTTCGCCAATGCTGACAAAAAAAAGAGAGGGGTGATGGTGGCGGTGAGAGACACTGTTGCATTTAAACTACATAAAATAGAAGAGGACCCTCAAGGCAAATTTATACTTATGGTTTGTGAAATTAACTCTTCCCTTTTCACGTTGGCGAATATTTATGCCCCTAATGTCGGACAATCCAAATTTCTGAACAGAATGATGAAGAAAATACATCAAGTACTCCAAGGCTCTTTGCTAATGTGCGGGGACTTTAATATGGCTCCAGACCACAAGTTGGATTCTACGTCACACCCCAAAAGGCCTCAGCCTTCCCTTCTCTCGTTTATGCGCAAGCACTCACTTTTTGATGCATGGAGATGCTTAAATGCCAATGCAAGGGACTTCTTCTTTCCCACAGCCACAAAACATATAGCAGGATCGATTTGTTTTTGATTGACAAACAATTACTGTTTAAATGTAAATCATCGCAGATTCATGGCATAACTTGGTCGGATCATGCTCCGGTGGAGTTGCAAGTGGGGAACCCTATGAATAGAAAAAACGCTTTTATTTGGAGAGCAAATCCCCGGCTCCTCCGCCATGGCCAGACCAAAGATTATGTTAAGGGAAGGTTATCTGAATTCTTTACCACTAATCAGGGCCCAGTATCAAATCCTTTCATTCTCTGGAATGCCCACAAGGCGTTCGCCAGGGGAGTACTGATCCAACAGGGGGCCAGGGCTAAGAGGGAGAGGCAACAGCGGACCTTAACTATTATAGAAACAATAAAGTCTCTGGAGACCCAAAATATGCTGCACACAACACAAGCTTTGACAGATCAACTCACGCTACTAAGAACAGAATTGAGACTAAGCCTTCTGGAGGACTTTGAGAAAGCCACCAGGAAAATGAAATTGACATACTACACTAGTGGCAACAGGGCAGGGAAACTGCTAGCTAATAAATTGAAGGGTTACAGACACAAGACCCACATTCAACATGTACTGCACCACGAGACACAGGCTAAACTTCAACACCCACAAGATATAGCAGATGTGTTCAGTAGCTATTATGGCTCCTTATACAACCTTAAAGACGACACTACTATAACGCAACCATCTACCTCCACTATAACCGACTGCCTACGAACACTTAGCCTCCCCAAACTTACAGAGGATCACCTACACATGTTAAACAGCCCCATCACAGACGTTGAAATTGGCCAAATAATACGGGAGTTGCCTTTAAACAAGTCCCCAGGCCCAGACAGCTTCCCCAGGGAGTACTACAAATCCTTTCAGGATATATTAATCCCACATATGGTGGAAGTGTTTGGTTCTGCTGTTGCCTCCTCCTCGTTCCCTCAGGAAATGTTGAAAGCCACTATAGTTGCGTTGCCTAAACCGGGTAAAAGCCTGGACTCACCGCAGAATTTTAGGCCAATTTCATTGTTGAATAATGATGTTAAGTGTTAAGATATATGCTAAGCTTATGGCCACTAGATTAATGCATATCCTGCCTGAATTGATCGACGTGGATCAATTAGGATTTACTAGGGGGAGGCTGACCTCAGATGCTACCAGGCGCCTGATTAATGTGATTCATGCAGTTAATAGGAGCGGAACGCCTTCTCTGCTCCTAGCTTTGGATGCAGAGAAGGCGTTCGATAGAATACATTGGCAATTTTTGTCTCAGGTGCTGCAGGGGTTTGGTTTCAACGGTACAATTTATTCCGCCATAATGGCTCTATACTCCCAACCGTCAGCTCAGGTACTTGTAGCAGGAGCTCTATCTAAACCATTCCAGATCACAAATGGGACAAGGCAGGGGTGCCCTCTTTCACCCCTGATCTTTAATCTATTAATGGAACCTCTCGCTATCTATTTGAGATCGCATCCACACATTCATGGAGTACACATAGGGGGGAGGGAACACACCATTAGCCTGTTTGCAGACGATATTATCCTGATGCTCACTGACGTTGAAGTCTCTTTAGAGTCGGTCCACCAAGCCCTACAAATATTCAACGACATATCATATTACAAAGTCAATGCAAACAAATCGTACATACTCAACTTAGGAGTCCCAGATCATTCCAAGAGCAAACTGGAACAGAGATTCCCCTATATATGGTGCCAGGAAGGGATTAAATATTTAGGTATCACTCTCACTTCCAAAACAGATGACCTGGTAGCAGACAACTACATTCCGATGCTAAAAAAGCTAGAGGGGAAACTGAAAGCCATATCCATGACAGACCTATCATGGTTGGGAAAATTGGCAGCATTTAAAATGCAGATTTTGCCTCAACTGCTGTATGTATTTCGAACGTTACCTATACCATTACCTAACTCATATTTTAATGCAATACAATCTATCTTGAACAGGTTTATATGGCAAGGGAAAAAGGCCAGGTGCGCTTTTAGTAAGATGATTAAACATAAGAGAGTGGGAGGGGTGGGCCATGTTCACATCCAAGATTACTATTTTGCAGCAATCTTGGCCCAACTTAGGCATTGGGTTATCCCTAACCCCAACCAGAGGACACTATGGTCGGACATTGAACAGACACAATTAACGTCGGGCACGCTGAGAGATTTTCTACTCACAGCACACTCACACTCTTCTCTGGATGCCAAAATGTCACCTACTATCTTGGCTGTATTTTAAAAAGCACTGTAGAGGGTTGGGCACTCTTTTACCCCTAAAATTACCCATATCAGCGCTTAGGTACCTGATACCAGACATAAACTTTAAAACATGGGAAAAGAGAGGTATCCAACATTTAGACGACATAATAGTTGATGCACGCATTAAGCCTTTTTCCTCTCCTTGTCAGGCTTACGGCCTGTCGGAACAGGAATACTATAGATACTTACAGATCTCACAGCTACTTAAGAGAGATACCAATCTAACGTTTTCACTTCCCTCTAAATTACACCGCTTCTATACAGACAAACAAAGTAATTCAAAGGGGATCTCAATAATATACATGGGACTTCAAGGGAAAAACCTGTGCGAGAAATCGCAAAATATGGTGGCATGAGAAAATGAATTAGGAAAGGATTTCCTGATAGAGCAATGGGAGAGGGCTTTTAAAATTACACACACGTCCACTAAAAGCACCAATCTGCGTGAAATGCAGCAGAAGTTACCCTTAGATGGTACTTAACCCCGAGCCGTCTCTCGAAAATATATCACACAATGTCGTCTGAGTGCTGGAGGCGTTGTGGGGGATATGGATCTTTGAGCCATGTCCTCTGGAACTGCCCTAAAATTGGTCCACTTTGGAAACAAGTAGAGTGCACCATCCGCAACATTACAGGATTGCATTGGAAATTGGAACCAGAGATGGCGATACTTTCGCTAGACCTAGATAATTTTCCCATTAGGCATAGGACAGTAGTTTCACACATGCTGTTGGCAACCAGATTAATAATTCTTGGACACTGGCGAGATACTGAGGCTCCATCTTTGTTGGAAGTAATGACTACTATCCACACACATAGCAAGTACGAAGTTCTACACTCTTCAATACAGGGGAAGTATGAGGAAACAAACGAGTTATGGGCACCATGGCACAAGTGGTACTCGGTCTATAGCAATAAGGGACAGCCCGCCTTAACTGGGAGTGAGAGAGGGATTATGTAACGCTTAATTGTGACACGACTGACATTTGAATTTTGAGTTTTGAGTTGGTATTGAGTTTATTATTTTATTATACAGTTAATTTGGTTCATGATAAACAACAGTCGGATACCAATGTATCAGCATTTCCCAAGGTACACATTTCCATAGTAAACCTTTTTGTTTTATTCTTCACCTAGCAGCATGAATCAATAAGAGGGGAGCACCCACTCGGGGGATGCGTCCTCCTTGGGGGATCGCTTAAGTCCGCCGTGGGGGAAGGCCCTCCCTATCATCCAAGCTCTCTACGTGTACTTGGTTCGTACACGGGAGATGACTCTATTCTGATAATAATTTGATATTAGATGGTTATAAGTATGTATCTTCATGTGTAACAATATGTCAAAGCTTGTACTGACTGTAACCTGTATACTTTTCTATAAATTTCAATAAAAATTATTTGAAGAAAAAAGACGAGGAGAGGAGGAAGAAGGCATAAATACTCCAAAGAACAATCACTATTTATGTGAGGCAAAGCCCAGCGATAATTTCCAATGTCATTAATATTTCTAAAAGCATTTCTAAAAGCATTTTGAATGATGATGAAACTAACCTATTTTCAAGAGGACTTAATTTTTGTCCAAATAGACATGTCGGTCTCTTTTGGATGCTATTGAATGTCAACAAATTTTCACATAGTTTGACCCTTAAAAAACATTATTTTGATTTTCCATCTGACAATGCTGATACTGATTTGAGTGCCTTGGATGTAGGTGAGTCATCCCTTCCTTCTCCTTGTTTATTCACTGAGGTTTGCACCTTGCAGGATCTGGTAGATTTGGCCTCGGAGTCAGGTCCCTGCCCCTTAGATCCCACCAATGAACTTAGTAACATCTCGTTCAAAATGAGATCAAACTTTGCAGATAGCATTTTTCAAACATATATATATACTTTACTATATTACTATATTCATATATATTTTTATGAACATCCACTTTTACACATTTTTGTGTTGTTTTGTTTTTATCGTTTTTATCTTTTAGAATACTTATTGGTGCTCTCACATTTAACCACACGTTAGCTATACATTAATCAACCGCTTCACCTATCAACTAACTCTAATTAGAGTAATTTATTCACAGGTTTGGGTCACATTATTAAACCACTTGACCACTGGACACTTAAACCCCCTTAGTAACCAGACCAATTTTCAGCTTTCGGTGCTCTCACATTTTGAATGACAATTACTCAGTCATGAAACACTGTACCTATTTGAAATGTGCCATTTTTTTCACACAAATAGAGCTTTCTTTTTTTAATCACCTCTGGGTTTTTTATTTTTTGTGCTATAAAAGAAAAAAGACTGAAAAAAAAATCAATTCTTTGTTTCTGTTATAAAATGTAGCAAATTAGTAATTTTTCTTCATATATTTCAGCCAAAATTTATATCACTACATATCTTTGGTAAAAATAACCCAAATCGGTGTATATTATTTGGTCTTTGTGAAAGTTATAGAGTCCACAAGCTATGGTGCCAATCTCAGAAAATTGATCACACTTGAAGTACTGACAGCCTATCTCATTTCTTGAGACCCTAACAAGCTAGGAAGGTACAAATACTCCCCGAATGACCCCTTTTTGGAAAGTTGACATTCCAAGGTATTTAGTAAGAGGCATGGGGAGCTTTTGAAGTTGTAATTTGTTCCCACAATTCTTTGCAAAATCAAGATTTTCTTTTCTTTTTTTTACAAAATTGTTATATTAGCAGGTAATATCTCACACGCAGCATATGCATAGCACAAAATTACACCTCAAAACACATTTTACTACTGCTCCTCAGTATGGCGATACCACAGCATGGCCACATACACAGGCCCAACATGCAGGGAGCGCCATCAGCGTCCTTGGAGCATAAATTACATATATAATTTTTTGACTACCTCTTACAATTTTGAAGGCCCTGGTGAACCAGGACAATGGAAATGCCCCAAAAATGACCCCATTTTGCAAAGAAAACAGCCCAATGTATAATCTATGAGGCCTATCGAGTCTTTTGAACATATCATTTTTTTCTACAAGTTTTTGGAAAATGTGTGTTTTTCAGACAACGTTGTCTATTTACACAATATTTCTAACACACAACATGTACATACCAAAAATTACACCTCAAAATATATTCTCCTACTCCTCCTGAGTATGGCGATACCACATGTGTGAGACTTTTCCACAGTGTGGCCACATACAGAGAACCAACATGCAGGGAGCACCATCAGGTGTTCTAGGGACATAAGTTTCAAATCTAATTTGAGTACCTATTACACTTGTGTGAGGCACTGTAGTGGCATGGATGTGGCATGGATGAGCATGAATGGGGATGGATGACCCGTGGATGGGGATGGCTGAGCATGAATGAGTATGGCTGGGTATGGCTGAGTATGGATGGGTACGGCTGAATATGACTGGGTATAGATGGGATGGCTGGGTACAGCTGAGTATGGCTGAGGAAGGCTGGGTATGGCTGGGTCCGGCTGGGTATGGCTGGGTAAGACTGCGTATGGCTGGGTATGACTGCGTACAGCTCGGTATGGCTGGGTGTGGCTGAGTATGGATGGATATGGCTGAGTATGGCTGGGTATGACTGAGTACGATTGAGTACGTCTGGGTATGGCTGAGTACAGCTGGGTCCGGCTGTGTATGACTGGGTACGGCTGGGTAGGGCTGAGTACGGCTGAGTATGGCTGAGTACAGCTGGGTACGGCTGATTATGGATGGGGGTGGATGGGATGGCTAAGCATGGATGGATGAATGGATTAGTATTGCTGAGGATGGATGGATGGATGGGTATGCTGAGTATGGATGAGGATGGATGGATGAGTATGCTGAGCATGGATGGGTGAGCATGGATGGATGGATGAGTATGCTGAGTATGGATGGGTATGCAGAGTATGGATGGATGGGTATGCAGAATATGGATGGTTATGCAGAGTATGTAGAGTATGCATGGGTATGCAGAGTATGGATGGGTATGGATGATTATGCAGAGAATGCAGAGTATGGATGGGTATGCAGAGTAAGGACCCCAAAGAATGCGCCTCTTACATGCCAATCTGCTTAATTAATGCAGATGCCAAATTAATAGCTAAGATATTGGACATTCGGCTAGGTAAGGTGATGGAGGAACTCATTCATGTAGACCAGACAGGGTTCGTGCCAGGGAAGGGCATGATATCAATATCCATTGATTGTCCCTAAATTTAGCCACCTCCCATAGCAAAGGGGGAACAAGAGTCATAGCTTCACTGGATGTGGAGAAGGCTTTTGACACCATAGATTGGGAGTACTTATGGGCGATTTTGCGGAGGTTTGGATTCGGGCCTAAGTTTCTTCACTGTTTAGGTTTGCTCTTTAAAGCTCCTAGAGCAAGGATTCATATGAATGACACCCTCTCAGATTTTTTGTGGGGTGGGACTAACAGCAATGAGTCATGATTGGATAGAGTCATCATGACAGCATCCAATCATGGCTCTGGCAGTGCTCTGTGCCCTGATTGGGCAAAGCTTTCATTGCTTCAGCCAATCAGGGCTTTCAATGCACTGTTCGGTGGCGCAGTGCATTGTGGTAGTTCGGTGGGCCAAACCAAAGGTAAAATGCCCTTTGGTTGTTCAGCGATAGTGCAAACAGCCAATTTGCACTGCACAGGCCCGAGTTGAACCATTCACCCATTCCTAATTAGCACCCTTACCCTTTTCCACAAAGAAATAAGATTCAATAAATTAAAATAAAACACAAATAAAGATACATTTTATGATTATCTTACAATGAAATTTGCCATCCATTACTTTGTCTAGTAATGCAATCCATGTCAATCACACGGTGTCCACCAAAGTTTACCTGCCACACTCCCATTACTAAATTTAGAGATATTTCCATCATTAGAGATGGAAATAAGGTCCCTGTCCCTCAACATTTGAGCAAGGTAGGGAAATTTTGCAGCCCTCACTTGCAAGACATCCCTTCCAATATTGAAAGGCATGTAGCCTGGCACAGGAAAGGTTTGTTTACCTTTATTTCTGGCCACCTGGGCTGCATTCTTGGATAAGGGAGGAATTTTAAGGGTCACCCCATACCAATTTTTTTTTTTTTTTTTTTAGTTACTACATTAAAACTGCAATGAATCAGATTGGGGTATAAAAATAGCAAACAATTCCACAGCAAAACATGCATGCTGTAACATGGCTGAAGTTCCACTTTAACCTCTCGTTAGCTTTTCATCTACTAAGAGCAGATGATATGCTTACATCACACATGATCAGGAGTGATTTTGTCAGGTTATTGTAGCAATGTAGAACTTTAAATAAATTTGTTGGCCCATTTTCTCTTTTTACCTATGACCAAAGAATTAGTGAAGCTGTAAGTTCAGACCTCATTACCAATATTCTTTATGCAATTTATAGAAACATATTCTGAATATATTCAGAACATTTCTACTTCCCTAACAATGTCCATATTGAATCATCTTTTCTAAACTTCTTAAATAAATAGCCAATATGTTGGCTAGTATGCAAATATTGCTTCTTATTATTCATGTTAAAGTGATATACATTTTTTCTATTTCTATTTCTTTTTTTCTTAAAATAAAAAAGGTTATGCTTACTTGCTCTGTGCAACAATATTGCACAGAGCGGTTTCTTTTCTCTGTGTAAAGAACACCTCCAGATAGCCATATTGCATTGAATTTTTCATGCATGCTGCCGACACGCCACCTATGCTGTGATTAGTCACAGCATAAGCTGATCAGCATATGCCAACCAATGGATGATCGCCAGCACCAGCAAGGAGGAAGACAGGGCAGAGCTCTGTCTATACAATACATCGTTTTGTTCTAACAGCAGGAATGTTTTTTGTTTCCATGCAAAGTCCATAGTGAAAGCACCTTACAGTATACACATAAACACTGGTTAGGCATTAATTTAACCCTTTGATCATCCTAGATGTGTAACCCCTTCCCAGCCAGTGTGATTAGTACAGTGGCAGTGTATATCACTGATCACAGTATTAGTGTCACTGTTTTCCACCACAAAGTGTCAGTTAGTGTCAGATTGGCTGCCATACTATCACAATCTCGCTATAAGTCACTGAACACTGCCATTACTTGTATAAAAAAAATATATATTATATATATATATATATATATATATATATATATATATATATATATTATAGTTTGAAGACACTATAACTTTTTGAGCAAACCAATCAATACACACTTATTGGCATTTTTTTTTTTTTACAAAATATGTAGCAGAATACATATTGGCCTAATTTTTTTTCAAATTTTTCAGTCATGTTTCGCTTATAGCGCAAAAAATAAAACAAGCCAGAGGTGATCAAATACCACCAAAAGAAAGCTCTATTTGTCGGAAAACAAATTTCATTTGTTTACAGCTTTGCATGACTGCACAATTGTCAGTTAAATTCATGCAGTGTTGTACATAAAAAAATGGCCTGGTCGTGAAGGGGTATAAATCTTCCTGAGGTCAAGTGTCTAATAACGATATAATTGCATAGATAAAATACTCACAGCACTCAAAGCACTCTCACTGGGAGATTTTAAGTCATAGAGCTAAAGGTTTAATAATTAATAAAGATATTTTCATAATACATTTTTTTTATTTTGTTTTGACCTTACACTTCTAATGTCTCGGGTGTGTTGTTACTTATATACTATGCTATATAATTTTTTAGAATAATTACGTTTTTCTTAATAAGTAAGTATACAACTTCCTAATGGAGTAACAGTAAGTGACATCATGCCTTCCCCACTCTCCTAAAAATGTAACTAATTACTGTCTGTGTCCCTTTTGGAAAGATGGTTTATTTACCATGTCCCAGTAACACAGCAGGAAGTGAAGATGTCCACTGTGGACACAGACAGTAATAACGATGGAATGCAAAAATAAAATGTTTTTGCATCAATTACATTGTCCAGTCTCTCAATATTTAGTGTATTCAAATTCAAATATCTGCAAAATTAGTTTAAAGCTGAAGGTGTCAACATCGCAGCAGCCAAAGAACCATGATAGACCTAGGACCCGGTCACATGGCCTGCACTAAGGGAAAGTTAATTTGCTTCTCTATATTTATATAACCAAGAAAACATAATTATTTTAATTACAATCTGTATTCAGAATATCTCTATATTCGTTGTGTTTCATGGTGTGTTTTTTTTTTGTTTTTTTTTAAACACAAGATACAAATGTTTTTATGTTACAGGCTAGAAAATGAGAATCCTTTTTTTAATTTTTCATAATCTGATTAAAAACTATTTCTTAACATATAAAGTCGTGTACATATTACATGTCAATGCTTGTTGCGGAATGCTCATTGGGGTTTGTATTCTAAAGGCAAATCGGTAATTCACTTTGTAAGAGAATTTTCACTTGTTCTGGTTCTGCTTATTTCCATTGTCCAATTTATGCAAGCAAGAATGTTGTTGTTTTTTTTTGTTTTGTTTTTTTCCTTGCACATGATTGGGTAGTCTTTGCAAATTAAAATTTGACTACATGCATTAAGCTTTGGAGAAAATTCCCTTACTAAGTGCAACTTCCATTGCAAAGTAAACAGCCTACTTGCTTTTAGTGAATAAACCCCATAGTGAAGATTACATACACACTCTCAACTGCAACCCAAATGTATGCATGGCATAGTCATCATTGGTAGCACGTTGAGAGAATACAGTATATAATGTATTAAGTTATAGATTCTAATAGTGTGTATCAGTTTAGCAATAAAATGATCTTCCATAAATGCTACAGATATCATGAGTCATCATGTTCACTTTTAACAGGAAATCGTTGTCAGTGTAGGATTTCTGCTATTTTGAAGATACACATTTACTAGATGCAAGAACTGGCAAACCATTGAAATATAGAATGTGGGTTTTCCTTTAGCTTTTTCAAACTGTAATGATTTTTAAAATCCAGAAATTAGCATTTATAGATTATATGTCAAATAAAAATGATTAAATTGGAGTAAACTATAGGTAAGCCTAGTAGTTCAGTGCCAGTATTCTAACTCCAATTTAGTATTTTGAGAAAGTTCCAAAAAAGTACGTTTATATGTCAGGAATTTGATAATAATTGATAACTTTTGATAACTTAGAATTTTTTGATAACTTAGAATGTAATAACTGAATTTGATAATGTTCTGTTATAATTAATGAATAGTTGGTATACTTGCTAGCTATTGGCATGTTAGACTATTGGTAACTGCAGTCTATTCTGAGTAACTTTTATTCAAAAAGCTTTGAAAGCTGCTACAGACTGAAATAGACACTTGTAGGTGTTAGAGAATCAGAAGATTATAAATTAGCAAGCAACCAGTCTTAGGTTTCAACTCCTGTTTTGTATGCCTGAATATACCTCCTGAGGCCCAGTGTATCTAAACAGTATGGGTGAACAGAAGGAGCAGAGCACCAAATGATCAGCTCAAAAGTTCATATATCTTTATTCTTGGCACTGTAGAAATACAGTAGCCAAATATCTTGGGGACCAAAGATGCCCATTCATCAGGGCTTGGGCTAGGTTTCTAGAGCTGCTATATTGACTGTTTTGAAATTCCCTGAAAAGAAATCTAGATATGAAAAAAGACAAATGTAAATGTCTCA
The DNA here is from genome assembly GCF_037356315.1 of Lithobates pipiens. Lineage (NCBI taxonomy): Eukaryota > Metazoa > Chordata > Amphibia > Anura > Ranidae > Lithobates > Lithobates pipiens. The sequence goes on from NW_027507748.1 coordinate 468,528,025, forward strand.
GTGGCTGTGTAGTGGGGCCACAGCAATATAGAACAATAAAGAGTGATCCTGGTGACTGCACACTTTCCATTAGGAAACTGTTGATACGACTATTTATGAATATGATTGCATTGCAAACACATCCGTAAAGTCAATGATCATCAAAAATTCTTGTTCTCTGGACCTGAAAGATAAAATGGAGAGAAGGAGAAAACAATGCATGCATATGTCCTTGGAATAGTAAAGCCCATGATTGGTCTTGATGGTAAAGTTGTCTCTGGGAACCTCTTCACTAGGGATGAGCCCAATGTTAGAGTCGAATGTAAGTTCGACTTGAACATCTGGTGTTTTCACCGTTTGCCGGGGCGTTTGCAGGAAATTCGAGCACCTGCTGAATGCCCCATAATGAACTGCGAGACTGGGTGCCTTTGGCCAATCATGGCTCAGAAGGGTGAGTCCACACTCCACACTATGTATGGCTGCTTACATAGCGGCCGTACATAGTGTTATGAATGAGAGCAGCAACATGACATTTGTAAAGGAAAAATTGTCATCTAAACTTCTTATGGCTGTAATGTATTGTCAGATCCTGGCAATATACATAAAAATCATTGAAACAAACAGCGTGATTCCCCCCCTCCCAGTCCATTACCAGGCCCTTTGGGTCTGGTATGGATATTAAGGGGAACCCTGAGGCAATTTTTTTTAAATGGCGTAGGGGTCCCCCCTAAAATCCATACCAGGCCCTTTGGGTCTGGTAAGGATATTAAGGGGAACCACGCAACAAAATAAAAAATAATGGTGTGGGAGTTCCCCACAAAATCCATACCAGGCCCTCCAGGTCTGGTATGGATTTTAAGGGGAACTCCGTGCCAAAATAAAAAAATTGCGTGGGACCCCCCCAAAATCCATACCAGACTCTTATCTGAGCACGCAACCTGGCAGGTGACAGGAAAAGGGGGGGCGAGAGACCGTCCCCCCCTCCTGAACCATACCAGGGCACATGCCCTCAACATGGGGAAGGTGCTTTGGAGTCCCCCTCAAAGCACCTTGTCCCCATGTTGTTGGGAACAAGGGCTTCATCCCCACAAACCCCTGCCAGATTCCAATAAGTCCCCCACCCGCAGACCCCCACAACCACCGGAAGAGGCCCCGGGGACAAGGTGTTTTCCCCATGTTCAAGGTACGTGGCCTGGTATGGTTCAGGAGGGGGTCGCTCTCTCATCCCCCTCTCTTTTCCTGTGGCCTGCCAGATTGCATGCTTAGATAAGGGTCTGGTATGGATTTTGGGGGGACCCCATGCCATTTATTTTTTTACATTTTGGTGTAGGGTTCCCCTTAATATTCATACCAGACCCAAATGGCCTGGTAATGGACTGGGGCGGGACCCACGCCATTTTTTTCAATGATTTTTAGCTATATTGCTGGGATCTGATGATACATTACAGCCACAAGCAGTTTAAATGACATAAACTTACACCTTAAACTAAGGTGCACATGGAAGGGCTTCACACAAAACAAACAATACAAACAGGTAGTGATGGACGAACTTCCGACAGGACGTTTCGCGAACGCGAACCGCAAACGCGGCCAAAAGTTTGCGAACCACAAAGTTTGCAGCGGACCCCATTGACTTTAATGGCAGGCGAATCTTAAAAACCTCCAGGTCATATTCTCAGCCACAAAATACTTACTAGCTGTGCACACATAGTCCCACAACATGGACACTGACATAACAAAAGTATTAAGTGAATCTGGGATCGACAACGACAAGCATTCTTTTTTTATCTGTGAAATTTTGACAATTCAGGAGCGCATGAAAGCCATGGAGGAGAGGCAAGGTCAGGGCAGGCTATGAAGGGGGTGTAGGAGATAATCAGTGCCACAGTCAGGGCAGTGCAGTCCTGTGCCAGTGTCCCAGTGTGCCAACCTGTGCTTGAGCCCCTCCCACTGGAAAAGTCCTCCCCTGGATCCTTCAGCTTTCCTCGGCTTCTCCCCACAGGTGAGACAGCACAGGACCACCCTTGGATCACTAGGCCCCAAGACATTCCTGGGCCTACACTCTCAGTTGCAGAGCCTCAGGCCAGCAGGCCCCGAGGCGCAGGACCATGCGTCACAGACCCCAGGCCAGGAGGGACCTGGGGTTGGGATCACGGACCCCAGAAAACAACAAACCGTGCAGAAAAAATGGTGTTGATACCTTAAATACCCTCTCCCAGAATGCACAGCAGGGAAACAACACCCACTGAACCATTTCTGAGCAAGAGGCGGTATTCAATACATCCAGCCTGCTGCTGTTTCACACTCCCCAACAGTGACAGTGACACCTATGGTCAGGTAAGAATCAGTGCAACCCAACTGAACTGGTACAGAAACCAGAACTTTAGAGAAATTAGTCTGAGCCAAACTACAGCTTCAGATAATTAAATTTAAGAAAAAAACAATAGTGTCTGCTCATCAGGAGCAGGGCACTACATATATACATATACATATATATATATATATATATATATATATATATATATTAGGGCTGTGGAAATTAAAGATTCATTCCTTGATTAATCGATTAATTTTTTTGATCGATCAAAATTCTTTTGATCGGTGCTCACCTCTCCGCCGGCTTCTGGGTCTTCAGGGAGTTCCATCGGAGATCCGGTGATATCACGGACATCGACGTCACTCGACTCCCCCCCTTCCCCAAGTGTCTGCTAACGAAGGGAAAGGGAAGAGTCCAGTGACAATGAAGTTCTGATTGAACATACCATGCATGGGGAGGAGCTACACATGATGTCACCCGCAGCTGCCCTGTGAGACTAGCACGATTGTTGGCTGTTTGAACACAAAAATGTAATATTATACTTAAGCGGTGAGCACTTAGATCTTTTCTTTCTAACCATGACCTGGCATCCTTGCTGAGATCTAAGGAGATGTGAGAGAAGTTTATGGTCCGTGTTAACCCTTTTGATACCCACTTGCATGACCACCTGTTTGCACAGGGGTCCATGCCATAAGGTGAGAGTGATTAGTTAGACCGGAGGTGGAGGGATTATCACGCTACTGTGGAAATAAAAATACTTACGTCAGTTCTAGAGTTTGAACGTAAAACGCATTTGTGTGAACTGTGAAGTTAAGTCATGGATTGTGGAAACTAACTAGTGTTGGGTGATTTATTGAATCTAATCATTTCCAAACAGATGAAAATCCAGCAGCGCTTAAAGCGGTTTGGTACCTAAAAATTAAACTTCATATTATTAAAATCACAAGATAGAATACTTACCTAAATGAACCCTGAAAAAAAAAAATATTCTTTACTTACCTTTTATTTCAGATGTTTCTGCTGACTTCCGGGTTGTCCTCCCGTGGGAGTAGCCGTGGTTATCGTCCTCGCAATGGTCCCTGGGAAATTTCTAAGCTATTTCCCAAGAATCCATGGGGGGTTTAAAGTGGGCAGGCAGCTGTATCTGCCATTACCACCATTGCACACTGAGCATGTGCGAGATGGAGCGGAGCATGCTGGGAGCCGAGCGTCATCGATATACAGGAAGTAAACGCCTGTGGGCTTCAGACGCCCACACTTAAAATGGAAAACGCCAGAGCACTTTTTTAAAAGTCATCCCGAGGAAAAGAATCGTCGCGCCGGGGGTCAAAAAAACGCCAGACGTGGATGCTAAGCGAAGGTAGCAGTCGCCCACCTGTAACACAGGTAAGAAAAAAAAAAAGAGCGGAATCCCGCTTTAAATATTAAATCAAAATCAGAATCAACTTTTTGTAGTGCAATATAGCCAAGGCTAAAACATTAAATGCAGTCCATATAGTCCATATATTTCAATGCCAGACCACTCCAGATTTCCTCTCTCTTATTCACAAGTCAATATTACAAATGTCAGATTCACTATAGCAAAGGATGAAGTGAACCGCTGACACTAATGAAGACCACCTCCACACATGCTGAAAACTGTAGGTAGACTCAAAGGCAAAGGCAATGTGTGACAGAAGAGTCCCCTTTGGTGTTGTGCTTAGCAGACTTTCAGAATTATTAGCCTCGTCAGACAGCCATAGGTGTGAGAGCTTATCACTACTTCCAGTTCCGTATATCCTTAGTATCTCAAAGGAATATATAAAGACAAGCAAAGCATAGTGTAATCCCGCAAAGAAAGAGCCTTTAATTTAATCTGTAAAATCTTAAAATGATACACTCACAAAAGTAAAAACATCGTAGGCATTGGCGGTGGGAAGCCCGTCAATCACAAACAGCTGTCGTCACTCCACGTCAGATGACCCTCAGATGATGTCGGAATGACAAAATGCGTCAGTGTGGAGCCATATGATGTGGAGTGACGGCAGCTGTTTGTGATTGACGGGCTTTCCCCTATCGGCTGCAGCGGAGTCAGTGAACACCTGCGACAGTGGTAGGAATGCCTATGCACATCTAACACTGTGTAACAAGATTTGAATCAATGCCTACGATGTTTTCCCTTCTATCACACAATCTCATTAGCGTGAGGCTGTGAGCCTACCTGTGTTATTAAACTTCCTTTACTTTTACATTTTGGTACACTTTGGTTCAAGTTACCCCCAAGAAACCACAGCAGTTTAGGCTGCCCATTAAGTCTGCTTTGACAGGAGTTTCTTAATATGTTTTTCTGTTTAACCCTTTTTTTCTGAACCATCTACCTATCCAGTCACTATGCAAGATCTGGTACGTATTTGGAATGGATTGGTTCACCGCCTGAATCACCTTACAAGAACTTTGATCCTCGGGATCTCAATATTTATCAATAACCTGCTCTTTGAGGATGCGCAAAGGGCTAAATCCTGCACACAGACCTTCTTATCTCTCAGATATGCTTTTTCTAATAATTTCCAATTAGTTATGCTTCCACGCAAACAACACTCCAGCACTCATATGATCTCTTATGCCCTTGAACATTCTATCATTGAAATCTGAAGGTCTAAATAGCCCTTTGAAATGGTCAGCACTGTTTAAAGAAGCCTGCTCTCTTAAGGCAGACATTATATTTGCCCAGTATATTTGCCCAGTGGAGTCCTTATCATTGTTAAAGACTCTGTAACCTTCAACCACATCTGCGCCATTCAGGACCCTCAATGTAGATATCTCATCCTTATCTGTGAACTGAATTAAATCACCTTCACACTTGTTAACCTCTATGCTCTGAACACTCAACAGAGGAAATTTCTTGCCCTTCTGCTCTTTAAATTTATGGAGGTGCTGCAAGGCACCTTTATCATTGGTGGAGAATTCAACACAATCTTGAACCCTGATATGGTCTCCACTGCTCCACTATGCTATGCATACTAGCTCATTATGCCTTTGTCTTGCAAGTCTTCTTTTTTTTCTATGTGGGTTTACAACCACTTTACGATCCCTAATGCTACACAAACGTGAAAACCATCTTAAATTTCTTAAAGCCAATTACTACAGTCTGCTCAACAAGGCAGGAGCTTGGCTATCTAAACAAGTAAAGACAAAACAGCTCCAACAAAAAAGATGTGCTGTTAAGCACCCCTCATCTCATACTACTTTTTTTAATCCAAAAGATATTGCAAATGCTTTTGCAGACTATTACCAATTGCTGTATGATCTCCATAAGTATGAAGCTACTCCCCATCCCTCTCCTACACTTATTGATGCCTTCCTGCTTAAAGTTAAATTGCCCACTCTTACACCTGCCCAACTTAATACCATCTCCCAACCCTTCACAACTCAAGAAATTTTCTTAACTATCAACTACTTAATTGTAAATCCCCTGGAGATCCCCTCAAATGAGTATTACAAATACCTCTCCAAACAAATTGCCCCCCCCCCCCCCATTTACAAGATACCTTCAATCTCGCTTCTTCCTCCGGTACCTTTCCTCCTGAAATGGTAAAAGCTATGATTGTTACAATTCCTAAGTCTAACAAAGTTCTCACTAATCCCGCTAATTATAGGCTCATATCTCTTCTCAATACCGATGTCAAGATATTCGCTAAACTTCTAGCCTTAAGACTACATAAAATATTACCATACCTTATTCACCCAGCTTGACAAGCTCCTGACAGCACCAGATATCTTATTAATCTGATTTCCCATGTTGGCCCTTCTTGAACGCCTTCTCTGCTCCTCCCTTTGGATGCAGAGAAAGCATTTGACAGGGTCCACTGGGGATTCATTAAAGTGGTACTTAGTACAATTGGAATCACAGGATGGCTACAGACTGCTATTCTTTCCCTCTATTCTACCTCTCAGCCACTGTCCTCCACTCAGGAATTACCTCTAAACTGATACAAATAACAAATGGAACTAGACGGGGTGCCCTTTTTCACCTATCAATTTTGCACTTTTAACCACTTGCCGACCGCCGCACGCCGATGTACGTCGGCAGAATGGCACGGGCAGGCATAAGCACATACATGTACGTGATTTGCCTCCCGCGGGTCGGGGGCCCGATCGGGCCCCCGCCCGGTGCCTGCGGCGGTCGGTTTTCGTTCGGGAGCGATCCCGGACGAGGGGACGGCCATTCATTCATGGCCACCCCCTCGCGATCGCTCCCGACGAATGGAAATCCCCGGTGACATCACTTCCTCTCCTGTAATGTAAACACAGGAGAGGAAGTGATGTATTCTCTCCTCCGTGTCGGTATTTTTCGTTCCGACACGGAGGAGAGCGGATCAGTGAGTTGCACCAACACATCCCACACACAGTAGAACATGCCAGGCACACTCACACCCCCCCTTTACCCCCCGATCACCCCCCCAATTACCCCTGCCCCCCAGTCACAGTGACACCAATGTCATTTTTTTTTTTTTTTTTGCATTGGTGTCATTTGTGACTGTAATAACTGTTAGGGCAGTTAGGGTTAGCCCCCTTTAGTTCTAATGTACCCCCCTAACCCCCCCAATAAAGGTTTAACCCCGTGATCACCCCCCGTCGCCAGTGTCACTAAGGCTGGGTTCACATTGCAGCGGTTTATGAGAACGAATGTGATTCGCACCGCACTGCAGTGCAAATCACATCCGATCTCTGTGCGATTCGAGTTCAGCCATTCGCCGCACCCGCCGCACCCGCCGCACCCGCCGCAAATTCGCACGGGACCCTTTTTTTGGCCCGCAGCAGAATCGGATCGCATGGGTGTTCACACCATGCGATCCGAGTTTGCAGATCGCACTGCGATATGCGAACTGATCTGGGGGTGTCAGTAACATTTCACTGACACTCCCAGCAGTTCGCATAGGGCAGTGTGAACTGCCGCCGGGAGGCATGCGATGCGGGAACCCGCCGCGGATTCGCGGCGTTTCCGCATCGCTCCAGTGTGAACCCAGCCTAATAAGCGATCATTTTTCTGATCGCCGTATTAGTGTCACAGGTGACGCTAGTTAGGCAGGTAGGTATTTAGGTTCGCCGCAGCTTTTTATAGCGCTAGGGACCCCCATATACTACCGCATAAAGCCCCCTGATTGCCCCCTAGTTAACCCTTTCACCAGTGATCACCATATAACTGTTACAGGTGACGCTGGTTGGTTAGTTATTTTTTTATAGTTTCAGGGCACCCGCCATTTATTACCTAATAAAGGTTTAACCCCCTGATCACCCGGCAGGTGTCATTTGTGACTAATAACTGTTAGGGCAGTTAGGGTTAGCCCCCTTTAGTTCTAAGGTACCCCCCTAACCCCCCCAATAAAGGTTTAACCCCGTGATCACCCCCCGTCGCCAGTGTCACTAAGGCTGGGTTCACATTGCAGCGGTTTATGAGAACGGATGTGATTCGCACCGCACTGCAGTGCAAATCACATCCGATCTCTGTGCGATTCGAGTTCAGCTATACAGATAGTATGGCTGAATTCGTGTCGCACCCGCCGCACCCGCCGCAAACTCGCACGGGACCCTTTTTTTGGTCCGCAGCAGAATCGGATCGCATGGGTGTTCACACCATGCGATCCAAGTTTGCAGATCGCACTGCGATATGCGAACTGATCTGGGGGTGTCATTAACATTTCACTGACACTCCCAGCAGTTCGCATAGGGCAGTGTGAACTGCCGCCGGGAGGCATGCGATGCGGGAACCCGCCGCGCATTCGTGGCGTTCCCGCATCGCTCCAGTGTGAACCCAGCCTAATAAGCGATCGTTTTTCTGATCGCTGTATTAGTGTCACAGGTGACGCTAGTTAGGCAGGTAGGTATTTAGGTTCGCCGCAGCTTTTTATAGCGCCAGGGACCCCCATATACTACCGCATAAAGCCCCCTGATTGCCCCCTAGTTAACCCTTTCACCAGTGATCACCATATAACTGTTACAGGTGACGCTGGTTGGTTAGTTATTTTTTTATAGTTTCAGGGCACCCGCCATTTATTACCTAGTCTCACTAGTGTACCCCTAAATTTAGGGGTGTCTACTTTCTAAAATGGGGTCATTTGGGGGGGGGGGGTTTGTGCCATCTTGGCATTTTATGGCCTTCAAAACTGTAACGCCCTTAGAAAGCCTGAAGGCGGTGCTTGGTTTTTGGGGCCCCGTACGCGGCTAGGCTCCCAAAAAGTCCCACATATGTGGTATCCCCGTACTCAGGAGAAGCAGCAGAATTTATTTTGGGGTGTCATTTCACATATGCCCATGGCATGCGTGAGCAATATATCATTTAGTGACAACTTTGTGAAAAAAAAAAAAAGTTTGTAATTTTCCCGCAACTTGTGGCAAAATATAAAATATTCCATGGACTCAACATGCCTCTCAGCAAATAGCTTGGGGTGTCTACTTTCTAAAATGGGGTCATTTGTGGGGGTTTTGTGCCATCTTGGCATTTTATGGCCTTCAAAACTGTAATAGGTAGTGAGAAGTGAACTCAAAAAATTACGCCCTTAGAAAGCCTGAAGGCGGTGCTTGGTTTTCGGGGCCCCGTACGCGGCTAGGCTCCCAAAAAGTCCCACATATGTGGTATCCCCGTACTCAGGAGAAGCAGCAGAATTTATTTTGGGGTGTCATTTCACATATGCCCATGGCATGCATGAGCAATATATCATTTAGTGACAACTTTGTGAAAAAAAAAAAAAAAAAAAAAAAGTTTGTAATTTTCCCGCAACTTGTGGCAAAATATAAAATATTCCATGGACTCAACATGCCTCTCAGCAAATAGCTTGGGGTGTCTACTTTCTAAAATGGGGTCATTTGTGGGGGTTTTGTGCCATCTTGGCATTTTATGGCCTTCAAAACTGTAATAGGTAGTGAGGCGTGAAATCAAAAATTTACGCCCTTAGAAAGCCTGAAGGCGGTGCTTGGTTTTCGGGGCCCTGTACGCGGCTAGGCTCCCAAAAAGTCCCACATATGTGGTATCCCCGTACTCAGGAGAAGCAGCAGAATTTATTTTGGGGTGTCATTTCACATACGCCCATAGCATGTGTGAGCAATATATCATTTAGTGACAACTTTGTGTAAAAAAAAAAAAAAAAATTTTTTTTTGTCATTATTCAATCGCTTGAGGCAAAAAAATAAAATATTCAATGGGCTCAACATGCCTCTTATCAATTTCCTTAGGGGGTCTACTTTCCAAAATGGGGTCATTTGGGGGGGTTTTGTACTGCCCTGTCATTTTAGCACCTCAAGAAATGAGATAGGCAGTCGTAAACTAAAAGCTGCGTAAATTCCAGAAAACGTACCTTAGTTTGTAGATGTGACAACTTTTGCGCAAACCAATAAATATACAATTATTGACTTTTTTTTTACCAAAGACATGTGGCTGAATACATTTTGGCCTAAATGTATGACTAAAATTGAGTTTATTGGATTTTTCTAATAACAAAAAGTAGAAAATATCATTTTTTTTCAAAATTTGCGGTCTTTTTACGTTTATATCGCAAAAAATAAAAATCGCAGAGGCAATCAAATACCATCAAAAGAAAGCTCTATTTGTGGGAAGAAAAGGACGCAAATTTTGTTTGGGTACAACATTGCATGACCGCGCAATTACCAGTTAAAGCAGCGCAGTGCCAAAGTGTAAAAAGACCTCTGGTCATTTACCAGCAAAATGGTCCGGTCTGAAAGTGGTTAATGAAACCACTAGCGTAGAATATTAGATCCCACCCCAGACCTTACCATAGCTGGCATTGAACACAAAATTAGTCTTTTTGCAGACTATGTCATGCTCATCCTTTCCAATCCCAAGTCATCATTAGCTGAGACACAAAAACTGCTTGAAGAGTTTAGCGCTGTATCATACTATAAACTAAATGCCTCCAAATCTCAAATACTAAGTATAAATATCCGGATCCCCTTGCAGTCCTCCCTAAGTAAAGAATTTTCCTTTATTTGGGCCCCTACTTCTCTGACCTTTTTAGGCATCCAACTAACCACAAATACTGCACAATCACCACAATTTAAAGCCATTCTTGGACTCACTCCCCAGACAACTATCCCACTTGCAAACGCATGAACTCTCAATCACAGGGAGAATAGTGACTTTAACCACTTCAGGACCGCCGTATTGCCAATGTACGTCAGCACAATGGCACAGACAGGCACAATCACGTAGATGTACGTGATTGCCTTCCAGCGGGTGGGGGGTCCAATCGGACCCCCTCCCGTTGGATACGACGGTCTGGTTCCCTCCAGGAGCGCTCCGTGATGAGGGGATGGCCGTTCGTTTTCGGCCACCCCCTCTGGATCGCTCCTGGCCAATGAGAAGCTTCCTCCCCTGTGTATTGTTTACACAGGAAGGAGGAAGTGATGTCATTCTCCTCGGGCGGTCTTTTTGACCGGACTACGAGGAGAAGAGTAAAAGTAAGTGTGCACCAACACTACACTGACATGTAGGTACACACAGGCACACAAACCCCCCCCGATCCCCCCCCGCCCCCCCTCCCCCCCCAGTCACAGTGTCACTGATTGCATTGATCATTTCTTTACTGATCAATGCATTCAGTGTCAGTTGTGACAGTAAAAACTGTCAGGACAGTTAGTGTTAGGTCCAGGGTAGCCCCCTATCACCCCCCAATAAAGATTTAACCCCCTGATTGCCCCTAGAGTTAACCCTTTCACCCCCTTTTGCCAGTGTCACTAAGCGATCATTTTTCTGATCGCTGCATGTGTCGCTAGGTAGCTAGTTATTTTTTTAGGTTCACCGCCAGGTTTTTATATCGCTAGGTACCCCGATATACTACCCAATAATGTTTTTAACCCCCTGATTGCCGCTAGTTAACCCTTTCACCCCCTTTTGCCAGTGTCACTAAGCGATCATTTTTCTGATCGCTGCATGTGTCGCTAGGTAGCTAGTTATTTTTTTAGGTTCACCGCCAGGTTTTTATATCGCTAGGTACCCCGATATACTACCCAATAATGGTTTTAACCCCCTGATTGCCGCTAGTTAACCCTTTCACCCCCTTTTGCCAGTGTCACTAAGCGATCATTTTTCTGATCGCTGCATCAGTGTCGCTAGTGTCGCTAGGTAGCTAGTTATTTTTTTAGGTTCACCGCCAGGTTTTTATAGCGCTAGGTACCCCGATATACTACCCAATAATGGTTTTAACCCCCTGATTGCTGCTAGTTAACCCTTTCACCCCCTTTTGCCATTGTCACTAAGCGATCATTTTTCTGATCGCTGCATGTGTCGCTAGGTAGCTAGTTATTTTTTTAGGTTCACCGCCAGGTTTTTATAGCGCTAGGTACCCCGATATACTACCCAATAACGGTTTTAACCCCCTGATTGCCGCTAGTTAACCCTTTCACCCCCTTTTGCCAGTGTCACTAAGCGATCATTTTTCTGATCACTGCATCAGTGTCGCTAGTGTCGCTAGGTAGCTAGTTATTTTTTTAGGTTCACCGCCAGGTTTTTATAGCTCTAGGTACCCCGATATACTACCCAATAATGGTTTTAACCCCTTGATTGCTGCTAGTTAACCCTTTCACCCCCTTTCACCAGCGATCACAGTATAAGTGTCACTGGTGACGCTGGTTAGCCAGTTAGTTATTTAGGTTCCCCGTCAGATTTTTATATAGCGCCAGGGACCCCCATATACTACCTAATAAAAATTTGAACCCCCTGATTGCCCCTAGTTAACCCTTTCACCACTGATCACCGTATAAGTGTTACGGGTGACTCTGGTTAGTTTGTTTTTTATAGCATGAGGGCACCCACCATTTATTACCCAATAAAGGTTTAACCCCCTGATCACCCGGCGGGTGATATCAATTAGGTTTTAGGGTCAGGGTCTGCGTCGCCCCAGGCAGCGCTAGGTTAGTGCCAGTACCGCTAACACCCACACGCAAAGCATACACCTCCCGTAGTGCTATAGAATCTGAACAGATCAATATCTGATCTGATCAGATCTATACTAGCGTCCCCAGCAGTTTAGGGTTCCAAAAAAATGCATTGTTAGCGGGATCAGCCCAGATACCTGCTAGCACCTGCGTTTTGCCCCTCTGCCCAGCCCACCCAAGTGCAGTATCGATCGATCACTGTCACTTACAAAACACTAAACACATAACTGCAGCGATCGCAGAGTCAGGCCTGATCCCTGCCATCGCTAACAGGTTTTTTGGTAGCATTTTATATTTAAATCCGGAAGGCAGTGCTTGGTTTTCGGGGTCCCGTACGTGGCTAGGCTCCCAAAAAGTCCCCCACATGTGGTATCCCCGTACTCAGGAGAAGCAGCAGAATTTATTTTGGGGTGTAATTTGACTTCTGCCCATAGCATGTGTGAGCAATATATCATTTAGTGACAACTTTGTGCAAAAAAAAAAAAGTTTGTAATCTTCCCACAACTTTTGGCAAAATATAAAATATTCCATGGACTCAACATGCCTCTCAGTAAATAGCTTGGGGTGTCTACTTTCCAAAATGGGGTCATTTGGGGGGGTTTTGTGCTATTTTGGCATTTTATGGCCTTCGAAACTGTGATAGGTAGTGAGGAGTTAAATCAAAAATTTGCACCCTTAGAAATCCTGAAGGTGGTGATTGGTTTTCGGGGTGCCGTGCGTGACTAGACTCCCAAAAAGTCCCACACATGTGGTATCCCCGTACTCAGGAGAAGCAGCAGAATGTATTTTGGGGTGTCATTTCACATATGCCCATAGCATGTGTGAGCAATATATCATTTAGTGACAACTTTGTGCAAAAAAAAAAAAGTTTGTAATATTCCCGCAACTTGTGGCAAAATATAAAATATTCCATGGACTCAACATGCCTCTCAGTAAATAGCTTGGGGTGTCTACTTTCCAAAATGGGGTCATTTTGGGGGGTTTTGTGCTATTTTGGCATTTTATGGCCTTCGAAACTGTGATAGGTAGTGAGGAGTTAAATCAAAAATTTGCACCCTTAGAAATCCTGAAGGTGGTGATTGGTTTTCGGGGTGCCGTGCGCGACTAGACTCCCAAAAAGTCCCACACATGTGGTATCCCCATACTCGGGAGAAGTAGCGGAATATATTTTGGGGTGCAATTCCACATATAACTATGGCATGTGTGAGCAATATATCATTTAGTGACAACTTTTTGTAAAAAAAATTTTTTTTTTTTTTTTGTCATTATTCAATCCCTTAGGACAAAAAAAATAAATATTCAATGGGCTCAACATACCCATCAGCAATTTCCTTGGGGTGTCTACTTTCCAAAATGGGGTCATTTGGGGGGGATTTGTACTGCCCTGCCATTTTAGCACCTCAAGAAATGAGATCGGCAGTCATAAATTAAAAGCTGTGTAAATTCCAGAAAATGTACTCTAGTTTGTAGACGCTATAACTTTTGCGCAAACCAAAAAATATACGCTTATTGACATTTTTTTTACTAAAGACATGTGGCTGAATAAATTTTGCCCTCAATGTATGACTAAAATTTAGTTTATTCGATTTTTCTTATAACAAAAAGAAGAAAATATCTTTTTTTTTCAAAATTTTCGCTCTTTTTCCATTTATATCGCAAAAAAAAAAATCGCAGAGGCAATCAAATACCATCAAAAGAAAGCTCTATTTGTGGGAAGAAAAGGACGCAAATTTCGTTTGGGTGCAATATTGCATGACCGCGCAATTACCAGTTAAAGCAGCGCAGTGCGAAATTGGAAAAAGACCTCTGGTCCTTAAGGTGTTTATTGGTCCGGGGCTGAAGTGGTTAAAAATGCTGATCTTCCCCAAACTTCTACCTATTTCTCACCTTAATAATTCCCATTCCATGCCCAATGCCCTAGCTTACTACAAAGCTTGTGTGCTAGACCAACTTAGATACTGGTGGATGCCCCCTAAACATAAATCTTGGAACCTCTCGGGTCACTATGTAAGATAAATACCCCCCTATTAGTGCTCCAACACTTTATTCCCTGTATTGACCTAAATCTCTGGAAGCCCAGGGGACTAACACTTCTAAAGAATGAAATTGTGGCACCTACCTCAACAACTTTGAATACCTGTGTTCTCACTTCAGTCTTACTCCTTGCACTTGCTTTACCTACATGCACATTTGATCAGTCCTCTTGAAACACTCCTTGCCCCTATGCTTAGAGCTACCAGCCTCAATTTTGTTTTTCAAGACCCTATTTTCCCACTAAGAGGAATTTCCCAATTCTGCGACATTTATAATGCCCAAGACTCCTTCTCAAAGTCCACTATTCCTAAATGGGAAAAAACCTGAGGCATGGTCTTTCCAGATAATAGTTGGCAGAAATCCTTCTCTAACAAAATATCCCTCATTAAAATGTTCACATTACTGTGAACATCTTCAAAAAATTGTGCATTCATGGTACCTTACCCTGTATCCTTCTCAATCAGTTTTTTGCTGGTGAAACTGTGGAGAAATTGGTAAGCTTTAGCACACATTGTGGTCATGCAAATCAATATGCTCATTTTGGAATAAAATGTTCTCTATCCTATTAGATATCTGTGACCAAAGTATACCGCCTAACCCTGAGTTAGCCATCCTACACCTAAACATCCACAAACTTAAACCCAAAATGAGAGTAGTGGTCTTACAACTCTTCCTGGCAGCTCGCCTACCCTGTTATGTGGTTATATATATTAATGGTGTATCCCTTACAAGCTATTGAATGCTTTGCTTTTTGTACTACTTTATTATGCTTCAATAAAGAAATATTGACAAAAAATGTGTGTACATGCGTGTGTGTTTGTGTATATATATATATATATATATATATATATATATATATATATATATATATATATATATATATATATGTATACAGTATCTTACAAAAGTGAGTACAACCCCTCATATTTTTGTTAATATTTTGCTATATTTTTTTCATGTGACAACACTGAAGAAATTACACTTTGCTACAATGTAAAGTATAAAGTATAAAGTACAGTTTGTATAATAGTGTCAATTTGCTGTCCTCTCAAAATAACTCAACACACAGCCATTATTGTCTAAACCGCTGGCAACAAAAGTGAGTACACCCCTAAGTGAAAATTTCCAAATTGGGCCCAAAGAGTCAATATTTTGTATGGGCACCAATATTTTCCAGCACTGTCTTAACCCTCTTGGGCATGGAGTTTACCAAAGCTTCACAGCCTTTACCCGCTTCTTTAGCAAGGCAGTGGTCATCTTGGAGGTGTGTTTGGGGTCGTTATCATGTTGGAATACTGCCCTGCGGCCCAGTCTCCGAAGGGAGGAAATATTGCTTTGCTTCAGTATGTCATAGTACATGTTGGCATTCATTGTCCCCTAAATGAACTGTAGCGCCCCAGTGCTGGCAGCACTCATGCAGCCCCAGCCCATGACAGTCCCACCACCATGCTTGACTGTAGGCAAGACACACTTGTCTTTGTACTCATCACCTGGTTGCCGCCACACGCTTGACACCATCAGAATCAAATACGTTTATCTTGATCTCATCAGACTACAGGATATAGTTCCAGTAATCCATGTATTTAGTTTGTTTGTCTTCAGCAAACTGTTTGCAGGCTTTCTTGTGCATCATCTTTAGAAGAGGCTTCCTACTGGGATGACAGCCATGCAGACCAAATTGATGCAGTGTGGTCTGAGCACTGACAAGCTGTCCCCCCACCCCTTCAACTTCTGCAGCAATGCTGAGAGCACGTATACACCTATTTCCCAAAGACAACATCTGGATATGAAGCTGAGCAATGTGCACTCAACTTCTTTGGTTGACCATGGCGAGGCCTGTTCTGAGTGAAACTTGTCCTTATAAACCGCTGTATGGTCTTGGCCACTGTGCTGCAGCTCAGATTCAGGGACTTGGCAATCTTCTTATAGCCTAGGCCATCTTCATGTAGAGCAACAATTCTTTTTTTCAGATCCTCAAAGAGTACTTTGCCATGAGGTGCCATTTTGAACTTCCAATGACCAGTATGAGATGGTAGACATGTGCATTTCATTTAGTTACAAATCGAAATTCGGACGAATTTTCATTATTCGGACATTCGGATGCATCCGAATTACCGAATTGCAATGTTAACGAATTCAAACGAAATTTGAATCAAATTTGAAAAATGACATTTTGCAACCCAACTTTGGGGCCATGTATCTCTGGGCCACTTATAGCTAGAAACCCCAAATTTGGTATGCAAACACAGTAGAACTAGCACTATGACATTTGCTAGCAGTTGCTAGCTATAAGTGGCCCCAAGATACGTGGCCCCAAAGTCGGGTCGCAAAATGTCATTCTCTTCTGCAGAAAAGTAATATAAATGAAATAAGATGTGTGTGTTTTTTTGCACTGGTACACTGCAAGTATGAGAAGTTGATGTGACAGATGTATATAAGTAACTAACCATCTTCCAAAATGTATAATTCAAATAGAAAAGATTAGACAAAAAATATAATTTAATAGAATAAAATAGAAAGAATATACAACCATCTTCTGAAATTCAAATTTCAAATAGAATAAATTTGAATTTCGAATAGTATGAATTCAAAATTTTTAATTAATTAATTTTAAATTTGGATAGAAAAGATTATAATAAAATAGAAAATAGATGTTCTGTTCTATTTTTTTTTCTAGTGTATTCTTTTATATTCTATTAAAATCTTTTCTATTAAAATCTAAATCATTATATACTAAATTCGAATTTCAGAAGATGGTGGTTTTATAATATATATATATTTCTTCTTATTATTATATATCTCGGGGACACTTATAGCTAGAAACACCAAATTTGGTATGCAAACACAATATAACAATATAACTAGCACTAGCACTAGCACTATAACTAGCACTACAACATATCCAACTTTGGGGTTTCTAGCACCAAATGACCCCGAGATACATGGCCCTAAAGTCGGGTCGCAAAATATTTTCGAATCCGGTTGAAACAGTTTCGAATGCGGTTGAAATCGTTTCAAATTCAGTAGAAATATTTTCGAATTTGGTTGAAATATTTTCGAATGTGACCGATTTTTCAAATTCGGCAGAAAACTAAATGAAATACGAAAACGAATTTAAAGAATTTAATGAATATAACTAAACGAAATTAATTAATTAACGAATTATAACGAAACGAAACTAAACAAATGTTTTCCTTTTGCACATGTCTATGAGAGAGTGAGAGCGATAACACCCAATTTAACACACTTGCTCCCTATTCACACCTGAGACCTTGTAACACTAATGAGTCACATGACACCGGGAAGGGAAAATGGCTAATTGGGCCCAATTTGGACATTTTTACTTAGGGGTGTACTAACTTTTGTTGCCAACAGTTTAGACATTAGTGGCTGTGTTTTGAGTTATTTTGAGGGGACAGCAAACTTACACTATTAAACAAGCTATACACTCACTACTTTATACTGTAGCAAAGTGTCACATCTTCAGTGTTGTCACATGAATAGATATAATAAAATATTTACAAAAAATGTGAGGGGTGCACTAACTTTTGTGAGATACTGGATAGATAGATAGATAGATAGATAGATAGATAGATAGATAGATAGATAGATAGATAGATAGATAGATAGATAGGTCTATATATATGATTATGTACTCACCTTTATGCCCTTCTAATGATGAAATTCTAAATCAGTGGCCATCAACCCTGTCCTCAGGGCTCACTAACAGGCCAGGTTTGCAAGATAACTGAAATACATCACAGGTGATATAATTTGCTGCTGAAAGATTGCAGTATTCTAGTCTGCATCTCCCCAAGGTAATGCATAAAACCTGGCCTGTTAGTGGGCCCTGAGGACAGGCTGTTCTAAATGACAAGTACAAAGCAAGTACAAAGCAGAACTTACATTCTCCTAGTACAGGGATATGCAATTAGAGGACCTCCAGCTGTTGCAAAACTACAAGTCCCATGAGGCACAGCAAGACTCTGACAGCCACAAGCATGACACCCAGAGGCAGAGGCATGATGGGACTTCTAGTTTTGCAACAGCTGGAGGTCCACTAATTGCATATCCCTGTACCTAGTATATATATATATATATATATCCTGTTCATGGATACTAGAAGAATGTAAGTTCTGCTTTGTACTTGCCATTTAGAATTTCATCATTAGAAGGGCATAAAAGTGAGTGATAGACCACTTTAACAGTACATCATTCGAGCCATGTACAAAACTGTTTAATGAGTGGAGTTTTTCTCTAATATACCTTTTGATATTTTAACTTTCCTTTATCATAATGCCTGCACAATTTTAAGGGTTTTTAAGGTATTTATCATATACATTTTTATGTATAAGCATTGTTAATTGAGTTGTTTTAAAATATCTTACTTTATGAATTTAATTAAAGTATAATTTGTATTTTAGCAAAGTGCAAAAAGTTCAGTCTATTACCATGCCAACTGCCAGGGTTAAATAAATTAAGAGTTACTGACATTTATTTTCATAATTTCTTTACACCACCCTTTACAGGCATCATTATGGCATGTACATGCTTCAGCAGTCTTCAATTTAAAATTGCTTTGTGATAAGAGCAAAGTGAATTTCAGGTAACATAAGCTAGAGATATGACATTGTGATCAGCTTCGATTTCCCCAGTCCTGTGTTTGTAAAGTTTTCTTGCTACTTGTCACTGAGGATGGGAGGTAATAAAGTAAATCTGACCTTGTGTCATCTTGCACAAGTCACACAGAAAGTATTGTGTTCTGTTATAGACATGTGACGCCAGAACAACACACCCTGACAGACTGATAATGGAGTCTCAAAGAAAGAAAGAAAAAGAGAATAAAAAAAAATTCTAAAAGCTTTTCACTCTCACTTTTCTTCTTCCTGTCATTGAAGCAGTTTTACAATGATAATCCCTAACTAGATTCTTTTCTCAGCAGCTTGGTGTACCACAAAAAATAAATAAATTACACAAAACAAAATCACAATGACAGACATGTAGCTTGTTTACCCTCACCCCAGCTGTATCCCAAGATTTTATCTCTGCTTTGCCCTTTATCAGGGTGACTTTTTCAATTACTCAACTTCCTAATTGGGGAAATATACTAATTTGTTTGGTGTTTCTTTTTCCATTAATAATTTCCCATGCGTTACATGTGAAGGCTGTTCTATGTTTGGTGAGAGGCATGTCATTTGAACTGCTATTTTTAAGCTGTTATGACTCCTGGTTTTGTGATAATTCTCAAACAGCTGATAACAATTAATTGCTGCCTGACAAGCCTGCTATAGCTTGGCTGCAGTAGAAAGAATGGCATCGTGTTTCCAGATTAATGGTAAGACAATACTGAGAAAAATGCACTATCTTTACCATCTAAAGGAAAATGGGTGTGATAATGATATGTTAATGGAATTCTGTAAAAGTCAACTACTGGTATCAGCTGAACATAATGCAGACCTTCCCTTCTGGAGTCTTGTAAACCCATTATATTTTCCATCTTCCTTAAAAGGCTGAAAAGAAATGAATATATCTTTGTAGATATGAATGTAGGGAAAACAGATAGCTCTGTATTTCTTATGCTTAGAGGTAAAAATTATTTGGATCAGATCTGTAATGTCATTAATATGATATGTCTAAATATAAATGTATGATATTCCTTAACCCCTTTACGGCCGATATATATATATATATATATATATATATATATATATATATATATATATATATATATGCTGTGTCAAGGAAGTGGGCTTTCTTCCTGGGTGTTGCATATGTGCATAACTGTGTTTGTGCTAGAAGCACACTCAATTAAGCACCCACAGCACTGACAGCTTACACACAACCAATATTCCCCATGGGACTTTAAAATGAGGCATAATACAAAAGTCATAAAATATCAATTTATTATACAATGATTTGACACATAAATGTATAAGGTACACATAAAAAAAATGTTTGGCATATCAAGCCAATGGGTTACACCTAACAAAGTATAATGTAGATCAATTTGATATATTTTCATGTATACTTTATGCTTTACATAACCAAGATGATTGTAATATGGGAAAGAGGAATGCATCTCGTCACTCTCTTTTCTAGATCTTTTCTGGCACTGACAGCTTCTGGTCTTGTACTAAGGATTGGGAGCTGGGAGGACCAGCTACCAAATATGTGATCACTGTGATTAGCCAATAACCGTAATCACTTCTAAAAATTCATCCCAGTACAGGAAAAAAATATATTGTATATTGCAGTGATGGCGAACCTTGGCACCCCAGATCTTTTGAAACTACATTTCCCTTGATGCTCAATTACACTGCAGAGTGCATGGACATCATGGGAAATGTAGTTCCAAAACATCTGGGGTGCCAAGGTTCACCATCACTGGTATATTGTATCTTTTTCTCCTCAATAGAGGAGATGTCTGTATAAACATATAAAAATATATAAATATCATAGATAAAATAGATCCCTGTTTGATCTAAGTTAGTGAGTGTCAGTGTTAGGCCCCTTTCACACGGGCTGTCTGATCAAGTCTGCCTCTCAGTTTTTCAGATGGACCTGATGGGACCCTGCATTGTGCTCCATGGAACTGCGAATATCAGCGGACACATGTTCGCTGACACCCGTCGCCATCCGATCTGATCCTGTCTGTCAAAAATAGATGAATGGTCCTATTTTCTATCCGTCTGATGGTTCGGCTTGGATGGCATCAGATGGAAATGGACAAGTGGTCTGTTTCCGATTGCCCTATAGGCGAGAGCGAGACTGCATAGCGAAAGCGGACACAGATCTGCTCAGCGGGGATCAACTGCCTGCTCAGGGTGGATCCTCCCTGAGCAAATTAATTCTGCATAGTAGAGGCGCCCATGTGAAAGGGGCCTTTGTGTCAGTTAGGCCCCCTGTTCACACCTTTCTGCTTGAAGCTTGTAGCTATAAAACACTCAACAAGTCAAATCCCGTTAATTTTAATGGCCTCTGTTCACATTAGACATGTGCAGAGTAAAATATTTCGTTTCGGAATTTCGTTTTCGTCTGAAAAATGTATTTATTTAGTTACTCCCGAAATTTGTTTTTATTTATTTAGTTTTTCGTTCAAAAATTGCATTCGTCCGAAAATCCACATGAATTACGGTCGAATCTGTCTTTGAAGGCTTATGGTGTCTGTCGAATGTATAAAGAAGATTCGACTTGTGTGAACTTTAGAACCCTATTAAAGTCTATGGGACTCCAACGTTCAAAATCTAAAGTGCTAATTTTAAAGGCTAATATGCAAGTTACTGTCCTAAAAAGTGTTTGGGGACCCGGGTCCTGCCCCAGGGGACATGTATCAATGCAAAAGTTTTAAAAATGCCCGTTATTTCGGGAGCAGTGATTTTAATAATGATTAAAGTGAAACAATAAAAGTGTAATATTCCTTTAAATTTCGTACGGGGTGGGTGTCTATAGTATGCCTGTGAAGGGGCGCATGTTTCTGGTGCTTAGAACTGTCCCTGCACAAAGTGTCATTTATGCAGAAAAAAAAGTCCTTTAAAATCACTCGCAGCTATTATGAATTGTCGGCTCCGTAATACAGAGAACACTCATTGAAAGTCATTGATAAAAAATAAATAAATAAATAAATAAATAAAGCGTGGGGGTCCCCCAAATTAAATTACCAGGCCCCAGGCCTAAAAAATAATTAAATAAGACAAACACACTTTTGAAAAATTCCTTTATTAAAAATGAAAAAATAAATAAAAAAAAGAATCCAGTGGTGATAATCTACTCTTGCTATCCAGCGACGGACGATCATCTCTCCGGGGTCCAGCGATGGCTGATCTGAATCAGCACAGTGAATCCATCCATCTTCTGTCTCCACAGAGGAGACACTGCGGTATCCCGGCGGCCTGACGTTTGTTATATGCGGAGGGCGGGGTCACCCATCACCTGACCCCACCCCCCCTGACGCAAGGGGAAACACGGGCTTCCCCGTGACATATGGGTGACCCTGCCCCCCTCTGATGTAACGGAAACCTGCCTGTGTTACATCAGAGGGGGGCGGGGTCACCCATACCTCACAGGGAAGCCCGGGTTTCCCCTTGCGTCAGAGGGGGCGGGGTCTGGTGACGGGTGGCCCCGCCCTCCGCATATAACAAACGTCAGGCCGCCGGGATCCCGAAGTGATGGATTCACTGCGCTGATTCAGATCAGCCATCGCTGGACCCCGGAGAGATGATCGTCCGTCGCTGGATAGCAAGAGTGGATTACCACCACTGGAATCATTTTTTTTATTTTTTTTTATTTTTAATAAAGGAATTTTTCAAAAGTGTGTTTGTCTTATTTAACTATTTTTTACACTTTCTTTGTGAAATGGTAGGGGTACTTTTGTACCCCCTTACCATTTCAAATGGGGGTGGGATCTGGGGGTCCCCTTGTTAAAGGGTGCTTCCAGATTTTGATAAGCCCCCCGCCCGCAGACCCCCTCAACCACCGGCCAGGGTTGTGGGGATGAGGCCCTTGTCCTCATCAACATGGGGACAAGGTGCTTTGAGAGGTCACAGACCCCCAAAGCATCCTCCCAATGTTGAGGCCATGTGACCTGATACGGTTCAGGAGGGAGGGGGGCCGCTCTCTCGTCCCCCTCTTTCCTGCTGCCTGCCAGGTTGCATGCTCGGATAAAGGGTCTGGTATGGATATTTAGGGGGAACCCCACGTCTTTTTTGTTTTTTTAATTTGACGCAGGGTTGCCCTTAATATCCATACCAGACCTGAAGGGCCTGGTAATTTTTTTTTTTTTTTTTTTTTATCAATGACTTTCAATGAGTGTTCTCTGTATTACGGAGCCGACAATTCATAATAGCTGCGAGTGATTTTAAAGGACTTTTTTTCCTGCATAAATGCCCCTTCACAGGCATACTATAGACACCCCCCCCCCCCGTACGAAATTTAAAGGAATATTACACTTTTATTGTTTCACTTTAATCATTATTAAAATCACTGCTCCCGAAAAAACGGCCGTTTTTAAAACTTTTTTTTGCATTGATACATGTCCCCTGGGGCAGGACCCGGGTCCCCAAACACCTTTTAGGACAGTAACTTGCAGAATCTTTTCTCTCTGTCAAATCTTTTTTCTCTGTCGAATATTTTCTCTATATAATCTTGGACTAATAGAGGCAAGGTTAGGCACATTCGACCACAGGTTCTATAGACACAGATTGTTATTGTCAGAGTTACGTCAAATCTCCTATTCTATATCGAACTGTTGTAACAACGAAAACCAAAATAAAGCATTTATTTATGTCGGATCTTTCATTTTTTTTCGGATTCTGTGCTTTCGTTATCCTTTGTCAAAACGAAAATAGCTGAAATTCGGACGAAAATGCATTCGGACGAAAACGAATGCACATGTCTAGTTCACATATGAGCGTGCTGTCACCTGAAGCAAAATGCCTGTGAGCTTCTTTTTGTCATATTACAAGCATTTTTGGCTCCACAGACTTCAATAGAATCACCTGTCTTGAGCCTTTTAACAAAGTTTTGTGACTTGTTTTCTACTCAAACAGTAGCTCTCCACCCCTAATTTCCTCTCCCTCTCCTCCCCCTAGTGCATTCTATTGGCTAAACAAAAATGTATGAAGCTGTATAACACTTATAATACACTTCTAAAACATTTTAAAATTGCTTGTAAAAAGCTGCAAAAACACTCAAAAAAAAATGCCAGTAAATTGCTACGGTCATGTGTGAATAGACCCTAAAAGTCAGTGTTACAGCCAGTATGTTTTAGGTAGGGAAAAAAAAAAGCTTTCATTTAGTGTATATGGTATGATATTGTATCATCATGATCATTGGGAGTAGGAACATTAATTTTTATTTATTTTTTTGGTGTTTTGATAATGGCATAAAAAATATAATAATAATAATAATAATAATAATAATAATAATAATATAACAATAAAAAAATGGAAGATGTCCACCAAAGTGTTTGTTAACTTAAAAAAAATGCACTGACTTTTTAATATAGTTCAATGTGATTGTTTATACTACTATTATATCTTTACCTGATGGTGCTCTGTTTAACCTTTTTGATCCTGTCTGTGCCTCTCCTCCTAAAAGTAATCTGACCACATTAAACATGGCAGCCATGATAGTTTGGTCAGTTTACATCTTGTGTCATCCAGTTGTCATACAAGCATGCTGTGCAAGAGCACATTGACCCAGTGTCTTCCAAGGTCTTTACAAACCCATACCCCACTCCTATCCCTCCTGCCTTGACTGATGGCACATTCCCCTCCAATCACTTCTCCCTTTCCATAGTCAGTACAAAGCCATGCCCCCCTGCCCATGTTTCCTGCTTTGACTGATGACAGATTCCCCTCTAGCTGCACCTCCCCTTCTCTTTGTGTAATGAACTGCATGCCTCCACACTGAATACTCCCCCTGGCAGGTCCATGCAGTGCTCTGAACTCTCTAGTACCTGTAAAGCCTCATACACACCATAGGACTTTGTACAAACTTTCCCTTGGATTTTTGTACAAAGGGCGTCGGCCCTGAACTTGTATTGCATACACACAGCAGGACTTTTTCAGCCAACTTTCACCAAATCATGTGGTTTTTCTGCTCTTTACCGCCACCTTTGGTCAACTTCTGTATTGTTGTCTGATCTTTTGCATATGTTCTGAGCATGCCTGTTTGTACTTTGTACAAAAGTCCTATGGTTTTCTGTACACACGATCAGACTTTGCTCCATCGGACTTTTGTTGCCAGAAAGTTTGTCAGTTCGCACAGCCAACAAAAGTCTGATGAAAACCAAAAAAGTTTGTCTGATGGAGCGTACACACGGTCGGATGTTGCTCCAAAACAGCTAATTTGCATGTTTGTTCTCAAAAAGTCTGATCGTGTGTATGGGCCTTAATGATCACGCGACCTGCACTTTCAGAAGCTGTAAGAAAATGTATTAAAGACAATAAAAAACAAAAAAAAACACCACAGAGTCATGATAGGCGTACACATGGTCGGACTTTTTGACAACAAACATGCAAATTAGCTGTTTTGGAGCAACATCCGACTGTGTGTACGCTCCATCGGGCAAACTTTTTCTGTTTTCATCGGACTTTTGTTGGCTGTGCGAGCGGACAAACTTTCTGGCAACAAAAGTCCGATGGAGCAAAGTCCGACCGTGTGTACGCAAAAGCATCGGACTTTTGTACAAGGTACAAACACGCATGCTCAGAACCAATGCAAAAGATCAGACTACAATACAGAAGTTCACCAAAGGTGGCGCTGGAGTCATTGAACATCCTCTTTTGAAGCGGCGTCAGTACGTTGTGACGTCATTACGTTCGTGTTTGTTGTCAAAAAGTCAGACCGTGTGTATGCAATACAAACTTGTGGACCACACCCTTTGTACAAAAGTCCACGGAAAAGTTTGTACAAAGTCCGACCGTGTGTATGAGGCTTTACATTTCTCTATGGAAACCAGCATACCAAAGATGGCTTCTGATCCCACTGGCCAAAAAGAATGTATGCTTGTATGAAAACAGTAGGTAAATTGTAAATTCTTCAAGGAATTGATGAGAATGGGTTTATATAGACTGCAAAGTACTGTGTAATATGATGGCTCTATAAATCTGGAAAATCGTGATAAATTAATAGACTAATAGAGCCCAAAATAATTCCAGTGTTTAACACTTTTGTCTAAATAAGAATACATATACACCTTGCTATACATAAGAAAGAAAATCAGTTGCACTAAAAGTTTAGAAGCTCAAACACATTTTAAATTAATTCATAAAGAGGGAAAATTGTTGTACTGTGCTTACTATGGGGTTGATTTACTAAAATGAAATGGGCTGGTCACTTAGTGAATTTTCACTTAGCATAATGAACACGGTGAAAACGTACTTTGCAAGAAAAATATTAAGCAGTATTTTTGCCTGCACATGATGGAATAATGGAAGACAGCAAAGCTTTAGCATGCAACTGAAGGCACAACTATTTTTTTAGTTTTAAAATAAGTGGAGAAGGATTGGAACACCTGTCAGTTTTTATTTCTGTCTGTGCCCCCATTAGGGAGATTCACACTCCCTGTTGGTCTTGTTTACCATTATCATTGACAGTGAAAGTAAGAGAAAATCTCAAATTGCGGGTTGTCCCCAGAAAAATAATAGATGGGAAATCTTCCAATGAGGACAACAGTTCTGGAGACCTGGAGGTCCCCAAGAAACTTAAAGCGGGAGTCCGCCGGGACTCCGCGTTTTTTTTTTTTTTTAAAAGCCAGCAGCTACAAATACTGCAGCTGCTGACTTTTAAAATAGTGACACTTACCTGTCCAGCGCGCCCGCGATGTCGGCACCCGAAGCCGATCTCTAGATCGTCTGTCGGGTGCTGCCGCCGCCATCTTGGGTATGGGAATCAGGAAATGGAGCCTTTCGGCTTCATTTCCCGGTTCCCTACTGCGCATGCGCGAATCGCGCTGCGCAATAAGGACGGTCCCCGCTGCCTCTGGGATCTGCGTGTTTCCCAGCAGGCAGCGGGGCACTTGCAGAAAGGGGCGGGCACTTGCGGAAAGGGGCGCAATCTACGCCCCTTTCCGCAGAGAGCTATCCCGGAAGTGGGTGCAGAATACCTGTACTGTACAGGTATCTGCACCCCCCTCCCCCCTGAAAGGTGCCAATTGTAGCGCCGGAGGGGGGGAGGGTTCCGATGAGCGGAGGTCCACTTTAGGGTGGACCTCCGCTTTAATTTGCAGGGATTTCCTCTCTCTTCATATAAATATATACATAAAATATAATAGTAAAAAAAGTTTGTCAGACAGATGTCTGGGAAGCAAGGCACCACATCCCATAAATTAGAAAATACATACAGAATACAGATTGGGGACTTTTAAGGTGCCAGACAGAAACAGTATACTACATCACCTTTTAAAAATCGTATATCTAATTTTATTAGGTATATTAACCACTTCAGCCCCGGACCAATTATCAGCCTAAGGACCAGAGGTCTTTTTACAATTTCGCACTGCACTGCTTTAACTGGTAATTGCGCGGTCATGCAATGTTGTACCAAAACAAAATTTGCGTCCTTTTCTTCCCACAAATAGAGCTTTCTTTTGAGGGTATTTGATTGCCTCTGCGATTTTTATTTTTTGCGATATAAATGGAAAAAGACCAAAAATTTTGAGAAAAAAATATATTTTCTACTTTTTGTTATAAGAAAAATTGAAAAAAACTCAATTTTCGTCATACATTTAGGGCACAATTTATTCAGCCACATGTCTTTATATAACAAAAATGTCAATAAGCGTATATATTTATTGGTTTGCGCAAAAGTTATAGCATCTACAAACTAGAGTACATTTTCTGGAATTTACACAGCTTTTAATTTATGACTGCCTATCTCACTTGAGGTGCTAAAATGGCAGGGCAGTACAAACCCCCCCCCAAATGACCCCATTTTGGAAAGTAGACACCCCAAGGAAATTGCTGAGGGGCATGTTGAGCCCATTGAATATTTTTTTTTTGTCCCAAGTGATTGAATAATGACAGAAAAAAAGTTTACAAAAAGTTGTCACTAAATGATATATTGCTCACACATGCCATAGTTATATGTGGAATTGCACCCCAAAATATATTCTGCTGCTTCTCCTGAGTACAAGGATATGATATATGTGGGACTTTTTGGGAGTCTATCCGCGTACGGCACCCCGAAAACCAATCACTGCCTTCAGGATTTCTAAGGGTGCAAATTTTTGATTTCACTCCTCACTACCTATCACAGTTTCGAAGGCCATAAAATGCCAAAATAGCACAACACCCCCCCCCCCCCCCCAATGACCCCATTTTGGAAAGTAGACACTCCAAGCTATTTACTGAGAGGCATGTTGAGTCCATGAAATATTTTATATTTTGCCACAAGTTGCAGGAATATTTAGTTGTCACTAAATTATATATTGCTCACACATGCTATGGGCATAAGTGAAATTACACCCCAAAAATAAATTCTGCTGCTTCTCCCGAGTACGGGGATACCCCATGTGGGGGACTTTTTGGGAGCCTAGCCACGTACGGGACCCACGAAAACCAAGCACTGCCTTCAGGATTTAAATATAAAACGCTACCAAAAAAACTGTTAGCGATCGCAGGGATCAGGCCTGACTCTGCGAACGCTGCAGTTATGTGTTTAGTGTTTTGTAAGTGACAGTGATCGATCGATACTGCAGTTTGGTGGGCTGGGCGGAGGGACAAAACGCAGGTGCTAGCAGGTATCTGGGCTTATCCCGCTAACAATGCGTTTTTTTGGAACCCTAAACTGCTGGGGACGCTAGTATAGATCTGATCAGTCAGATATTGATCTGTTCAGATACTATACCACTACGGGAGGTCTATGCTTTGCGCGTGGGTGTTAGCGGTACTGGCACTAACCTAGCGCTGCCTGGGGTGACGCAGACCCTGACCCTAAAAAAGCAAACTAACTTAACAGAGTCACCCGTAACACTTATATGGTGATCACTGGTGAAAGGGTTAACTAGGGGCAATCAGGGGGTTCAAATTTTTATTAGGTAGTATATGGGGGTCCCTGACGCTATATAAAAACATGACGGGGAACCTAAATAACTAACTGGCTAACCAGCGTCACCAGTGACACTTATACGGTGATCGCTGGTGAAAGGGTTAACTAGGGGCAATCAGGGGGTTAAAACCATTATTGGGTAGTATATGGGGGTACCTAGCGCTATAAAAACCTGGCAGTGAACCTAAAAAAATAACTAGCTACCTAGCGACACTAGTGACACTAATGCAGCGATTAGAAAAATGATCGCTTAGTGACACTGGCAAAAGGGGGTGAAAGGGTTAACTAGGGGCAATCAGGGGGTTAAAACCATTATTGTGTAGTATATCGGGGTACCTAGCGCTATAAAAACCTGGCGGTGAACCTAAAAAAATAACTAGCTACCTAGCGACACTAGTGACACTAATGCAGCGATCAGAAAAATGATCGCTTAGTGACACTGGCAAAAGGGGGTGAAAGGGTTAACTAGGGGTAATCAGGGGGTTAAACCTTTATTGGGGGGGTAGGGGGCTACCCTGGACCTAACACTAAGTGCCCTGACAGTTTTTACTGTTACAACTGACACTAAATGCAGTGATCAGAAAATAAATGATCACTGCAATCAGTGACACTGTGACTGGGAGGGGGAGGGGGGCGGGGGGATCGGGGGGCTATCAGGGGGTGATCGGGGGGTGATCGGGGGGGTTGTGTGCCTATGTGTGCCTACATGTCAGTGTAGTGTTGGTGCACACTTACTTTCACTGTTCTCCTCATAGTCCGGTCAAAAAGACCGCCCTGAGGAGAATGACATCACTTCCTCCCTGCCTGTGCTTACTATACACAGCGGGGGAAGCTTCTCATTCGCCAGGAGTGATCGAGAGGGGATGGCAAGAAACCAACGGCCATCCCCTCATCCTGGATTGCTCCTGCAGCGAAACGGATCGCCGTATCCAGCGGGAGGGGGTCCGATCGGACCCCCCACCCGCTGGAATGCGAGCACGTACATGTACGTGCTTGTGCCTGTCCGTGCCATTGCACCGACTTACATTGCCATGCGGCGGTCCTTAAGTGGTTAAAAGATACTTTGTTTTAAAAGGAAAAATTTGAATAGAGATCAAATGCGTAATTGCTCAACATGTTTCGCCAAAAGGTGGCTTCTTCAGGAGAGTTTTTCAATTACTATACAGGATATTCACTGTAGACAGGCGAAACATGTTGAGCAATAATCGCTGTACAGTATACCTGGATAGCATATGATCTTTATTCAAACGTTTCCTTTTAAAACAAAGTATCTTTTAATATATCTAATAAAATGTTGTATGATTTTTAAAACATGATTTAGTATACTGTTTCTGTCTGGCACCTTAAAAGTCCCCAATCCATATTATATGTACTGTATATACAGTAAAATATAATTTTGCACTGAGTAACAGCGATATCTAATGTGTGGTGAAATTACGGTTTACACATGAACATGGGAACAACATGTGCAGTTGCATTTGTGCGTGAGCACAGGGGAACTGTGACGCCTTCAATTTTTTTTATATATTAGTCATTTTATTTACTTTTTTACACTGTCCCTTTGTTTTTTTTTATCACTTTTATTGCTATCAGAAAGAATCAACAACATCCTTTGTGATAGCATGGGCCATGACAGGTTCTTTTATAGAGAGATTAGGGGTCTAGGCCCCATATCATTCCTCTGTCCTCTAATATCTAATA
This sequence comes from Lithobates pipiens, assembly GCF_037356315.1. NCBI lineage: Eukaryota > Metazoa > Chordata > Amphibia > Anura > Ranidae > Lithobates > Lithobates pipiens. The sequence goes on from NW_027507748.1 coordinate 468,558,533, forward strand.
CAGCATGTACAGTATCTACTACACTTCTGGTGGTGTACACAGTATAAAACACAGTGCACGCATAGTACAATTGCTAATACAGTGCAAGTGGTGTACACAGTATCTAATACAGTGTGTACAGTTTCTACTACACTTCTTGTGGTGTACATAGTACACAATACAGTGCGGCCGTAGTACAGCTTCTACCACTTTTCTTGTGGTGTACACAGTATCTAATACAATGTGTAAAGTTTTTACTACACTTCTGGTGGTCTACACAGTATACAATACAATGAAGCCATAGTACAGTTGCTAATACAGTGCAGGTGGTGTACACAGTATCTAATACAGTGTGTACAGTATCTACTACACTTCTGGTGGTGTACACAGTAAAACATACAGTGCAGATGGTGTACACAGTATCTAAAACAGTGTGTACAGTTTCTACTACACTTCTTGTGGTGTACACAATACAGGGCAGCCATACTACAGTTTCTACTACTTTTCTGGTGGCGTACACAGTATCTAATACAGTGTGTACAGTTTCTACTACACGTCTGGTGGTGTACACAGTACACAATACAATGCAGCAGTAGTACAGTCTCTAAAACTTTTTAGGCGGTGCACACAGTATCTAATACAGTGTAGTGTGGTGTTGCAAAACAAAATATACATCATGGGGGAAGGCCACTAAAAAGGGGCAAGCAGCCTCTGTGTCTACAGTCAACAGTGCTGGTTATGGGCACAGTGCATCCTCTGCAGGTGGCCGTGGGGCACGCTTGTCCATTTTTTCTGCTTCTGACCTGAGCCAGAACATGCAGAAGAGTTGGTGGAGTGGATAACAAAGCCATCCTCATCCTCCCTATCCTCTGTCACCTAGGCTCAGAGTAGTTTGCCTTCCAATGCAGCTGCCAAAGTGGCCTATTCTACCAGCTCCTTGTTCACAGTCACTTTTTCCATAGCTCCACCATCATGCACGGAGGAGTCCCCAGAATTATTCAACCACAATGTCGGGTACATGCTGTTGGAGGATGCGCAGCAATTTGGAGGCTCCGATGTTGGTTCCCATGTTGAGGAAGAGAGTAACATGAGCCTAGAGAGAGGGGGTGCCCAAAAAGGACAATAAACTGGCAGTCATGTTCCCCCAGCTGCAGCATACTGCCACGTTTTCTCCAGTGACGAGGAGGGAGGGGATGATGAGGTCACTGACTGTACTTGGGTGCCTAAGAGAAGAGAGGAGGAGGAGGAGGGGGAGGAGGCGGCATAACTCCAATGAGGCAGGATGTCCTCTAGGGGGCAGCTTAAGGGCAGCCACCCTATTGCATTACACAGCAGAGCTCCGCAGGTGCAGGGCACTGCTGACTCCCTGCTAACTTTTAAAAGTTCCTTGGTGTGGGCCTTTTTTGACATGTGTGAAGCAGATCACACCATTGTTGTTTGCAACCTATGACTGAAGTGGATCAAGCATGGCCAGAATAGCAGCCGCTTGGGCACCACATGCTTGACCAGACATATGATGACCTGCATGCAGTCCATTGGCAACAACACTTGAAATACCCACATCAAACAAAAAGGTGGAGATCTCCTTGCTCCTCATGTGGGATCTCCAACCCCACTATACCTCCAGTCCTCCCAAAAACCTGCACTGAAAGGAATGAAGGTATAGCAATAGGTGTCCCAATACTTGCAGCCAATCTGCAAGCAGTACACCACCATCTGATTTTAGCAGGCAAATTTCCCTACCCCAGTTGCTGAACCGTAAAAAAAAATTCAGTCCCAGCCATCCATGTGCTCAGCATCTAAATGCTAGCTTGGCCACTGCAACTTCTGCCTTTTCAGCTAGTAGACTCTGCCCCCTTTCGTGAATTTGTATAATGTGTTGTACCTCAGTGGCATTTTCCAAAATGCCATTTCTTTTTAACCACTTCCTGACCAGCGCACGACGATGTACGTCGACAGAATGGCACGGGCAGGCATATTGGCGTACAGGTACGTCCAATATTCAATGCCACCCTGCCATCGGGAGCGCGTCGCTGGTGGCGCGCTCCCGCGCTGGTCGGGACCCCTGTGAGTCCGGTCGTGGGACCCGCGGACTCGATCGCCGCGGGTATCCCCGCGATCGTCTCACGGAGTGGCCAAATGGAGGAAATGCCGAGTAAACAGCATTTCTCCATTCTGCCTAGCAACTAGTGACGCTGATCTCTGCTCCATGTGATTGGAGCAGAGATCAGTGTTCACTAAATATAAAGCCCAACCCCCCCACAGTTAGTAACACACCCCTAGGAACACTTAACCCCTACACTGCCACCCACTGGTTAACCCCTTCACTGCCAGTGTCATTTACACAGGAATCACTGCATTTATATAGCAGTGATTACGGTATAAATGACAATGGTCCCAAAAATGTGTCAAAAATGTCCGATGGGTCCCCCACAATGTCGCAGTCACAATAAAAATCGCTTATCGCCACCATTACTAGTAAAAAAAAAAATAATAAAAAATTATTAATAAAAATGCTATAAAACTATCCTTATTTTGTAAACGCTATAACTTTTGCGCAAACCAATCAATAATCGCTTATTGCGATTTTTTTTACCAAACATATGTAGAAGAATACGTATCGGCCTAAACTGAGGGAAAAAATGTTTTTTATATATATTTTTGGGGGATATTTATTATAACAAAAAGTAAAAAATAATGCGTTTTTTTCTAAATTGTCGCTCTATTTTTGTTTTTAGCGCAAAAAATAAAAACCGCAGGGGTGATCAAATACCACCAAAAGAAAGCTCTGTTTGTGGGAAAAAAAGGACGTCAATTTTGTTTGGGAGCCACGTCGCACGACCGCGCAATTGTCAGTTAAAGCGACGCAGTGCCGAATCGCAAAAAGTGGTCTGGTCTTTGACCAGCAAATTGGTCCGGTCTGAAAGTGGTTAAGGAAGGTCATTCTGGCTCTCTACCTGCATGTGGAAGGCAATGTTTTGGCTTCGTTGGATAGGACGGTCAGCGGCAAGGTGCATGTTACCGCTAACTCATGGTCCAGCAGGCATGGGCAAGGACATTATCATTCCTTCACGGCGCACTTGGTAACTCTGCCGGCAGCTAGGAAGGATGCAGGACAGGGTTCAGTATTGTTGGAGCTTGTTCTGACACCACGTCTCCAAAATGATAGTGGTAATTCTTCTTCTTTCTGTATGGCCTCTTCTACAGATTTGTCCTCTGAACCAGGGGTGCTCCGTATGTGTTCAAGGGGCTACGCAAGCAGTCAGGCAAAAAGATACCATGCGGTGCCTGAGTTGGTCTGCTTAGGGGGCAGGAGCCACACTGGGGCAGAGATTCTGTCAGCTCTGTAGGGGCAGGCTCAGAGGTGGTTGACGCCATGCCAGCTTCAGCCAAGAATGGTTGTATGCAACAATGGCACCAACCTTCACTCCACCTTCCGACAGGGACACTTGATCCTTGCTCAATGTTTGGCACACGTCTTGAATTTGGGGGTGCCGCGGTTCTTGAGCAGGTACTTAGGCTTACAGGATCACCTGAGGCAGGCCAGAAAAGTCTGTGGTAATTTCCTCCAGTAATACAATGCCAGTGCTTGGCTAGCTGACAAAGGGAATGCAACCTGCTCACCAACCACCTCATTTGTGACATGCCCACCAGGTTGAACTCAATGTTGGCAATGCTGCAGCGGCTGCACATGCATCAGGGGGCCATCAATGAGTACCTGTGCGAGTATGGCACCAGGACAGGGTCAGGGGAGCTTAGTTTCTTTTCTCCATGCCAGTGGCTACTGATCAAGGATGCACGCACTGTCCTGTCACCATTTGGGAAGGCCACAAGGATGGTGGGCAGTGACAATGCATGCATCAGTGATGCTGTCCCTCTATTCTTCCTGTTGGAGCACACGCTTCATGGAATAATGGACAGGGCACTTGAGGCAGAACAGCGGGAGGAGGTGGGCTTCCTTACTAGGAAGGTCCCACCCCTTAAAGGCCCCCTTTATCTAGATAGCATTCCTGCAGGCCTGCCAAATGCAGAAGAAGAAGAGGAGGAGGAGACGGATTGTGTCAGCATGGACGTGGAGGATAACACTCAGCAGCAGTCTTCAAGGGATGTGATGTGATCCTTAGTGACCCAGAGGACTCAGAATTGAATGCCTCTGCAAACTTATGCTGCATGGCCTCCCTGATTCTGCAAAGCCTGTGAAAAGCACCCTAGGATTTGTGGTATCAAGGAGATGGATCATTACTGGCTATCAACCCTTCTTGATCCACGTTACAAGGGTAAGGTTGCAGAACTCATCCTGCCTTTGCAGAGGGAGCAAAGGATGAAACATCTTCAGGAAGCCTTGAAGAAAGGTTAGTGCAATGCATTTCTAGACTCTGGGAGGGTACAATTTCCTAGTGCTGGACAACATGTTGCTGAGGCTTCGTTCAGTCAGAAGAAGAGCAGTGGAGAAGGTAGCCGCCTGAGTGATGCCTTTTAAAAAAAAATTCAGTCCTCAGTACCAAGGTCTGATCAGTTCAAGCAACCATCGCCAGCATCTGCATTACATGGTGCAGGAATATCTAGGGGCAAGAGCAGACTTGGAGACCTTTCCAACGGAGTGTCCACTGGGTTACTGGGTCTTGAGGATGGACCACCGGACAGAACTTACACAATATGCAACTGAGCTACTGGTCTGTCCTGCATCCAGCGTTCTTTCTGAATACACATTCAGTGCTGCTGGAGGGTTTTTAATGGATCATAGAGTGCGCCTTTCTATAGACTCCGTTGAAAAGCTCACAGTCATAAAAATGAATCAGTCTTGGATGAGCAACTATCAAGCACCTGATGCTGATGTAACTGATTGAATTTTCTATGGCTGTGGGATCCCTTAACCACTTCCCACCTGGCCAATGTACATATACGGCCGGGTGGGAGCTCTCTACTTCTGAGAGGACGTTCAGGAACGTCCTTCAGAAGAAGGAGGATCGTGCGCGCGCGTGCCTGCTCGCACGTGCCTGCGCAGCGGCGCGATCCCGATGCGCTCATGTCGCCCGGACACAGCACATCTCAGAGCGGCAGGAGGGCTCCGTGATTGGCCGTCCTGATCACATGACGGCCGTGTCCAATCACGGCCATCATGTGATGTAAACAAACAGCCGGTTGCTAGGCAATCGGCTCCTCCTCTCCTCACACAGAAGTCATCGCTGAGGAGAGGAGAGCAGATTGCTGCAGCCGGCTGATGATCAGTGAGTATGAGCTGTTTTTTACAGCTTTTTACTCACTGATCACCACACAGTATAAACACAATGTCCCCACATATGTCCCCAAAACACACATGTCCCTAAAACATACATGTCCCCAAATACTAAATACACATGTCCCTAATAATAAAAACATGTCCCCCACACATGCCCCACTAAAATCACATGTCCCAATGATTACCTGCACACATATGTCCGTGATCACCTGCACACATATGTACATGATAATTTGCGTACATATGTCCGTGATCACACAAACCAATTATACACTTAAAGAGGAGGGCCGTTTAAAAAAAAAATTAAAAGTCAGCAGCTGCAAACACTGCAGCTGCTGACTTAATAAGCACACTTACCTGTCCAGGGTGCCCGCGATGTCGGCCACCCGAGGCCCACCTATCCCTCGGCTCTCGGGTGCCGACGCCACCATTCCTTCTAAGGGAAACAGGCAGTGGAGCCTTACGGCTTCACTGCCCGTTTCCTACTGCGCATGCGCAAGTCGCGCAGCGCTTCGTGAATGGGACGCGCTGTGTTCTGGAAAAACACAGTTCCCAGAACACAGTGCGACCCATTACCCAGAAGACAACGCGACGAGGAGAGAAGAAAGAAGATCTCCGCGGAAGAGGAAGATTAGGATTATGTGCCTAGCAACAGGCATTTCTGGTAAGTAAAAAAAAACATTTTGGCTTAAATTTATGACAAAATTAGATTTTATTGGATTTCTTTTAAAATAGAAAGAAGAAAATATTTTTTTTTTTCCAAATTTCCGCTCTTTTTTCGCTTATATCACAAAAAATAAAAACCGGAGTCGTTAAAAAATAACACCAAAATAAAGTTCTATTTGCGCAAATAAAATGATAACAATTTAATTTGGGTACAGCGTAGCATGGCCATGCAATTGTCATTGAAAGTGCGAGAGCGATGAAAGCTGAAAATTGGGGTGGGGAAGGAAGGGGGTGAAAGTGCCCTTTATTGTAGTGGTTAAAGACTGCCTATGCTGACTATCCTATTCCTCCTTGATCTTGATGATGCTAGCTTCCAACAATATTTTTGGTTTAGGGCACCACCACCCAAGGCCCAATTTTGCTTCCCCCTGTTTAACAGGGGCATGTAATTACAATTTTTTTTTATATAATATTTCAGCGTAGGGCCCATTCCTGCACCCACCCACCCACATTTCACAGTGTTGTGGCACCACCACCTCCCAAGGCCCAATTTTTATGCTCCTGTTTAACAGGGGCATGCCATTACAATATGGCTATAACTTGCATAAAAGCCTTTAAAATTAGCACTTTTGATTTTTCAAGTTCGTGTCCCAAAGACTTTAATGATGTTCATGTGTTCGAACAAGTTTTTTGCCTGTTTGCATGCTCTGCTGTGAACCAAACTAAGGAGGTATTCGGCTCTTCCCTAGTCGTCACATCATGGACTACATCCCACCAACTGAGAAAAAGTCAGCACCCATAAGGATGTGCCCAATTTGTTGCTCAAAGCGTGATGACAATGGGATCTAAATCCAAAAGGAAACCAGGTCCTGACTGTAATGTCGGACTTTGTTCTGTCCCGTGTTTCAAAATGTATCACTAGTAACTAATAATATTACACCCTTGGTTAGACAAAAAAAATTTAAAAAATTGTTTTTGATTTGATTATATTATTGACTAAATTTTATTGACTAAAATGTATTATTATTATATTAGTATTTGTTATTTATTATAGTATAATTTATGCTTTTGTGTTTCAAATGTTATCATACCAGGGATGTCTACTAGACTCTTGTTTGCACAGATTTAAGTGAGTTATTCTTAAGAATTACAGACCTACAATATAAAACGCCAAATTTCCATGCAGAACGATTGAACAAATTTCAGCATCAAAAATCTGACATAATCATACCACCAGGGAGGTTAAGGCCGAGTGATATCTTTACTGGGTCTCTGTGCTTCTTTATGCAATGCAAGCAGGTCATGACTAGGGGAAGGAGTCGATAGAGTGCCATACATAACTTCCTGAAAATTTCTCAGAACCTGGCCCTTGGTACTTCTCTCAAGAGTCCTAAGTCCCGATGCAAGTAGTGGGCTGGCCCTTGGGCAGATTTATGCAAATATTGAAATGCCTTAATGGGTGGATGCTAGTCTGTAGCAGCGGACATTTATAAGCAGGCTATGCTTGTCTAGTTTGAGAGTAAACTGCCCTAGGTAAAGTCCACATGTGATGCTGAGCTTTCATGATGCTGAACTATGTTGTTCTCACTGTTTGCAAATGAATTGTCACTACTTTATTAAGAAACACCTTACAATTTTCTGTCTGTAACCATACTTTTAGAATGCAATGCTAAGGTTTGTTATTTGCAATAATCTATGAGAGAACGATTTCTCCTGTGATTTTTCTTTTGTAATTTTGCTGCACATGCACAATGGATTGTTGTGCTCCATTACATGATACATGATTAAAAGTAATTTATATTGCTTGACATCAATTTTACAGCAATGTCAGATTCAATCAACATCAATTAATTCAAAAACCAACTTGTAAAATGAAGCTGATTTCAAATGCATGAAATATGTGTCAAAGTTTATCAATGTGGGACTAGGATGAAAGAATGAAATAATCTTATTGTTTAGTAGTTTTGAAAAAAAAATGATTAACAATAATAATAATAAAATCACTAATCAACATTACCGAGTAAACAATCAAAGCTATTTAATTATTCCTGTTGATTGCTACAGTGCTTGAGTCATTTCTGTAGCTATGACATTGACCCATTCTTCAATATTACTCTTGCAGGGATTTTGCTATTTAATTATTTTGTCAAATAAACCAAAAACTGTTAATATTCACTCTCTACAAGTTAGATAAATGCAAGTGTTTTTAAAGGAAAGCCAACATTTAAAATAAATGGCCAATTGAAGATGGTAATTTGTTAATATAAAAAAAGCAATATATAAATCTTGTGTCACAGGCATGGGCTATAGCAGGAAGCAATCAGAAACAATTAGGAAGAAACCAAGTGTGAAACCAAGTGGCTCAGCCACACCAATTCAACAGAAAAACAAAAAAACCATATAGCTCGTGTCTGCTCATCTGCTTTGATGACGCTCTAAGTGACTTTTAAACTAGATAGTAATGATAAAGAGACATCTGTGGCATACTTCAGGTGCAGTATTCATTGGGTAGAGTAGTTGTGCCTCAAGTGAAAGAGCTTCTAGTCAGAGGAGGAAGTCCAGGTTTAGGGATCAAAAATGGCTGCAATGGAAATGGCTATATTGGCACTGGGTAACCCAACAAAGCAATGGCAAAGATATTGTGCATGAAAAGTCAGGTGATTTAAATTACAGTAAATCATTTCCAGTAGAATATTTGGAACAAATCCATCTCTTCAGTTTTATAAATAAAAGAAGAGCTAAAGGAAGATCATCCATGGAAACCCCCTTAGACATATGTAAATACCACCCTATGCAATTTGCCACCCAAAGACTACTCACATCCACTACCATACAGAGATTTCCCTAATCAATTTCTCTTGTCTCAAGAAACCAGCTCAACCTATAACATAGTCATTGCCAAAACACACTTTACTTCTCTAAAAATAGAGCCCCTGCGGCCTCCGAGACACAATGTTCATATTTACCTTGTAACCCTTGCTACGAATTTGCATTTCCTTTAGCTCATTATAGTGTTGCTATACAAATTTTTGTCATTATATTTGGGTTAAACGATAAACCACTGTTACGGTTATGGTATGCATGTATATCTTTAGGCCGCTGGGCCCATGTAACTTCTGGTTTTCTATGCTCTTCCCTCTCTGTAGTCCTACTTCAAATATCCTTTATAAAATATTATGGAAACAAACATCATGATCAGAAGGGTCCCAGAATCTGTAGCACCTGACCAACTGCTGCAATATCTGTAAGATCTCTTTTCCTCTCTGGTGCCTTCCCTAACTCCAATGGACCTCCTCATTGATAGAATCCATATGCTACCAAATCAATTTTTATCTGATAAGGCAGGTCCCTGCACTACATAGTTGTTTGTGGGGCTAAAGGATATTTTACAATCAGATTCAAATGTGGCACTTGCTGTGATCAGTAATGCTGTTAAAACTGGCACTAGCTTCTATCAGCAATTCTGTAAAACTGGCTCTGACTACAATCAACAAAGCTAGAAATACTGGCACTGGATTAAGCCAGTGCTAGTATACAGCTAGCACTAGTATTTCTAAATGACCTTATTGCAGATTGGCTGATTGTTGTTGACTGTTGCACTTGCTGTGATCACTCATACTGGAAACATTGGTATTGCCTGTGATCAACAATGCCAGAAATACTGGCACTAGCTGCAATCAACAATGCCAAAAACATTGGTGCTGGATTACAGCCAGCACCAGATTATTATTATTATTATTATTATTATTATTATTATTCAGGATTTATATAGCGCCAGCAATTTACGCAGCGCTTTACAATATAAAAAGGAGACAATACAGTTACAATACAATAAAATACAAGAGGATTAAGAGGGCCCTGCTCAGAAGATCTTACAATCTAATAGGGTGGGGCAGGTGGTACAAAAGGTTATAACTGTCGGGAATGAGCTGATGGAAGTGGTAGGAGATTAGTTTGAGACGTGATAGGCTTCCCTGAATAGATGAGTTTTCAGGGATCGCCTGAAGGGAGCAAGAGTAGGGGATAGCCAGACCAGTGGAGGTAGCGAGTTCCAGAGGATTGGAGAGGCTCTGGAGAAATCCTGGAGACGAGTGTGGGAGGAGGAGACGAGAGAGCTTGAGAGTAGGAGGTCTTGAGAAGAACGGAGGGGACGATTTGGGCGATATTTGGAGACAAGATTGGTGATGTCGCTCGGGGCAGAGTTGTGAATGGCTTTGTATGTTGTGGTTAGTATTTTGAATTTGATTCGCTGGGTGATTGGGAGCCATGTAGGGATTGGAGGAGAGGGTTGGCAGACACTGAGCGGTTGGTAAGGTGGATAAGTCTGGCAGCAGCATTCATGATAGACTGAAGAGGGGATAGCCTATGGAGAGGTAGGCCAATGAGAAGGGAGTTGCAATAGTCAAAGCGAGATATAACGAGGGAGTGAATGAGGAGCTTGGTAGTTTCATTTGTTAAAAAGGGGCGAATTTTAGAGATGTTACGGAGGTGAAATCTACAAACTTTTGACAACGATTGGACTTGGGGCTGAAAAAAGATTATGGCTAGCACTAGCATTTCCAGCATTGCTGATCAGTCAGTGTTTCTAACAGTGCTAGCTTTAGGTAATTTTTGGCCTAATAAATTCTTTAACGAACCTCAAAGTGTGTTGGTAAGTGCTAGATGAGTGAGGTGTATTGTCTTCCGGTATACAAATAAATCACAAAACAATTCAGCAGCTCCTCTGGGGTTTTATGCTAGCTATGATCAGCAATACTGAAAACACTGACACTGGCTGTGGTCAGCAATACTGGAAACTTTGGTGCTGGATACTATCAGTGACACTGGAAAAAATTGGTGCTGACTGTGATCAGCAATATTAGAAACACTGCCCTTGGGTTTGATTAGCAATGCTGGGAACACTGGCAATTGTTGTGATCAGTAATGCTGTTAAAACTGGCACTAGCTGCCATGAACAATCCTGTAAAACCGGCTCTGGCTGCAATCAGCAATACTGGAAACACTTGCACTGGATTAAGCCAGCTGTAGTATATGGCTACTGTTAGTATTTCAAGCATTGCTGATTGCACTTAGCACCAGTGTTTGTAATGATGTTGGCGGTGACACTTGCCTTGATCCATGACACTGGAAACACTGGCAATGCCTGCAATCAGCAATGTTGGAAACACTGCCGCTGAGTGTGATCAGCAATGCAGGGAATATTAGCACTGGCTCTGACTGCAATCAACAAAGATAAAAATACTGGCACTGTATTAAGCCAATGCTAATATACAGCTAGGACTAGTATTTTCAACTTTCCTGATTGCAAATGGGCTGCTTGTTGTTGGCTGTGGCACTTGCTGTGATCACTCATACTGGAAACACTGTTAATGCCTGTGATGAACATTGCTGGAAACACTGGCACTTGGTGTAATCAGCAATGCCGAAAACATTGGTGCTGGATTACAGCCAGCACTAGATTACAACCAGCACTAGCATTTCCAGCATTGTTGATCACAGTCAGTGTTTCTAACAGTGCTATCTGCTATCAGCAATGCTGAAAATACTGGTTAAGACAGGCTGCTGCAATCACCAGCACAGCAGTGCACTCAACCCTATATACTGTACTACACCTATACCATACCAGTCCTTAAAAGGACTTTTGTGGACCTAAAAGCTAGCGATTTATGTCACTACAGTCTCTACCTGCTCCACACAGAGTCCTGTCCCTACACTGAAATAAGACAGAATGTAAAATGGCCGCCAGATAAGGTCTATTTATAAGGTAGGGGGAATGTCCAATTGTCCATGTGCTGAAATGTCTCAATTGGCTGTCCTGTACCCCATGATGGACGTGTCATCATGGGTCAAAGTTCTTTCACACTGTAAACACATATGTCCGCTGGGCGAATAGCGGCAATAGTCCGTCGATCGGCGAATCACGAACACGCAAAATTTGCCGCGAAACGTCGCCGGGCGTACAGTTTGGCCATCCCTACTGTAGAGAGCTATTTCACCCATGCATGTTGCTAATTCTATGGGAGTGTCTTTCATGTAGCTTCTGTGAAGCAAATTCATTTATAAAATTATGCAAGTCTTGTATTCTGAAAAATGCACTTGTGTATCAACAGTTAGTTCAAACATTCTTTGGATGTTTAAGAACAATTTCAGGTAACAAGTGAATCCAGTCAGTAAGCTATGAAACAATCTTCAGCAAACATTGCAGCCATGCTAAAACCAGATCATTTGAGATAGAACCAGTTAACTGGCTTCTTAAATATCCTGAAGTCCTTGAAGTTGCACATCTCTGCAAAACACCTTAAGTTGTATGACAGCTTCAGTCTGGGCTCCAACCAGGCCATACCGCCAAAACATATCACTTCACCCATGGAGGTTAGTCATGGGAATTGTCTGCATGCCTATTGCTTGTTACATAAGAGGGACTGGTGGAGTCTTGAACTGCACATGTCAATTTAGTTTGGGTCATAGGCTTAGAAACCTATTGCATTTTTTAAGGACCCTAATATAGTTGACTTGTCACAATCAAGATAAAGGCACCTAAAAAAAGAAGGATTTTTCCCAGCATTCCAATCAAACATGTTAGTTAGAATGGAATTTGTTGAAATCAAGGCTTTTGTATGTTCTAACAATGAATGACAATCGATTGATTAAATTGGTTGTAAAGGTAGAAGATTTTTTTTTACTTTAAAGAATATGTACAGCCAATACAACCACAGTACATTTTAATGTAGGAAATAACATGTGTTAACATAATAAAAATTCTGAATACAAATCCTGAATATGAATTGAACGATTCAACCAAATTCAACTAAACTAAATAACTAGATTAACTAATCTAAATGAAAAAAACTTTTAATTTTTTTGTCATGCACGTGTCTACTAGGTACGGCACCACTGTCTCCTAGCAGGTATGCAAGGGACACAAACTGACCATGCTAGGATGGATCTGCCATCATATCTAACGTGGTCCGTTTGAAACAGGAACTCAGGGAACTGACAGAATGACCAGGTATTTTCCAGCAACCTGCTTAATAAAAAAATTACAGGCAACACTCACAAAGCAGGACGCAACATTGAAAGCCTATATAGGTTTTTAATTTTAGGGGTTACAAATGCTTTAATTCATTCTCTGCATTTAGGTAAAAAAAAAAATTAATATTAGCTCCCTTTGCTCCCCAAATACTTACCTGAGCCTGATCTCAATCCAGCATTGTGCATGTCTGCAGCAGCTCTTCTTCTTCTGCCATTGGCTCCTGCTGCTGTCAATCAAAAATTGTGTGCAGAGAGTGGGGTGTGGAGCCAGGCCGGGCTTTGTGTCTGAATAGATGCAAACAGCCTAGCTCAAGATCAAGCAAGCATGAGTGCCCCCCTAGGAAGTGGCTTCCTATGGGGCACTCGGCAGGGGGGAGGAGCCAGGAGTGCCAGTGAGGAACTCCAGAAGAGCTGGATTGGGGCTACTTTGTGCATGTTTTTTTTTTAATTTTAATGGAAAAATAAAGCTTTACAACTTTAAGGCTCTCAGCAGGAAGGAGGAGCCCGGAGCGTAGGTGGGGGATCCAAGAAGAACAAATTTTGGGCTACTCTGTGCATGTTTTTTATTTTAATGGGGAAAAAATCTTTACATCCACTTTAAGGCTGGAGAGAAATACAAGAATTCTAGGAAATATAGATGTTAAATGGCAGACCAAATACCAGAAATGTATTATCTTTTTTTTTTTGTGAACTGATCCTTTAAAAGAAACTCCAGGAACAATTAGAACCTCTGTCAGGGTTTTATAACTATTATTGTCCCTGTTTTTTTCTGCACCTAGACAGAACAGGAAGCTGTCACCAAAACAAATATCCCTATTGGATGATGTCCCCTCAGGGACATAGATAACAATTAACCTGTTCCCAACCAGCCGCTGCAGTTTCACCTCGGCAGAATGGCACAGGCATGCAAATTGACATTATGTTACATTGCTTCCTTAGGCGGCAAATAGGGGCCCACATATTGCTCCCCCAGGGCTGATACGAGTGTGATCTCGATGACCACTGGGCTCCCGCAATCACTCGTGATATGGCGAGAACTGAGATCCCGGTTCTCTGAGGGGAAAAGTGACAGATCGTCTGTTCATACAAAGTATGAACAGCAATCTGTAATTTCAAATTTCCCCCCTGCAGTTAGAACACACTTGAGGGAACACAGTTAACCCCTTGATTGCCCCCTAGTGTTAACCCAGTGACATGTTTACAGTAATTAATGCATTTTTATAGCACTGATTGCTGTATTAATGCCAATGGTCCCAAAAATGTGTCAAAATTGTCCGATGTGTCTGCCATAAGGTCACAGTCATGATAAAAATCACAGATCCCCGCCATTGTAAAATAAATAAAATGCTATAAATCTATCCCCTATTTTGTAGACGCTATAACGTTTGCACAAACCAGCCCTGGAGGATTTTACCCCCTTCCTTACCAGAGCACTTTTTGTGATTTGGCACTGCGTCGCTTTAACTGACAATTGTGTAGTCATGCGACGTTGCACACAAACAAAATTGACGTCCTTTTTTTCCCACAAATAGAGCTTTATTTTGGTGGTATTTGATCACCACTGCGGTTTTTATTTTTTGCGCTATAAACAAAAAAAGAGTGCAATTTTGAAAAAAACACAATATTTTGTACTTTTTGCTATAATAACTATCCCCGTTTATTTTTTTGTAAAAAAGGAGAGTTTTTTTCTCAGTTTAGGCCCATATGTATTCTTCTACATATTTTTAGTAATAAAAATCGCATTAACCACGTCAGTCCCGGCCTATAGTCATATGACGCCCACAGATGGGATCTCCCATCCGTTATATGACGTCCTCTGATTCCCGGCCACCTAGAGGGCGCACCCGCGCCATCGCTCGGGACCCAGTGTGTGTGCCAGGTGGCCGCGATGTCCGCTGGGCACCCGCGATTGCCCAGGAACATAGCCGGACCGTGAATCTGTGTATGTAAACACAGATCCACGTCCTGTCAGTGGAGAGGAGACCGATGGTGTGTTCCCAGTACAGAGGAACACCGATCGGCCTCCTCCCCTTGTGAGTCCCCTCCCCCCACAGTTAGAATCACTCCCATAGGGAACATATTAACACCTGCAACACCCCCTGGTGTTAACCCCTTCCTTGCCAGTCACATTTACACAGTAATCAGTGCATTTTTATAGCACGAATACTGTTTAAAAATTGTTGCTCTCTTTTGTTTATAGCGCAAAAAATAAAAACCGCAGTGGTGATCAAATACCACCAAAAGAAAGCTCTATTTGTGGGAAAAAAATGACAAACAAGGACAAAAAGTAAATTTTGATTGGGTACAATGTCGCACGATCGCGCAATTGTCAGTTAAAGAGATGCAGTGCCGAATCGCGTGCTCTGGTCAGGAAGGGGGTAAAATCTTCCAGGGTTGAAGTGGTTCAAATCTGTCAGAACATCTATCCTTTCTCCACTCCATATCTAAAACAAGTAAATAAAGTTTTGGCTGGACTTTTCTAACTTATTTCCCTCTACCAAAAACAAAATACTTTACTCTATCGCTTGACTTCCTTATATATTTTAATTCCTAAGATGCTAAAGTAAGTATAAATGATGCTTAGTAGCATCTTTTTATATTTTTAATGATACAATTTACTCTCCTTTACATTTTTAAATTATAGTCTTTACTTACTGTTATGTGCAATATATATTCTTGTTTTTATTTTAGGTGCTTAAAAAAAGCATGCAAATGATTTCTGCTGATAATGATTAATGACAAGATTCCTTCCTAAGTACTTATCGGTCCCTGATAACACACATCAAATAAAATAGTTCCCTACAGCTATACATTTGTTTTTAGGGCTCCCTTGTGGGCTACTGTACACTGCAGACAAGTTTAGTTTATGCATAAGGTAAGCACAAGCTAATATATCAAATCCTACTAGAAAGATATATGCACATTGCATTTTGTATTTTATTATCACAGTGTTGTTGCTCTGAGGCCATTAATACCCCAAAAGCCTTTTAAAATGCAATATATTTTTTGGCTGGATGCTATTTAATCTATTCTGAAACATGCCTGTGTTTCCTAATGGCAAAATTCTCAATTTGCACCATATTTCACCTGTTTTTCTCAGTGCTGCCTGCTATTTTCTTTGATATCCCTATCCTACTGAGAAACAGCACTTGTGTTAACTGGTCTCTGGGCTTCCATAATGAAAATGCAAACTATATGTCTTTTAATGTTTTTTCATTCTTAAAACATTCTAAAATTTCAGTTTGATATGTACGCTCATATTTTATGCTTTTAAAGGATTGTTTTTAAAATTTTCTTTTCTTTTTTTAATTATTATTACATTTTTAC
Source organism: Lithobates pipiens (assembly GCF_037356315.1). NCBI lineage: Eukaryota > Metazoa > Chordata > Amphibia > Anura > Ranidae > Lithobates > Lithobates pipiens. Next base: position 468,574,776 of record NW_027507748.1, read on the forward strand.
CTTTTTTTATCTAAATTCAAGGTAGTTTGATAAAGCTACTGGAGAGGGATTTGCTAAAGGGTACCTAAAGGGTATTTATGCTTATGAAAGTCAAACTTGAAAAAAAAACCTTTTACAAAAAAATCTCACCTTTTAGATGTTTCCAAGGAGAAGATGTCATGCCGACAGTGTCCTTGTCACCATATAGAATGAGCTATACCTCATTAGCATAGTGGGGTGGTTTCTAATTTTTTAACCCTTTATTAAGACAGAAAATGTAGTTTACATAACACAGTACAGACATGGTAATTATGTTAAACATAACTCAACAGCCTTCTCATAAAGCCCCCTAGCTAAATGGAAAAAAATGCATGTACAATATTTCACAAAAGTGAGTACACTCCTCAGATTTTTGTAAATGTTTTATTATATCGTTTCATGTGACAACACTGAAGAAATGACACTTTGCTACAATATAAAGTAGTGATGAGTGTACAGCTTGTATAACAGTGTAAATTTGCTACCCCCCAAAAATAACTCAACACACAGCCATTAATGTCTAAATTGCTGGCAACAAAAATTAGTACAACCCTAAGTGAAAATGTCCAAATTGGGCCCAAATACCAATACAAATCGCAGATCGCCACCATTACTAGTAAAAAAATAATAATAAGCAAACCAATATACGCTTATTGTGATTTTTTTTTTTTTTACCAAAAATATGTATAAGAATATATACCGGCCTAAACTGAGGAAAAAAATAGTTTTTTATATATGTTGTCGGGGGAAATTTATTATAGCAAAAAGTAAAAAATAATGCTTTTTTTCAAAATTGTCGCTCTTTTTTTGTTTATAGTGCAAATAATAAAAACTGCAGAGGCAAAATATCACCAAAACAAAGCTCTAATTGTGGGAAAAAAAGAACATCAATTGTGTTTGGGCACAACGTTGCACAACTGCGCAATTGTCAGTTAAAGCAACGCAGCGCCAAATCACAAAAAGTGCTCTGGTCAGGAAGGGGGTAAATTCTTCCGGGGCTGAAGCAGTTAAATACACGTTTGTCCTCAACTCTTTAACAGATTTATTTAACACAATGATGGAATGGAAATTGTTGAATATCTGTGGATATGAAGGAGGAGGCATTGAGTGTTATTTGGGGGGGAAGGGTATACTATCTACCAACTACAGGGTTTTTATGGGGGGGGGGGGTAATAAGTGATTGTTAAGTCTTGTTTAAAAAAACAAAAAAATAAACATGTTACACACTTATCTGCTCTGCTGCAGTGGATTTGCACAGAGCAGAGCATCCCAGATCTTCTTTTTCTTGGGTCCTTTTTCTGTGCTTTTTCTGTGCTCCTGGCCCTTCCCTCCTGCTGAAAGCCCCCACTGCAAACAGCTTGCTATGAGGCACCCAAGCAGTCTCACAGCTCGCTGTGTCCATTCAGACACAGAGCTGTGTCTCGACCCCAACCCCTCTCCTGATTGGCTGACTGACTTTGGTTGCAATTGGCTCCCACTTCTGGCTATCAGCCAATCAGGAGGGAGAGTCTCGGACACCTGAGGAACTCATGGACATAGCTGGACAGGGATGGGGCTCAGGTAAGTATTAAGCCTTGTACACACGGTCGGAGAATCCATCGGAGTGTGTCCTATCGGACCGTGTTGTCGGATAATCCGACTGTGTGTGGTATGCATCGGACTGATTCCGTCAGAATATCCGTCGGACCCAATTTTCCAACATGTTGGAAATATTTCCCGACCAACTGGGCCGATCGGACATACTCCGATCATGTGTAGAGAATTTTGATCGGACCAAGTGCCACGCATGCTCAGATCAAATTCCTACATCAAAGCTATTGGCTACTAGCCTGAATGTAGTCCCATCATAACGAAATTACGTCATCACGTTCTGAAAGATCGGATTTTTAGACAACTTAGTCCGACCGTGTGTATGCAACAGTTTCGGGCACAATCTGTCGGACTAAATCCGACGGACAAAATCCGACGGATTTGGTTGGTAGAATCTCCGACCGTGTGTACAGGGGCTTAGTGGGTGCTGGGGCGCCTGCTGCACACAGAAGGCTTTATATAGAGTATTAATGCATAGAATGCATTAAGATAAAAAAACTAGGGTTTCACGGATACCACTTTTTAAGACCGAGTACAAGTACTGATATTTTTTTCAAGTACTCGCTGATACAAATTACTGATACTTAATGTCATGTGACAGTGGCACTAAAATGCAGCACTGATAGGCACTGATGAGGTGTGGACTGTGTCAGTAGTTTTTTATTTATATTTTATTATTTTTTACAATTTATATATATATATATATATATATAAATATATATATATATTTTCTTTACAATGCCTTCTTTTTTTTGGGGGGGGGGGGGGGGTGGATGGTGTCAATGTTTTTTTATTATTTTTACAATTTTACTTTTAAATATTTATTTATTACAATGATTCTTTTTTTTTGTCGACCCCTGACATCTCCCCTTTGAGACAGGGAAAGGGACTAAGGACACAGATTACCCAGTCCCTTTCTTACTTAGGATGAATGAACAGGGGACAGGGGCTCCTCACCATTCATAAACTGAACAGTTTACAATGCTCAGTTATGAATGAACAGAGTCAGTGATCACTGACTCTGTCCATTCGGAAAAGGAAGGAGCTGGTAAATGACATATATACCGGCTTCTTCCTCCGCTCTCCATCCTGACAGATCTGAGACAGGGAAGGGTGGAGAAGCACAGAGGGGGAACCGGAGGAGCAAAGGGAGGAGTGCACAGAGGAGGACATGGGGGAACCTGAGGAGTAAAGGGAGGAGTGCACAGAGGAGGATGCGGGGGGACCGGACTGGAGCTTCTTCCTCCGCTCTCCATCCTGACAGATCTGAGACAGGGAAGGGTGGAGAAGCACAGAGGGGGAACCGGAGGAGCAAAGGGAGGAGTGCACAGAGGAGGACACTGGGGAACCTGAGGAGTAAAGGGATGAGCGCACAGAGGAGGATGCGGGGGGGGGGGGGGGACCGGACTGAAGCACACGGAGAACACATAGGAGGACATGGAGGTAGACTGGAGGATGATACAGGGGACAGTCAAGGGTGATCAGTGCAGCGGTTTGAGGAGTTAAAATCACAGATCTGTGTGGCTTTCAATAAAGCAACTGAAAGCCGCGATTGGGGGGGAGAGGAGGAGAAGCGACTGTCAGATGCTTTATTGAAAGCCACACAGGGAGATCAGTGATTGTAACCCCCCATCACTGCACCAATCGTCTCTGACTGCCCAGGTATCAGATCAAGCATCGGAGCATTTGCAGGAGTACCTACTAGTATCGGTATCAGTATCTAGTTTTGTGAATATTCTTATTTATGTCCCAGAGAATATTATATTCCTACCATAAAAGTCATAATTTAATGTATTCAAGAAGGATTATTTTCCTACATTGATTTGTATTTTGAAAATACCAATAGTAATGATCCCTGAATCCCTGAAAAAACTGCCATTTTTTTATTCTGAATCAATGCAGTAACCATGGAACAATTTCTATGTTGTGCCATAATTGCTATAGAATAGAAGTATGATTTTGTCAAGAATTGTATGCTCTTCTACTGTACTGGAGTAAGTAATTGAAACTGTGTCACAAATTGTATTTAGTTTGATATATTTTTCATATTTTCATTGGATTTTTGTTATGTAATTGTGGGGGTATAATATGATGCAGGATGTATTTTCACTTAATAGCAAAACCTTTTTAAAAGGTATATGAGTGTCAGACTATTTTGTGTATATATGCATGTTTTATGTTAAAATTTTTAGCCAGCAAGTGGATCTTAGGACTCTTTATAATGTTTGTTCTTAAGTACTTTATTAAAAAATGCCTGTTTAATAGCTCAGTAGCTGAAGTTCAAATTTGCACATATAACTAAATAAAGGAGATATGTGTATATAATGCTAAACTACTAAAATGTATAGTTACTTTTTATATTAAACCCAATTACAATGGATGAGCAATGAGTATAAAGTACCTAAACGACAACGTGAATCAAACACATTTTAGAATTCTTATATACCGTATATACTCGAGTATAGGCCGACCCGAATATAAGCCGAGGCCCCCAATTTACCCCCAAAAAAACTGGCAAACTTATTGACTCGTGTATAAGGCGAGGGTGAGACATGCCTGTCCATCCCTGTGTGTGTGTCCGTCCATCCCTGTGTGTCCGTCCATCCCTGTGTGTCCGTCCATCCCTGTGTGTCCGTCCATCCATCCCTGTGTGTCCATCCATCCATCCATCCCTGTGTGTGTGTGTCTCCATCCATCCATCCATCCCTGTGTGTGTGTGTCTCCATCCATCCATCCATCCATCCCTGTGTGTGTCTCCATCCGTGTGTGTGTGTGTGTGTGTGTGTGTGTGTGTGTGTGTGTGTGTGTGTGTGTGTGTGTGTGTGTGTGTGTGTGTGTGTGTCCAGCCTACCTTTGTCCCGAGCCTCCGTCCCGTGCCTTGCCTCCTTGCCTCCGTTCCATCCCGTGCCGTGCCTTGCCTCCTTGCATCCGTCCCGTCCCGTGTCGTGCCTTGCCTTGCCTTGCCTTGCCCCCGTCCCGTCCCGTCCTGTGCCGTGCCGTCCCGTGCCCTCTTCGTCGGCGGCCATTGTAAAGTTCAAAAGCTGCGCCGCCGCCTTCGCCTGTGATAGGCGGAACACTGAATTTCCCAGCAGCCTGTGTTCCGCCTATCACAGACGTCGTATCATCCTCGTCCGTAGTACGAGGATGATACGATGTCCGTGATAGGCGGAACACAGGCTGCTGGGAAATTCAGTGTTCCGCCTATCACAGGCGAAGGCGGAGCCGGAGGCGCGGCTTTTGAATAGAATGGCCGCTGTCTGTCTGCTCGACACGCTGATCGAGCGGGCAGACAGCGATGACTCGAGTATAAGCCGAGGGGGGCACTTTCAGCCTCAAAAAAGAGGCTGAAAATCTCGGCTTATACTCGAGTATATACGGTAAGCTATATTTTGTTAAAATCACACCATTGCCCCAGGATAGTAATTCTTAATCTGCCATATTTATATTTTATAATAAACATTACATTTTTTAAAGCCAACAAATATATCTACAGAATTTGTTTTCACCTAAATATAACAGGAGACTGACTTGGGAAACAAAGAAACATTCTTTACACGGCTAAAAAAGCTGCAGTGCTAAAATGAATATTATTTATTAAATGAATGAAAGTATAGTGTGGTAGTCCAGTGTGGTTTATTGGATTTGTGTTGTAAGAGCATGTCTCAGTGTGGATTTTGCTAAGCACCAGGTGTTTGCTATATTGAATTTTTAACACTGCACGGAGGTAAGTATTCACAGCTGGAAATTTGTGCTTAGCACATTATCATGTTTAAGCCTAGGAAGTTAACCTGCAGAAAAAATGTTCCTTTTTGCAATTAAATTAGCTCAAGCGAATAGCTATATTCTTGATGTATTCACATGTTCAAGCATATAACAATACATATTTTTATTAGTAAAATAGATAAAAAGGTTGTTGAATACCTATAACATATAAGAATAAACTGAAAAAAACAAAAAACAAAAAAAGCAATGCAAGGCCCTGAAGTCTGAGTATTGTTCATGATTAGAAACCATGGGTAGGAAACAATAAAACACATATAGGGGGGCGTGGCCGGAAGCGGAAGAAGAGGGACGTGTTAGAGAGGAGCTCCGCTGGCGCCTCTCGTAATCCGCATCCATCCTCACTCAGGACACACTTTGGAGCCCGCTGGACCACCCATCTCCCTTGCGGGACACATCTGCTCCGGGCTAGGGTGGTTTTTGGCCGGCCTTGGCACCGCAAACCGGCCCGCGGCCGCGAGCTACACATCAGGCCGGGCGCCGCCATCTTGCGGCCTACTCTGTCCCCGCAACCACCGGACAGCGGAATCCGGGCCACCCTTCGGCCATCTCGGCACCACGCAGCACCGCTCGGTCCCCGGGGCCCCCCCGCTGGAGGACGGGAGCCTAGCAGAGGACACCGAAGAGGCAATCGGAACACAGGTTAGTGAGGTGGGCTACACCCAGGGCACCCTGAGGATCTCCTGTCTAGCTCCCCTACAGCGCCAATACTATTGTCCCCAGGGGAAAGGACATATTACCCCGCCTAAGCGGGGACTGGGCACCCCAGGAAGGTTTCCTACCCGCCCCACGGTAACCTCCACACTTTGAGACTGAGGCCTTGGCCTAGCCGGCGGCCATCTTGGACCACCCAAACCCTTCCTCTACACCCAAAGGCCTTCATTCGCCCTTCTCCCAACCCGATTTATGTCTTAAACCTCTCTACTAGGTCGCATGTGCGGCTCTCCAAGATGGCGGATGTGTAATCCGTGAGCTCCGGTCCCGTCCCGCGATCCGCGGCCCCTGTAACGGTAACGCTAGCACAGATTGATCCAGGGGCAAGCTTCCGACTCTCCTCATCCCTCCCAGGCACTTCATGGGAAAAATCGGGGATCAGCGATCGGCGTATCGTCCCCCGCAGCCCTCCTCCAATATGGATCGCTTTCTAACTAGGCCCTCATCCCCGGCCCCGATCATACAGGGGGATCCGAAGGACTATGTCAGTGCACTTATGGTGGAGGATTCCTCGCAGCGGTCACCCCGACAGCCCCCACCCCCCCCTCCGCAGGCCCTCACACCGGAGTTGATGGATCTCAAACTCGAGGCCCTGGCGCAGCAAGTTACCAGGGACATAGCCCAGGAGATGGGAAGGATCTCCAGAAAACTTAGGGGGGAAATAGATGCCCTAGGGCAGTGATGGCGAACCTTGGCACTCCAGATGTTTTGGAACTACATTTCCCATGATGCTCAACTGCACTGCAGAGTGCTTGAGCATCATGGGAAATGTAGTTCCAAAACATCAGGGGTGCCAAGGTTCGCCATCACTGCCCTAGGGGAACGCACTGCGACCCTGGAAACAAAATTTGACGAGACTCTGCATTATGTGCAGGCCCTTGAAGAGAAAAACGCTACTCTTAAAAATTCTGTCTCCCAACTACAACTCCAACAGGAGGATCTCGAGAACAGAGAACGACGCCAAAACCTCAGGATCCGCGGTGTTTTTGAGAAGATAGCTGACAATAACATCAGGCCATATCTTCTAGGTCTCTTCAACACCCTGGCCCCGGACATAGTGGACATAGACTGGCGCCTGGACAGGGCCCACACGTCCCTGGCTCCTAAACCCCCTGCGGGGGCCAGGCCCCGGGATATAGTGGTGCGTTTCCACTTCTATGAAAGCAAGGAGGTCCTGACCAAGGCTACGCGCAACAGGTCCAGCATTGAGTACAAGGGGGATAAAATTCAACTGTTTAGTGACCTTTCTCCCATCACACTGGCCAAGCGTCGCTCTCTGAGACCCATCACATCCCACCTTCAGGAGCACAAGGTCCCTTATTATTGGGGCTTTCCCTTCCGTTTGAGTGTCACCATGGAGGGGGCTCAGCACACCCTGCGGGACCCCCAGGAAGGGGAGATTTTCCTCAAGAAGCTGGGCCTTCCCCCGCTCCCTGCAGAGTTTGACCAAGCACCTCCGACTACCCCAAGACACAACTCTCTTCCTCCCAGGATCTGGACTCCGGTGAGAGGAAGAGGATCGAGGGCCTACTCCACACCCCAACGCTCTCAACGCTCCAGACCCCCCACCTGAGGACCTGTCGGGGTCCCCTTGGAATTTGCCCTTTTTTTTTCTTGTTGACTCACACAGGGGGTTGTGACCTTTTTGATGGTTCCCCCCCCCCCCCCCCGTGGAGTGAGGTATGTCTCTACAGTTGGTTTTCGGCCCTGCGCGGTTCAACCGCTAGTTCAGAGATCCCAGTTGGGCTGTTTTTTCTAAGGTTCTGCTATATACTTAAGTTTATGGTTGTTTCCCTCGGCTACTGACTTTGTTACGGAGGACATGGGGAGCCCCTACAACGCCACCGACCTCTCTGGATCGTCGGGGCGGGACGTCACGGACCCCCTTCCATGTTGGGAACTGCCATGCTCCCCACCAAGTCCTTGGGCTGCGGCCAAGGACCCCTGAGGGGGTTGACTCTCTCAGGTTTTTTCTTGCTGACCTTTTTTGTTTTGTTTTTTGGCCGTCCTGGCCTTATGGTTGCTCTGCATCACTATATTCAGTGGCCCCCTTTTTGGGCCTGCACGCATACCCCCTTTTTGGGGGACTGATATGTGTCTTCTCTTTTTCATAATATTGTTTTGATGTTTTCTTGGTGTTTTGGTTTTTAATTTTTATTTTTTTTATTTTTTATTTTTTATTTTTATTTTATTGCTTTTATTGGGGTTTTTCCTCTAATGCATTTGCCGGTAACTGTTATGTGCATTTTATGTCTACATATGTCCTTAGGTGTTTCTTTCCATGTTGCAACTAACTCTATTGTTAGCAATATCTGTTTTAATTATAATGTACTGATAGGCAGGTTGGGGCCCCTCCCTGGCCCCCTATTGAGCCGTGTTGTGTCTGGGCCTCCGCCCTTTGACCTGCATGTTCACTGGCCGGACTGCCCCGACGCGACATGGCTTTGAAACTGGTCTCCTATAATGTAAAGGGCCTGAACTCCGTCAGGAAGAGATGGCTGGCCTTGAGGGAGTTTAGGGCCTCCGGCGCGGATGTGATATTAGTCCAAGAGACGCACTTCCGGGCCGGGGGCTCCTTTAGATTCACATCTAAACATTTTCTGGTGTCTTATGTGGCATCGGATCCCTCGTGTAAAGCTGGAGTAGCAATTTTAATAAAAAACTCATGTCCTCTCCAGGTTAGGACATCTCAAGTGGATCCTTATGGTCGTTATATTATATTGCAGGGATCCTATCTCTCTAACCCTATGACGATCATGAACGTCTACGCCCCCAATTCAGGTCAGGTGAAATTTCTCACAGATGCCTTGGCGCGTCTGCATAAGCTTTCTTCTCCCTTTACAGTTCTAGGGGGGACTTTAATGCTGTGCTCTCTCCCTCCCGGGACAGACGATCTCTATTTAATCTCACTCCACCCCCGGCCTCTCACACCCTGGCTACCTCCTTTAGGAAACTTATTCGTACACACCACTTGTTCGACGCTTGGCGGCTGAAACATCCCTCAGGTAGGCAATACTCATTTTACTCCCCTCCTCACAAGATGTTCTCTCGACTGGATTATTTTTTTATTACGGCCCCCTTGATATCTCATGCAGTGTCGTCTGACCTGGGTGCGATAACCTGGTCGGACCATGCCCCCTTGACTCTAGATTTATGCCTCTCTGCTGCTTTCCCCAGGAAATGTCACTGGAGACTCAACGAGTCCCTGCTCAAGCACCCTGAAACCAATGCTAAACTCGAGGCGGCCCTGACCGAATATTTTCTCCTGAACAAAGGCTCCGTTCCCAGCCCATCCACCCTCTGGGAGGCTCACAAGGCCTTCTTCCGGGGGCAATGTATTGCCCTCGGTTCTCGAAGGAAAAAAGATGCGGCTCTCTTGAAAACTTCTTTGCTCCTAGAGCTTCACAGAGCAGAAAGGGCTCTGCTGCACTCCCCCACGGTGGATCGGCTGCGCACGGTCACTGGCCCGCGGAACCGTATAAAATCCCTAGACATGTCTCACATAGACAAATCAATCATGTGGGCTAAACAAAAGTTCTATGAGTACTCGAATATCCCCACAGGATGCTGGTTTCTAGACTTAACCCTAGGCCTTATCACGCCTTCCCAGACCACATCAAACTCCCTGATGGGTCCCCCACTTTCTGCCCCCAGACAATGACCCAGGTGTTTGGCGATTTCTATAACAAACTCTATAATTGCCTAACCCCCGCACAACATCCTACATTTGATATGGCTGCTTTTGAGGAGTTCATGTCGGGCCTGAAGCTCCCCCAGTTGTCAGATTCGGATCTGCATATACTAAACGTGCCCGTTACAGAGGATGAGGTGGACAACACCGTTAAGGCTCTCCTCTCCCGCAAAGCTCCAGGTCCGGATGGCCTCCCATACTCCTATTACAAACACTTCCTCCCCATCCTGTCGCCTCATCTTGTGACCCTGTATAACTCGCTACTTCTAGGTAAGCCCCCTCACCAACATTTTCTTCACTCCTTCATCACGGTCATACCTAAACAGGACAAGGACCCGACCCTACCAGACAACTACAGACCTATAGCCCTTTTAAATTCAGACTACAAATTATTTACAAAAATCCTCGCCAACCGTTTATCCCAATTCCTGACGAAGCTCATAGACAAAGACCAGGTGGGCTTCATTCCTACCAGACATGCGGGTGACAACACCCGGGGAACTATAGACCTAATTGACATGCTGAACAGGGTTCGACGCCCCGCCCTGATTCTCAGTCTGGACGCCCAAAAGGCGTTTGACAGGTTAAGCTGGCCCTACATGTTCGCAACCCTCACTAGATTTGGCTTACGGGGACCCTTTCTCTCCGCACTACAATCCCTATACTCCAACCCCTCTTCCCAGGTCCGACTAGTGTCCTTCACCTCCCATTCATTCCCTATGACAAACGGGACGAGACAGGGTTGCCCTCTCTCCCCGCTCCTCTTTATACTTTGCCTAGAACCCCGGGCATCAGATCTCACCCTGATATCAAGGGGGTACCCATGCGGCAAAGGGAGTATAAATTATCCTCATTTGCGGATGACGTCCTCCTTACTCTGACCAGTCCCCACATTTCCCTCCCTTCCCTGCATGCCCTACTCACTCAATTTAGTTCCCTATCAGGCTATAAGGTCAACACGGCAAAGACGAAGGCCCTCCCCCTCCATGTTCCCCCGGAGGAACTTCTGCGTCTGCAAAATACATTCCCCTACCGATGGTGCACATCGTCCCTCAAATATCTTGGGGTCCAGCTAACGCCTTCCTGCTCCTCCCTTTACCCGACCAATTACATCCCTTTATTTAAGTCTATCAACGGTATGTTATCTCGATGGACCTCCCTTCCTCTGTCCTGGATAGGCCAAATGAATGTGCTAAAAATGTCCATCATGCCAAAACTGTTATATTATTTTGAAACCTTGCCTGTCCCCATCCCGATGTCACAGATTAAGTTGCTTAAGCGCTGGTTCTTGAAATTTATTTGGAATGGCAGGGCCCATAGAGTGGCCGGTTCGGTGGTTTTTGCCCCCAAGGATCAGGGGGGCATAGGTGCCCCGGACGTCTACAAATACTATCTGGCATCTCATTTGCGCCCGATAGTGTCTTGGTCTTGCCTGAGACCTCCGAATCGCTGGACGGAGATTGAGATGGGTTCCCTATATGGGACCCATCCTTGCTCCTTGGCGTGGTCGCCGGGGACAATGGGGGACCCCGGGCTTCTGGATCTCTGCCTGGGTCCCATGTTGTTCACGCTTGGACTGTGGTGTTCCTGCTCTTCCAAATTTGCATTGTCATCACCCTGTCCTCCCCTCTCTAATGTGCTGTTTAATCCTTTAGTTCCTGACAGTCTATGTTCGTATGTTTCCCTGGGCTAAAAAGGGACTGTTCCAACTCCGCCACTTCGTTCACCCTGTCACGCGTAAACTTAAACCCTTTTCGGCCCTCCAAACTGACAGTCAACTCCCAAACCACATGTGGTATTCGTACCTCCAGATAACTCACTACTTTTCAACTCTTTCCCCCTCTCTCTCCCTCACCACACCGACGCCTTTTGAGCTGCTCTGCTCCCAGGGCCCCTACCAAGCAAAGCTTATCTCTAGTATTTACCATATACTTCAGCAGAGGTCCTCTCTCACTACCCTATCCCACTCCTACATGGACAAATGGACGCAGCTCCTTAATCAACAAATCACTCTCCCGCAATGGTCCAGAATTTTGTCCTCCACCTCTAAAATTTCCAGATGCGTGGCACAGAGAGAGACAGCATATAAAGTCCTACTGTTCTGGTATAGGACCCCCGAGGTTATTCATCGGTATGACATTATCATATCTTTTGGCAATGTACTCTAATTACTCCTTTCTGGTCCATGGTATCTCACATGCTCCAGCAGATTTTTGACACCCCCATTCCATTGGATCCTGTCCACCTTCTCCTAGGCCTTCCCGGATTTGGGGAAGGCAGCTAATAAATTAGCCTCCTATGTGCTGCTTGCTGTTAAAAGAGCTATCCCCTCTAATTGGTTGTCTACTCAGCCCCCAACCCAGACTCAGCTGATACAAACCATCAAGGACATACGCAGAATGGAACATTTAACGGCTATGGTGGAAGATGGGACCGACCGGTTTGGCGTGATTTGGGCCCCCTGGGATGCCTCGATCTTTGGGCTCCCACAGGTGCCCTTGGTACCCCTAGCCACCCGGTCAGTGTCCATCTCCTAGTGTTCCCTGACCTTCTCGCTCCCCAATGTTTTGTATCTTGTCGGTACTTTAAGTCTTTTTCTGCTGGCCCAACGGCCACTCGAAGCTTACCTTATCTCTTGAGGAACTTTATAGTGGTATGTAGCCCTCTTTTGTCAGATATTAGTCATGTTATTGAAGCACCAGTTCAAGACCCCAACCTCTGCATTACGACATATACGATGTCTCTCAGTCTTTCTTTTTAGTTTAATATTGTTTTACGTAATACTTTTCTGTTGTTTTTTTCCTTTATGCGTTTTGTTTTGCTTTGTTTTCTTTTAGTTATTTATTTTTATTCTTTGACTGCTACTGTATATCTGTAGTCACCATGAGGTTATATCAGTCTCCAATACGGTATGATCCAGACTTTCTTTGTCTATTGTCAGTTCTGTATTTTTTCATATTCTGTAAAAAATTCTCTCAATAAAAATTACAATTAAAAAAAAAACACATATAAACCCTACCAATAAACCTATTTGCGGGCATACCCCACTTTTAAGTACCCAATGGGTTTTATTTACTAAAGCTGGAAAGGGAAAAATCGGGCTCACTTCTGCATAGAAATCAATGAACTTCCAGGTTTTATTACCAAAGCTTAATTGAACAAGCTGGGGTTAGAAGCTCATTTGTTTCTATGCAGAAGTGAGCCTGATTTTGCACTTTTCAGCTTTAGTAAATAAACCCCATTGTGTACTTAAAAGTGGGATATGCCTGTGTTTAATTGTGGACTGCTAAATATACCATTGGAAACATTTTATGCCTGTAGGTTAGGGCTGAAAATTAAAATTGTTCTGTGTACTGTGCACACTTCTTGTGTTATCTCAAAGGGTCCATTTAGCCCTGACTATAGAATTAACAACCTGTCATATTTAATAAGCTGAGAGTGGAAATAATTTGGTAGTTTAGCAAAAAAGGCACTGGGCATGGCTGAAACAACTGCACAAAAATATGATGTGTTTTCAAGCATTAGCAGGGTCTAAAGTTGTATTTAACCCCAAAACAAAAATGTACTAAATTGGAGCTCAAATATTCTTAGATGTTGTGTTGATCAGTTTTTTTTTAAAGTTACGTAAATCCTTTATCCCAAAAGGAAAAAAACTGTTTGATATAACTGCTTAAGAGCCAGTTCACACCACATGCAGTACAGTACATTTTTTTCTGTATCAAAGATGCATCAAAAATAGGTTATATGGTTTTCAATGGCATAGTTCACATCAGTGATGCAGTTCCAGTGCGCTCCAGTTCCCAAAAAATGTAGAACTTGCTGCATTTTTTTTCTGCACTGGAATGTACTGGAGCACTATAAAACACACTGGAACACACTGAAATGCACCCAAACCTACTGGAACACACATGTCCTTATTTAAGGTTACTTAAAAAAAGGGGAGAAATGCACTGGACTGCGTCAAAAATGCACAAAAATGCAGAAAAAATGCACTGGAACGCATCCAAAATGCATCAACAATGCATCAAAAGCATGCATGCAGAAAAGAATCTGGAATGCATCTGGACTGCATTTCTATGGTGTGAACTGGCCCTAAAATAATATTAGCTGGAGTTCAGTCAAGCACATCTAAATCTGCTACTACTTCATCCAGAATGCAGATACACTAAGACAGGAAGTGTGTTACTGGCTGATCACCAGATGAACTAAAGAAATAAAATCCTAAAACAAGAAAATTAATGCAGCCACCACATCTAACAGCTGATAAGCTTCAATAAAATACATTTTTGGAGGGTTCAAAACCACTTTAAGAATGGGGTGCATTTCTCAAAGATCAACAGGTATTTTTTTCTATTTTTCTGTACTTACTTCAAGACCATTTTCAAAACCAGACTTTTTGACCCCCTTCCTATCCAGGCCATTTTTTTGATTTCAGGACTGTCAATGATAATTATTCAGTCATGCAACACTGTACCCAAACCAATATTCTGTCTTTTTTTAGACATATCAAGCTTTCTTTTGGTAGTATGTTTTTTTTTTTTGTTTTTGCTCTATGTTTTTTTGTTATAAAATCTGGCAAAACAATTGTCTTTCTTCATAACTTTAGGACAAAATTTATTCTGCTACATTTCTTTGGTAAATACAATCCAAATCAGTGTATATAATTTAGTATGCATGAAAGCTAAAGAGTCTACAAATTATTGTGTATACTATGTATATGTATACGTACGTGTATATATATATATATATTATACAGGATTTATATAGCACCAGTTTGCGCAGCACTTTTCAATGTAGGGGGACACTACACTAACAGTACATTTCAAAACAAGAGGGTTATATTTCTTGAGTCCCAAGTACCATGACAGATGACATTCACACTTCCCCATCCATAACGGCACTAGAAAAGGGTATCCTCTCTCACTCCTAGTCTATATTCTCACGTTGGAACCCCTATTACGTTGCATCCGGGCCAACTGGAATATAGAGGGTATTGAGGTCCATCGTAGGGAATACATGTTCACAGCTTTCGCAGACGACATCCTGCTTTTCCTATCAGCCACACTGATGTCCCTGCATGTCAAGCATTTTAAACGCATTTCTAATCTAAAAACTTCAGAGAAAGCTAGATCCATTATATGAAGAAAACTTTTTATCAGAGTTAAAAAGGATACAAGTAGATCTACAAAAATGGGATGTCCCCCCTCTCTTGGTTTGGACCAACCTTTATACTGAAGATAACAGTTCTCTCACGTTTGTTGTACAAAATGAAAACTATCTCGATTCATCTAATGCCCACCTTTTTTGCAGCTTAAAAGAGGATGTGTAGGTCTTTCATTTGGGGTACTAAGTCGGCACGCGTCGGATGGGCAAAGCTAGTTTTACCCAAATCCAAAGGTGAAATTGGCCTTCCGGATCTGCAGTGTTATTATTGGGCAGTACACGTGACTAGAATTGTAGATTGGAGGATTGATGCCTGCTACAAGGATTGGCTGAACCTTGGATGACTGATATCGGGAATTGAGCTTCACTCAATTCTCTGGTCCTTCAAAATTCCTAATCTTCACACACACCCCCTCATTGGGGCTACCCTAAATGAATTCTATAGGGCCTGTAAAGTCCATGTGATTTCAGCCACAGAGTGCCTGATTACCCCCCTCAGAGTCAATCCAGGTTTCCTCCCAGGGTTAACGGAAACCTACCTGGCACAAGAATGGCTCTATGCAGAGATTGTGAAGCACTTCTTTCATAGTGGCAAGTTTATGTGATAACAGGACCTTGAAGCATTATCAAACACTAAATCATTACCCTTCTAGTTTTGTATTCAATTAAAGCACTTTCTTGATAATCCAGAGAGAAGAGAAGGGTACACGAAAGCCCCTACAGTATTCGAATCCCTGTGTTCATGCTCATCTCCCAGAATCAGTGTTGGACACAGAGATTGAGGACGCTAGCTGGGACCACATACACTTATTTATCCACAAAGGCTCTCTAAATGTAAGCACGGAGGAAAATGGGTACAAGATCAAATCCAGATGGTATAACACCCCGAATAGACTTCACAAAATGTTCAAGACAATTTTAGACCAATGCTGGAGATGTGAGAGGGAAAGAGGGACCTTTCACTACATATGGTAGACTTGCACACTGATCCAACCATATTGGAATAACGTACATGAGGTGATGATGGCCATCTCTTTGCTCCCCTTAGAATTTACACCAGCTCAATATCTCCTTCATCATTTGAAAATTTCCCCCCAAAAATACTATAAGTCGGTAGCCATGAACATGATAAACGCAGCCAGGCTGTGTATCCCAGTACAGTGGAGATCCAAGGTACCGCCTTCAACCAAATCATGGGTACTGCGGATCAACCACATAATGTTAATGGAGGAACTGATTTACACTTCACAGGACAGAATTTTGATTTTCTCAGCTATATGGGAGGCGTGGTTTTCCTTTAAAAAATCCCCTGATACAAAACAGTGTTTGACGCATGATCTAGAAACATAGTTGCTGTCACCATCTGACCTGGAGAACTTGGCAGTTCTGGTCTAAGGTTCTACTATATGTATATACATGCAACAGTTGCAATGCTTTGTTTCACAGCTGTAGCTGGAATTATATCTTCTGTATCTCCACCAATAACAATCCATTCAAGTGAATAAGGGTGCTTGTGCAGTGTCTAGGGGGTTAAAGCAGGTGGTTACCAGTGATACAATGTTTCCTTCTCACTGCCTGTCAAATGCTCTTTGAAGAGTAAACTGAACACAGATTACTCATCAGAGAGCAATGCACATGAGTCCTTATGGTGACACTGTGACTGATGTAGTGATTAAGAGCTCTGGGACTGGTGCAGTGGCGATTATTGACACTGTGACTAGTGTGGCAGCAATCAGGGACACTGTGACTGGTGTGGTAGTGATCAGGGACACTGTAATTGGTGTGGTGGTGATTAGGGACACTGGGACTGGTATGGTTGTGATCAAGAACATTGTGACTGGCAGCATTGGTCTGGTGACATTGTACGGCTTTAGCAGTAATCAAAGACAATGGCTGGTGGCACTGACATATAGTGCTATCAGAGCAACTAGGCTTCGTACATGATCACTTCCAAAGCAGTACAATGCCACCATAGTGGCACTGTACTTGCTCTGGTGACAGTATGTAGAAAAGGAGCATAGGCAAAATATGAAATTACCTTTTATTGGTTATCCCATCCCATTTATGTATGACCCTTTATTCAAAACCATGAAAAAGGTGCTTCAGTGCTGAGTTTGTACTATATTTTTGTAATAACGATAGAGATATAAGCTCAGTTTCTTTGCAGACTTACTCTACAAAACCACTACAGATCTGGAAGTCTATAGTAAGTTGTCATAGTAAGCCACTAGAACATTGTATTATTTGTATGCATATAACAAAGGATTGGTGATGTCGGTAATGGCATTGTTTCCAGGTAAACTTATTGTACATAATCACACTTCAGATCTACACATTCAACTTCCAAGGGTAAAATGTATCCAAACTGGACTGGTAGCTATGGTAGGACTGATTTTGGGTAATAAGGCTAGGGTTAAGTTTAAGAGGGTTAAGTGTTTATAAAAGGGAAGAATTGAATAGTAGGATCCTGTCCAAAGGAATGTGTGATATTTTTCCATATCATATACAGCATGTATGTAGAGAATTTTTTTTTATATATATATATATATATATATATATATATATATATATATACTGTAAATATATAGTGGATTTACCCTTAGACTCAGCGGTTGTATTCACAAGTATGTGGCATCTTGTGAATCAGCTACATCAGGGTCAGGCCTTTGTTGAGAACTGCTTGCTCATCTATATTGACAGCCCTCATATTTTTTTTTTTACAATCAGCAAAAGCAATATGAACACAATTTCCCTGAAGCACAAAATCATTTCAGAGCTGTATCTACAATCAATGTCAAAAATCCTTCAGTCACTTTTACAAAATCTGGTTCTGCTGCCACTTTGAAACCCAACATTTGTGTAATGATAAACAACTTAACTGAACAGGAATAGCAGACAAGTGGAAAATGGAAAAGACTGTAAGTCTTATGAATACAGAACTGGAAGAAAATAAGTGACGGTATTTACCTTCAGTGCATTTTCTGGATTTGTGATGTGAAGCCTAATATTTTTATCTTTGATAAATAAATGCCCATGCTATCAAGACTCAGTAACACTGTTGAAGAGTTTTCCAATATTGACTGTGGTAATATTAAAGGGTAAATCCACCACAAAATTTTAGTTATTGGTGGAATATTTTGAGCCAGCAGTGAGATAACCCTTACATAATTATTGTCTTTTTTTTCATTGGATTTCTCCACTCTGCCTATTGCAGTGCTCCTCATTTAAAATAAATTAAACATTTCACAAGGTGTACAAGAGTACAAGGAGTACAATATCTCGTACAATGGCAGTAGCAGCTGTGCAGACTTGCTAAAATATTGCTATTGTACTTAAGAAGCATAAGAAACCAGTGTGTGCAAATTCCAAAACAAAAAGGATCAAACATTAAAAAATGTAAAAAATAAATAAATAGCTCAATCATTTTTAAAAACAAAAATATAATTTTCAGGTGATACAAAAATGACCCTTTACATGACTAGAGATCATTTAAGCTTAAGGGGTTGATTTACTAAAACTGGAGAGTGCAAAATCTGGTGCAGCTGTTTATTGCAGCTTGTTCAATGAAGCTTTGACAAAAAAAAAAAAAAAACAACAACAAAAAAAGTGGAAGCTGATTGGTTTCTATGCAGAGCTGCACCAGATTTTGCACTCTCCAATATTCCTAAATCAACTCCTCAATGTCTAGATCAAATTTAGCAAAAGAAATGTGTATCCCCTTCACTTTCTAACAACTTTGAATGATTCGATATATGAAAACAGGTTTATTTATAAGGATATACAGTGTTAGATTTTTATTTAAACCTCTGTTTTGATAACTTATCTGCTCATACTTTTGTATTATACTCTGACAAAAGGACTGAATGGTTTTGAATATGTGAATTGTTACACTTAACAGTTTCCAATCAGTTTCTAAACTTTTTTAATTAAAGTATTTTACACATTGTTATATATTCCTGTTTCAGCTGTCACCATGCCATTCTTCTGTGTGAGGCACAGTGACAGTTTGAGCTGAAAAGTTTGTTAATCATCAGACCTCATGTGATCATCATGATTGACTATGATTGTAATAATCTAGAACCACACTAATTGGTTCCCTATCATTAGTGACAGCCTCTATCAGTAAGCCAGTATTTTTTTTTCAGATATAAAGAAGTATTTTAAATTATGATTATAACAAAAAAAGCCTGAACGTTATCATTATTTGACTTCAGCATTATTATTTACTTATTATGTATTTTTATTACTGAATGTTGTGAACAGATTTGTATTTGCATCCCTAGTGGTATTTTGGGAAGGTTATTAGAAGTGATATGTAGAAATGAGCTTTAGGCTCAAGTTGAGATCAATCTGAACCCAACCTGTCAATTTTTTTTTTTTTTTTGAGAATAAGTACATTTGGCCGGTTTGCCCACTTGCACTTCCAGTTATTGTTTGTAAACCAACTTCAGCTGAAAGTCTGTCATTTGTGTCTGTCATAGTGTTAGCACTACTGCTGCTAAATGACATGACAAATCAATCATTGGCACTGCTGGAACATGAATAACAGTGCTGGGGATCCTGATCATTAACATATTGATCAATGAAGTCACCTGGAATCCCTATAATTGGTTGATGACCTGAAGTTTAGCTTTACAACATTCAGTCCCTCCCTCCTGTTCACTTTGATGCCATTTGAAAGAGAGCTTAGGTGTTATGTATTTTTTCATAGGAGCTGCTCATAGTTTGACATACACAGATTAAAAGATTTTTAGATGAAGACAGTTGCAAGCACAAAGAGTTGGACAATATATTATGTATTTAAACAATCTTTAATGGAACATTCACTGCCATCCAATGGGATTCACAACATTTGCTCTAATTGCTATGCACCAATACAACAAATTATATTTCCTAAACTTGAGAATGTTAATGTCTATGCATAATGTTCAGTATATATATATATTTTTTTTCACATTTCTTGTTTCAATTTCCTTTTTTTTTTGCCCTTAGTATTATACCTTTCACCTTTGAGAGGTTAACTTACATCTAACACTTCCATCGATTTCTATTTTCCCTGTCTAGAGTTGACTTGAGCAGTACTGTAAGTCCGTAAGCTAATTTATTTTCAATATTCTATTTTTGTGAAATGTATGTGCTTGTTTGATGTTGACACAGTACTAACACTGCATATAATAAACTTAAATGCAATTTTGTTGGTGTTGACATTATCAAAAACATGCGCATTAATATTCTAACCATAGAAATACATATAGTATGTGCAATCAGAAAATGCAAAAGCAAATCTGTTATGGAAACTGATGAATCTAAAGTTGTAAATTAATTTAGGAGTCTGACCTGGTGAAGTCCAATTTGTTTATCCTCCAAAACGCAAAACATAAAAGTAATTTTACAAAATATAAGTTAATATGCTAATTATTAAAATCTTCAGCTTGTACTAGCTTTTTCAAAGAAATCTATCAAGCTGTGCCTCCTAATGCAAATAAAATTCTAACTCACTTATCATAAATAAAAAACTTAGAAGGTTGAAATTGCCCAAAGCAAGAAAGGAAGATGATACTTCTGCATATGTCATTTTTAATCCTCAGTAATTTTCTATTACTTGAACTTCTATGAGTAGGGATAATTTTAATTGGTTAACTTTTATCATTTTAACACATAAACAGAATAAACAGACTACTGGTAGCTCATTATAAGAACACTTCAAAACGGCATTACACTTCAGGTTAATACACTTTTTTCATTATTTAAAAAACATACCTTTAAATTCATAAAAGATTGGTGCAGGCAGATTTTGCGAAGGTGTCTCTCATGCATTTGAAAAATAGTAAAGCTGGGTTCACACGTATGCAAATTTTCCCCACATCCAGTTTGCATGACACGAGAGTGTGACTGGCTCTCAATGAAGCCAGTCCACACATTGCGGTGGCGGCCATGGAGTGCACTGCAGAAGGGTCCTGTGCATCTTTGGATCCATTTCAGGTCTGAATTCAGGCAAAAATTCTGACCTAATTCGGACCTGAAACGGTGAACGGGGACACACCAGACCCCAGCCTGGAGATTGCACCAAATTCATGTACCTGTCTACAACTTTCACTTGAGTTTGGCTCATGCTGCGCCACTTTTAGAAGACACTTTTGAAAAATTTGTCTGAGACAGTTTTTCTCTCTCTACACCAAAATAGAGTTGGTATTAATTAGCTCCACTTTTACATTTAATGAGACACAATGCAAAAGTGTCACTTTCAATGTGTCACAAAGCAAAAGTGGCACATTTTAGAATCATCTGAATTTGGTCACTGAATCAATGCCAAAACCAAGAGGGATTAATGTCAGAAGAGTGGTGCAGCAGCTTTATGGAATACCCCCGCTATATTTAAGTCACCATTTGAAAAAAAGGGCCTTAAATATGTTAATCTTTTTTTCTCTACAGAAACTCTTCCAAACACAGAGATCATGCTTATGTAGGCCTTAGGGGGAATTTCCACATAAAAATATTCTAAACTGAGTTTAATATTTCGCTGAAATATTGCTACTAATGGTTTGTTATTTTCTAATAAAATCAAATGCTTTCATTTTTACCTTCCAAATCTAAAATAGCATCCCCCTTATGTTTGGGATGTTCACTTAACCTCCTTAACAGTATTCCCGAGTCTGGCTCGGGGGGAGATTTCAGTACCAAAAGCAGTAACCCTGAGCTCGGGATCGCATCACAGGATCCATGTAGAGGTTACTTACCTTGTCCCCTGTGTTCTGCGATGTCTCACCACTGTGATCTGCGAGCCGCCGTGTCTCACTCGATCTGTGACAGCGCAGAGCTGTGTTCCCTGCGAGTGTTGTGACGCATGGGTATGGAGTTCTGTGCCAAATTCAAGAAGTAAAAAACACAGTATAGATACAGTACTGTATCATATAATTACACATCCCCTTTGTCCCTAATGGTTTGTCCAGTGTCCTACATGCAGTTTTATCTTATAAATACTATTCTTTCTGCCAGGAAACTGGAGATTGTCCATAGGAACCAAAAAATGTTTGTTTATGTCCAAAGTGCTTTTAGACCAGCTAGGAAACAGCGGTAATAAATTAGAATCACTTGCAGAATTGAGCGATAGGGATTTGTGGGGAAATTCATCATCAAACACTAAAAGTAATGACAGCAACAATTCTGCAACTTTCAGTGTTTTTGATTTGATTACATTATTGAATAATTTTTATCATTATTATTATATTATTATTTGTTATAATTATTTATAGTTATTTATTATAGTATAATTTATGATTTCGTGTTTGAAACTTTATCATAGTTTGTTTGGACAGATTTAAGTGAGTTATTTCTAATAATTACAGGCCTACAATATAAAACGCCAAATTTCCATGCTAAATAATGGAACCGCTTTCAGCATCTAAAATCTGACATAATCATACCGCCAGGGAGGTTAAGGGTTTACTTATCAGTATTTTCACCCAAGATTTACACAACTTTCACCCAATTCACACATTTTTATATAGGACTACTAGGAAATATGTGAATATTGAGTGAAAGATGTGAAAAATCTAGGCGGTCATTTACTATAGCGCTGCAGCGCTAATTAATGCTAATTAGCACTGATTAGTGCTAAAATGGTATTCATTATAGCACTGGTAAAAAAATACTCCCAAAATCGAATTTACTATAGTTCCCTGAAAACAAATAGCGCCAAACCCTTACTCTGCTAAAACCTGGAGTAGTGCACATGAAAATAATATTTAGATCATGATATAATTGCCTAAATGGTACTGAAATATGAGGTATATTATTTAAAGATAATCTGCTTTTAAACTGTCTGAAAAAGTTACATTGAAATATCTTTAAAAGTCTGAGAAGAGATACATTCCCCCTTTTTGTACAACTAGGTGCCAACACTGAACATGCTCAGACCTGCAAATAGCTCTCATTTTAGCTCCAATGTCTTTTTTACAGGCCGCTATAGTAAATACCAAAATTAGCGCTGTATTAAAGAGCATGAAAATGGGTGAAAATGGGCGAATTATAGTCCAATGCAACTTTAGCCATTGATTCTAATGGTATAATTGTAACTTCCCCAAATAAATCCTTTTAATGTTGAGATGAAATGTATCTTCCTCTGAAATAAATTTGCCTTTGCAACATTGTTGCTTCTACTTCAACTATTTTGTTTTTTATGAATGCTAGAATGTGGAATGTTGTGGTAAAATATATTTTTCTCTTTCACTTTCACTTGTTACTCTTCATGTCACAATAATCTTTACCCAAACTCACAGAGGTGTCTTTACAAACCACAAGCAATACCATTGCTGATGCAAATTTAAAATGAGTCACAATTTGTTGTGCTTTTTATTATGTCCAAAAAATCATACTTTGAGCCCAAAAAATGTGATATGTATACCAACATCAGAAATCAAAATACAATTCCCCAAAATTTGAGGGTAATATCACTATTCTACACCCACCCACAAAGAGCCACCAAATATCACAGAATAAATCAAGAATAGCTCTTTAGTAATGTAATTCCATCACCTATATGTTCAAAAAAGGCAGTATTTATGTATAGGAGTTGGCACATGTGGCAGCTCTGTGGCTTAAAGGTTAGAACTTCTGCTGGGCATCTGTGTTCAAATCCCAAATGTGCCGCTTCATGTAGAGAAGTTGTCTCATCTCCCAGATCCTAAAACTATGTCTAAATGTAGTATTTATGTGTAGGAGGGCTCCGCCACCATTGTTAATCTTGCCAGATGCACTATCTTGCCAAAAGTATTGTGACACCTCCCTTTACACACACATGAACTTTGATGGCAGCCCAGTCTAAGTCCATAGGGTTAAACATTGATGTTTGCAGCTAGAACAGCTTCTAGGAAGGCTAGGAAGGCTGTCCACAAGTGTCCGACATCAGTGCCTGACCCTTGTCAGACAGGCAGTATGTAACCTGCAGTTTGTACAACCACTACTTTTAGCATGGTCTGGTATTTTGCAATCAGCCACAGCCAGCCCACAACAAACCATCTCTGCTACCAAACACCTGCCTGCCCAAGAGTCTCTTCCTCCATCACCTATGGCAACCTCAGTTTCAGCCCAATATACTCTACTTCCCACCAAATATCAATACCCTGTTTCTTCCTGCTGCACATACCCTGCCTTTAATCCAACTGCCTCTTTCCCGTGGCCTACTATCCCTCAAGAACTTCCCCCAGCCACTGTTACCTCTTCCCTGCCATATTCCAACCCTTCTCTCCAGTCTGCTTCATCCCCTACCTATAGATCTGCAGCTACCTACAGGACTTCAGTAGCTAAATCTAAAAAGAGACGGAAGTTCTTTCCTACCCATTTGATCCTGCCAGTAACGCAACCTGCCTCCACACCAACCAACCTGCTCCAGTCTGATGTCCCGGCTTTCCAGTCTGATGCCTTCCAGTCTGATGTCCTGGCTTTCCAGTCTGATGCCTTCCAGTCTGATGTCCCGGCTTTCCAGTATGATGCCTTCCAGTCTGATGTCCCGGCTTTCCAGTCTGATGCCTTCCAGTCTAATGTCCCGGCTTTCCAGTCTGATGCCTTCCAGTCCGATGTCCCGGCTTTCCAGTCTGATGCCTTCCAGTCTGATGTCCCGGCTTTCCAGTCTGATGCCTTCCAGTCCAATGTCCCGACTTTCCAGTCTGATGCCTTCCAGTCCGATGTCCCGGCTTTCCAGTCTGATGCCTTAAGAGCCTGTTGCACAGCCTGATATACCCCCATCCAGTGTTCTGTTTGACGCCATAGACTATGGACAATTTCAGCCAATTGGAGCGTCCGGAGGCTGCTCCTTTGATCCATCATTTGGCATGCAGTACTGAGGTCCACCAGCAGGTGTCTACTGGCAGTTTGTAACTGTCAGGAGAGACTTTCCCTGCTGGTGTTATGTCACCATTGGCCCGCAGTACTAGCGTCCACCAGCGGATGGATCCTGGCAGTAGGGAGCAGGCAACACTTCCTGCACTCAGGTGTTACTTGAAGATAATTAATGCAGTCTTATAAATACCCAGCAAGCCCACACATGCTTGCCTTGGTATCTTTCTCCCTGGATCCTGACCTTGAGCCTCCTATCCTGACCTTGAGCCTTCTATCTTGAACCTGAGCCTGCACCTGCCCCCATCCTGGACCTGTCCCTCCTGTTTGCCTTGGATCCCTGCTCTGCAGCCCATCCATCCGTCCTCGCCCTGTCCTGTTTATTCCCCATCCTTACCTATCTGCTGATCCCCCTGTGTATGACCTCGGCCTGGCTTTTGTTACGATTCTGGTATTTCCAATTATTTATATATATCATTGTTGTTTTGGGTTGGTTGTGCACTATTATATTCACTTACTTTTCACCTATGTAAATAAACACCATTATTTTCACTTACATGTGTTTCTGGTTTCCTCTGTGCAGACCACACAGTTCTGGTCTTATCTGATACGTGACAACCTTGTGGACAGCCTTCCCAGAAGCGTTGAAGCTGTTATAGCTGCAAAGGGTGGGCCAAATGAATTTTGAACCCTACGGACTAAGACTGGGATGCCATTAAAGTTCATATGCCTAGGCAGGCATCCTAATACTCCAGACAATATATTTTATATTGTTAGTGACACTGAGCATATAGCTATGGACTTATGGCTGGTTTACACCACAGAGATACAGACTACATGTGTGAGGCTGCCTGCTGGCTAAATGGGTAGCAATTCTGTCTAGCAGCACTGGGGTTGTTGGTTCAATTCCCCAACATCCTATTGCTTGTGTTGAAGTTTATATGTTCTCCCTGTGTGGGTTTCTCACCACAATCTGAAGAAATGCTGGTATTTTATTTGTCTCCTGCCAAAATAGTCTCCAATTATAGGAAAGTTTGTTTTGGACTTAATATTGGAAGCTCATTGCAGCCAGAGACTGATGTTAATGTTTGTTAGCTCTAATCATGCCTAGAGACTTGGACATTTAAAATTGTAGGGTTACACTGCATGTGTACATATGCTTGGAAAAAGTTTGCGTTGTTTATGTGCATGCAAACAGACTTCGATCTTTGGCCTGTAGTTGGAGATTTGATGCACATAGCCAAGGGCTAACACAGTTGCAAATAGTATTATTTGTTCCTGCTCATCAGGTGCAATCACTTTAGACATACATGAAGAGATATCTTGAAAGATACTGGTGAACGTGTACTTCTATTGGGAGTGTGTCAGTGTGCTAACAATACAACCTATCTTATATAAAGGGCTGCAGTAGAAAGGGTTTGTTTGGCCTGTGAAGTCCAGGTTTTTTGCTGTGATTTATGGGGGTTGGAGAAGGAATGATATTGTGCATATCGACAAACCCCAAACTAGGGCTGTTTGCTGAAATTCTTGTGCATTTTTTCCATCATAAGTGGGTTTATGTGGCCGTGTTGTCAATGTTGTGTGTGTATTGCTCCTGTCTGATCATGCAAACATGGTTTGGGAGAATCTGCTGACTTTCTACTATTTGATCTCTTTGCTTAATCATGTACACAGAAATGCAGCTTCCAGCAGAACATGGTCACCTATGTATGTGTGTGGATTGTGGGCTGGTGGTGGGTGTTATATTTTGAATATGTGCCTTTTTAATATTATGTTGGAATGCTTAGTAAGAATAATGACTGTTAAGTGTGTTTCTATAATCTTGCAGATAAAAATGTGGGCTGGTGGGTGAGTAGTTGTATAGGGAACCTGGAAATTTGTCATTGTAATCACCAGGAAGTTCCTGTGCTGGTCGGGATCTCCAGCTAGGTGGACATAGCAAGGTCCCTCTTTAGCAAAGAGGAGGTGCAGCTCATGTGCCGAGTAAGTGTAGGATATGCACTTGTGCTTACTCAATATAGGGGTGGATTTGGTTTAGATTTGGTGTGGGTGGGGTTCATTGATTTGTTTGGCATCACCACACATTTGCTTCTGGTCCATGTGTACACATCACTTCCTGAATTTGTTCTGCTGATGTAAATCAATAAGGACTATGTAAATATAAATGAGAGCTCTTTTCTATTAAAATATATATGACTTGTCTCACAGTTGGGCGACTTTTCCAGCAGATTTGGACCTCCAGTTGCATGAAAAGTTGTACCCCATAAGTCTCAATGATAACCATTCATATCTGTGCTACTTCAAGTTGCAACAATTTCATTATAGTCCCTGTACTACTTTGGTATAAATTTCATGTGACTTGAGGTACATAGGGCATAATATTACACAGGCATTCCCAGAAGTTGGGGCCAAGTTGCAGCAGAAAAGTGACAGCAAAATAGTGTGACTCTCAGGTTGCAGCAATGTGAATTAGATTCATGGATAATACCTTTTGAATTAGGCCCTATTCTCACTAGTGCATCCTGCAAGTGGGTCATATTCGTCCCTGCACTACTTTGGTTTGACTTTAATGCGACTTGAGGTCCATATACTGCAAGATTACACAGGCGTTGGTCACACAAGTGCAAATGGGGCCTAATTCAAAGGTGTTATCAATGAATCTCAATAAGTTCCTTTTACACTTGACTGACTTTTCATACAACTTGAGGTCCATAAGGCCCCTTTAAAACTTGTGTGACGTGAAAGTCCAGCGATTTTGCAGAGCTTTTTGCCACAAATTTGAAGTGATTTGAAGCAATGCCAACATAATCTTGAGGTCTATGGACACAGGAGTCGCAGGACAAGTCTCACAAGTGTGAAAGGGGCATTAGAGCCAGTTCACACTGCTGTGCTATCTGACATCAGATGTGATTTTTTCCCTGCACTGAAAATCGCATGCCATGTCTGTGTGATGCAAACTCAGCCATACAGATTGTATGGTTGAATTTGCATCGCATGCGGGTCCAAACTCACACAGGACCCTTTTTTGGTCCGCAGCAGAATGCCAGCCCAAAAACATTGCAAAAAAACTGCATGGGGTCCCCCCCCAGGTCTATAATAGACCATTCGGGTCTAGTATGGATTCGGAGGGGACTCCCCACACCATAATTTAACAAAAATGGCGTGGGGTTCCCCCCAAGTCTATACCAGGCCTTTCAGGTCTAGTAAGTATTCGGAGGGGATCCCCACACTAAAATTTTTTAAAAATGGCGTGGGGTTCCTCCAGGTCTATACCTAACCCTTTTGGATCTAGAATGGACCCGGAGGGCACCCCCAATACCAAAAGTTATAAAAAATGGTGTGGGGTACCCCCAAAATCCATACCAGACCCTTATCCGAGCACGCAACCTGGCAGGCCACAGGAAAAGAGGGGGAATGAGAGAGTGCCCCCTCCTGAACCATACCAGGCCCCATGCACTCAACATGGGGAGGGTGCTTTGGGGTCCTGCCCGCCATGTGAATGGGTATCATGTACATTGTACCCCTACCCCATCACCAAAAAAAAAAGCTGTGAAATGTGACAAAAAACAATAGCCGCTTTTTGACAATTCCTCTATAGTAAAATAGCTCTGAGTGGTCTTCTCCCCCGAGACATGTCTCCTGCATTCATCTTCTCCTGGTGCTGCCTCTCCTCCATCCATCTTCTGTTGCTTTCTCTCCCGCCACCACCTACTTCTCCCAGTGCTGTGTTTTTCCTTGCCACCGTGTTCTTCCTCGCTGCTATCTTTCTCCGTTGTGTTGTCCCCCACTGTCTGGCGTCTCTTACACACCCAAGGGGCGTGACCATCAATTGGCTTCACATGTAGAGCCCACCCCCCCATTTGCATTAGCGCCCAGTTTCTGAGAGTTGAAATCTTAATTGGCCTTAATTAGGCACTATTTTCTGGGACTGCAGGATCATTTATAGTACATGACCCCCCTAGTGTGCAAATATTGAAAAATAGATCCCTTAATAGAGTCAATGTACAACCTGAATATAGTTTATCCTCTACAAAGCTTTAAGAACATCTATATCTAAAAAATAATGTACATACAATTCAGAATACCCACAAACCTGAATTTTGGTAGATGAGGGTTATCTGGCAAATTATTCAGTCTCACCTATGCAGGAAATGTTTTACATTTTCCCATTTGGCATATCCAAAAATAATAAACATAATAAAAATATTGAAAGACCATGGGTACCTTATACTCTATCTATTCCCAGTTATATCTACAGTATATCTATTTTTACGGCTGTATGTATTGTTTCCTCTTCTATGTTCAGCTACAGAAGTTTACTAAGGAGTTAACTGTCATAATTAATAGTATTAAAGTTATGAATTCACAATATCTGAACAAAAATGCATATACAGTATTACTTCCGATTGCGAGTAACGTGGTTTATGAGCGTTTTGCAATACGAGCTATTTTTTTTTTTAAATCTTGGCTCAGTTTGTGAGCATGGTCTCGCAAGATGAGCAGGATCCAAGCCAATGACGTGTGCAGTACTCCATTTGGCCAGAGGTGCGGGGGATGCCGGTGACACTCGAAGCCGATCTGAGCCACATGGTTGCACTCGGAGCAGATCGGAGTCACTCAGCAATACTCCATTTCTTAGTGTCCCTGAGCCTCTACGAGTGTCTCAGAGTGCATCTGAGTGGCTCTGAGCAGTCTCCAAGTATCCCTGCTGCCCCGCCCCCCACCTCTGGCCACATGTAGTACTGCTCACCCCATTGGCTTGAATCCTGTCTGTCTATAATAGCAGTCACAGTGGAAAAAATTATCTGAGTTTCCATTGACTCCTATGGGGAAACTTGCTTTGATATACGAGTGCTTTGGATTACAAGCATTCTTTTGGAATGAATTATGCTCATAATCCAAGGTACCACTGTATTTTGAAACAAACAATTCAAATGAATACATACCTTTTTCTATATTTTTAGTAATTTTTCAGTGATTATTTACATATTACCCATTGTTTGATTCATATGGGAAAAATATGGTAGTTGGAAAATGCAGGCACTGCTAGTTTACCAGTGTATTTTAAAATAGTTAATCACAGGTTCATATATTAATGACATCTATTTAAATTCATATATTAATTAAATATATCTACAAAACATCCAGAAAGATATCCCTATAATGTGTTTACCTGTACTCTCTTGTACTTCAGATGACATTTTGCTGTTTTTCCTGATGATCAAAGGCTACTGATGTAATGATAGCTGCAAGCAATATATACATTTGGGTCTCAAAAAGCATTATTCTGTATCATTTACATTTATCTCACATCTTAGCATGCTGTAATATGTAAATCACAGAAGTCTTCTATGCTTTTAGAAGAAAAAAATAGCCACTACTTATGAATAGTTCCTTAATGTTAATACCCATTAGAGAATGAACCATGTACGTCAACTATTATAGACTTATTAAATAAAACAGAGCAAGAAACAAATACCCAATTAAAGTATCCATAGAAACCAGTTAGAATTCATAGTTTAAAGGTCTTACTTCATTGAAGTAAATGCTAATTACATTATATTGATTATTTGCACTCTGTAAAATTCATTCAATTATCCTATTAGTTAAATACAAAGAGTAACATCGCTATTTTACCTGCAAGAAGCAAACAGGAAAGTACCATACCCCTTTCAGAATCAATCATGTACTTCATTACCATGAGTTATAACGGATTACGATTGGCTGCTAAATGTGGACCTTTAGTCAAGGTCTTCAACTTCTCTGACCTCTGCTATCAGGAAGGCAGGGATGGGTCCTGGAAGGCAGGTATTTGTCTGCATCATTTGGGTTGTAGTCCCTTTAAGGAAGATAATAAGTGACATTTTTGAGTACTCCGGAGTTCTCACCCATGCAGTATAAGGGGTTCTGGAGTAGTTCTGTTGGTGAAGAGAGGACTAGTTGTCAGTTCTCTCAGGTTTTCTAATTCATTATTTGGGATCCAGTATTGAAGAGATTTTGGGTGGCAAAGAGCTGATTTTAGGGGACTTTGGTCCATAAAGGCATACCCTGCCTGCAAGGAAAGCTCAAAAGGGAATAGGAAGCAGCCAGCAGGTAGATACATGAGACCTTAAGACAATTGAGTTTCTTAGCTTATAAGAACAGGGTTTAACAAAGAATTCTTAGTACTGCAATTAACCACTTCCAGTCCTGACCAATTCTCCCATCCCTCTCTGAGATGTAAAAAACATATATATATATATATATATATATATATATATATATATATATACAGAGAATAAAATGATGGGCGCTGCATATTTTTATGTCACACAATATTTGCTCAGCGGTTTTTCAACAGCTTTACATTTTTTTGAAAAAATACACTTTAATGAACAAAACACAATATAGTACCCAATTGTTTAGTAAGTTATAAAAAAATTATGTTGCACCGAGCAAATACAGTAGATACCAAGCATGTAATGCTTCAAAATTGCATCCGCCTGTTGAACAGTGCCTCTTGAATCTGGCTGAAAGGGGTTGTATAACCATCAGATCAAAAAATGAGTGGACTTTCGGATTTCTAGAAAAGTAATAACATTTTCTAGATATTATTAGCAGATCAGTGATTGATTTTATTTAAATGGTTGAGGTTGCTATTTAAGGATTATGGGTTTGTCATGACACATAAGGAGCTAGAAGTTGTAAATGCTTAGTTTGCTCTAGAAAATGTTGAAATTTACATAACTCATATATCACCTTGATTATCCCGAGCTAGACATAAAGGAACTCTTGATGTTGGTTACTATCTCTTTAATAGTCAATAGCGTATACAGGTGCCACTCCAGTTACTCATTATGTATCTTAACAAATACATCAAAGGATATTATGTGCCACTCTTTTTATTGTTTCTGTATGTACTGCATTTTTCTCCTGATCTAAAGAGATGTCAATAAACTTTCATGTCAGCATTTTTAATATTTAACGGCTATGCCATCATGCTTTAGTGTCATGCAATGTGTTTGAATTAAGGTGATTTGCACTGAATGCTACATCAAACAATACAGCAAATGTATGGAAGTGATCCTCCTATACTGGCTGATTTTGGCTTCTGATTTCCAGCTCTTAACTTTGACAAACTTCTTACAGCATAATTTTTTTTTTTTTTAATAGACCACATACACTGGAAATAAAGAGAAAAGACTGCTGATAGGTAATTTATTACTGCGGTGTAAACCACTGACTAGCAGGGAAATGCTGTGTTGAATATTGATTAAACAATACTTTTTCATCCTTCTGTGACATTAGAGAGAATCCTGTCACATTAGCTTAAAGCATGCTTACAAAAAATGTCACACATAAGGAAAAAGAAAGCATATAAATCATTCTGGTGGCTACTTTATGGATACTTATACACAGGGGTGAGGCTATCTTTCTCTAGGGAGGCAGATAATTGCATATACCACTACTTCCCTTGCAGTTGGAAGGCATTAATTTGAAGATGCAATATCACAATGTGCTAGAATGGTCCACTATTTATCTTCCTAATATTTGGATGAAGAAAGCTATAAACCATATTCATTAGACATGGAAAGTTTCAGGGGAACATGCTGCATTTTTATTTCCCTATTCTGAAAGAAGGATGTGCCTGAAAACATGTCAGACTTATACAACCACTAATCCTTTTGTCAGGAATGTCTTTGCTAGAAAAAATGGTAAAGTACTGCAAAAGGCAATATGCTACTTTTAGATGCAGTCTTTTCATTGAAATGTCAGCGTAAATACCAGAATTCTCCCAGTTATCACCGAACCCTAAGATTTGTCATCACCCTAACACTTAACCTAACTTTACTATACCATTTTCACCAAGATAGGAGGTAAGGAGAAATACAAAATGTTAGAATTGTAATGAGTGCAAGAGGTAAAGGTAAATCTTCCAATAAGGACAGATGTGCCACTGGCAAATGCCTACTATGGCTATTCCCCTTACTATTTCCCTTACTTTGGGGAAAATTCCTCTCACTTTCTGTTGCATCACTAAAATGGAAAGCAAAGGGGTAATCTCTCTGCTAATAGGTTCTTCACCCTTCTCTTGTGGCTTCATAATGTTTTTTGTTTATCTACAAAATGTACTGCCCTATTACTTCACTATGCCTATTTCTTCCACTCAGAAGCCCTTTTCTCCATTATTAGCCATCCTAATAATGACAGCAAAACCAGAGCTGTCACTCATGTTACACCAGATTGTAATTTCACATTCTTACTTTAGCTCAGTGTACACTCAAAGTTAATACAAGCTTCCAATCTTCCAAGAGTTTTCCTGCAGTGCCAGTAAACGTTTTATAATATATTAGCTAGGAAGTTGACAGTAAGGAAGTGCATGGCACTGACACAAGCATCTGCTTTCTGTGAGATGAAACAGTAAATCTGTATACATTATATACATTTCTGCAGAAGAATGAACTATTGTAAGTGGACATTATAGAGACCACAAAGTCCATATGTTCATATTGGCTCTAATAACTACGACACATCCTTATATTCAATTTACACTTAGTAGAGGTAAGGCGGTTAAATGGTTAAAAACAGTATATTAATCTATGAAATAACCTTAGTGACCCATTAAAATGTTTATTTTTTTCCACTATCACCCATTAAGGTGATTTAAATTCATTTTGATAAAGTGTATAACTGATTCATATTCTTATCCATATACATTGAACAGTATTTGTTTGGGTGCATTGAACTTGACGCATTTCTCAGAATATCTCTATCTGCTACATCGGGAGTATACAAGGTAAATACTATATAAATATTAAAACAAAATCATTAGACATTCTGATTGCCATGTGGTATATACTGTATTACAATAGTATTCTGCACATAATAATGTTTGTGTGTTCTACCTGGTAGATGTAAAATGTTTGCTCCATTTTGCAGCCTTAGCAGGGGCTTAGGAAACAGAATAATTAAACTCAAACGGAAACAATGTATGCTCTGCACAGTAATCATGGTGACATGTGGTGGCTGGTGGCTTTTTGTTTGGGGAGGCAAACACCAGAACCCCCTAGTGGCAACTCACTCCCCAGCTGTCTGCTGGTCGGTCCACCGGCACTTACCCCATATAGGCGGCAGGCATCGGTGGGCATCTAATGAGCAGCAGTGGGGATTGGCATCTGAGGAGTGGTGGGGATCGAGCATCCAAACATTGGCGGGGATCGGGCATGCAGGGATCGGTGGGGCCCAGGCATCCAGGAATCGGCCAGTGGCTCTTCTCCTCCTCGCTTCCGCCGTGCATCTCCTCCCCTCTTTCTAGGCATCCAATAGGATCACCTGTCCTTTCAGCCAATCAGGTGATGGATATAAGACACGTTTCACGATTGGCCAGGAGGAGGATCAGTGTTGCAACAGCCAATATTAATTTGCTGTTGCAACACACCTGGGTGGGCTCCGGCCGCACTCTCTGCATCCCGAGCCAACCCTTTTTTAAAGCCTATTAGAGCCTCTTGCTCTAATTAGGTGCTTCAAAAAAAAACCTGGCCTAGTGCCCAGAAAGGGGCCAGACACATGAATAGGGGGTGGCTGCATGAATCTATCCATTGCATATAGGGGATGGCCTGGAGAGAGCGGGTGGCACCCAGGCGCCCCTAATGGATAGGCCGCCCCTGATAGTGACATCGTGATGTGGAATCTATAGCTAAATGTAAATAAAAAAGCATCAACCATAAGTAACCTGTAAGTCACTAGCACAAACAAAATACAGACAGTCCCCGAGTTACAAACATCCAACTTACATATGACTCCTACTTACAAACTGAGGCAGACAACAAGAAGTAAAAGAAAATCTACTCCTAGGAAAGGAAATTCCCTCCTGTAAGAGTTATCCATACCTCCCAACTGTCCTTAAATTCGAGGGACTGTCCCTGATTTGGAACAAAGTCCCTCTTTCCGCCTCATTTTTCCCTCATTTTGGTCTGATCTATGTATTTGTATATAAAATGCACTTTTTATCTTTCAAAAAGTGTTTCCCAGTGCTAAACCTTTCATCCAGATTATAAATTTCTGCATTTGTAAATTTCAAAATCCACTATAAAGGAATAAAAGCGGTAAAAAAAAAAGCACTTGTGGGTTTAACTAATCCTTTTTTTGGATAATTCTTCTTTAAGGGGGCGTGACAGGGGGTGTGTCCTATGCCTACATGCATTTGCTAATAAGTGTCCCTTGTTCCCATCTCAAAAATTTGGGAGGTATGGTTATCATGGGAAAAAGGTGTCGCCACTGAAGCTTTATTACCACACCTTGTTTAGATAATAACCCCAAAATTTTCTAAATCCAATTGTCACGGGGAGAGAAAGTGAGGTGAAATCTTCTGAACAGGGGCACAAGCCACAAAACAAATGTTACAAAGATGTTAACTATTCCCTATGCTATCCAAAAAATTAAAAAATATTTTTTTGGCTGGAGCTATACATAAAAAATGTACCTGTCCCAACGTACATACAAATTCAACTTCAGAACAAACCTACAGAACCTTGTAACCTGGGGGACTACCTGTAATGCTCTGTTAATCAGCTACATTATAACCCCTTGCATATCCTAAAAGGATTTATATCCCCAGATAGAAGTTGTACTGCTAGTCACCTTGACCTATTTTTGTTCCCTTTCAATAAAAAAGGTAATTATTTCTACTATCTTTTTTCACATTTGGAACTATTTTAAAATAATGTTATTTAATACATGATTGTATATGTCCCTATATTTGTTTAAGCCACTTAAATTCTGTATCTAATTTATGATATCTAGAGTATTTAACAATTATATGCATAATCCAGGTAAAGAGTGGCAGTACATGGTGGTTTAATGAAATTCTAGATAAAAGCACTAATTTGTTTGTGCTAGTTAAATAGTTACATAGTTACATAGTAGGCGAGGATGAAAAAAGACACAAGTCCATCAAGTCCAACCTACAGTATGTGTGTGATTTTATGTCAGTGTTACATTGTATATCCCTGTATGTTGTGGTCGTTTAGGTGCTTATCTAATCGTTTTTTTTAATTTATCGATGCTCCCTGCTGAAACCACTGCTCATGGAAGAGAATTCCACATCTTTACCACTCTTAGCCCTTGTACACATGGTCAGACATTCCAACGGAAAATGTCCGATCGGACCGTGTTTTCGGATAATCCGACCATGTGTGGGCTCCACCGGACTTTTTCCGTCAGAATGTCCAACCAACAAAGTTTGAGAGCTGGGTATAAAATTTTCCGTCAACATGATCCGATCGGACTTTGTCCGATCATTTGTAGAGAATTCCGATCAGACAAAGTGCCACGCATGCTCAGATCAAATTACGAGACCATAGCTATTGGCTACTAGCCTGAACGTAGTCCCGTCGTAACGTCATCACGTTCCGAATGATCGGATTTTCCGACCATGTGCATGCAACACCAGTTTCGGATTTTTTCCGAAGGATTTTGTGGTCGGAATGTACGACCGTGTGTGCAAGGGCTTACAGTAAAGAGCTCTCTTTCAGTAAAGTAAATTCCCTTTCGCAGAAAAGTCTTATCCCTATTGTGGGGTCACCAGTATGGTTTTTTGTACATTGAAATCGTATGCCCTCTCAAGTGTCTCTTCTCCAGAGAGAATAAGTTCAATATTCTTAACCTTTCCTCCAATACCTTTATTAGTTTTGCTGCTCTTCTCTGGGCTCTCTCAGTTCCAACACATTCTTCTTGAGGACTGGTGCCCAGAAATGGACGACATACTCCAGGTGCGCCCGGGCCAGAGTCTTGTAGAGTGGGAGAATTATTGTTCTATCTCTGGAGTAATGCCCCATACACACGATCAGAAATTCTGCCAGCAAAAGTCAGATGTGAGCTTTTGGTCAGAAATTCTGACCGTGTGTATGCTCCATCAGAATTTTGCTGGCAACAAAAGATTGAGAGCAGACAAGCAGACTAAGGGCATGGATTACTGGAACCATGTCTTGTGGTCTGATGAGACCAAAATAAACTTATTTCGTTCTTATGGTGTCAAGTGTGTGTGGCAGCAACCAGGTGAGGACTACAAGGACAAGTGTGGCTTGTCTACAGTCAAGCATGGTGTTGGGAGTGTCATGGTCTGGGGCTGCATGAGTGTTGCCAGCACTGGAAAACTACAGTTCATTAAGGGAACCATGAATGCCAACATGTACTGTGACATACTGAATCTGAGCATGATCTTCTCCCTTTCGAAGACTGGACTTCAGGGCAGTATTCCAACATGATACAGACCCCAAACACACCTCCAAGACAACCATTACCTTGTTAAAGAAGCTGAGGGTAAAGGTGATGGGCTGGCCAAGCAGGTCTCCAGACTTAAACCCTATTGAGCATCTGTGGGGCATCCTCAAACTGGAGGTGGAGATGCACAAGGTTTCTAGCATCCACCATCTCCGTGATGTTGTCATGGAGGAGTGGAAGAGGACTCCAGTGGCAACCTGTGATGCTCTGGTGAACACTATGCCCAAGAGGGTTAAGGCAGTGCTGGAAAATAATGGTAGCCACACAAAATATTGACAGTTTGGGCCCAATTCGGACATTTTCACTTAGGGGTGTACTTAATTTTGTTGGCAGTGGTTTAGACATTAATACTGTGTGTTGAGTTATTTTAAGGGGGCAACAAATTGACATTGTTATACAGGCCGTACACTCAATACAAAGGGTAATTTCTTTAGTGTTGTCACATGAAAAGATATAATAAAATATATACAAAAATATGAGGGGTGTGATACTGTATATACAGTATCAATATAGGAAAAATGCATTTTGAGACTTTAAATGAGGCCAGCATCAGAGGGACACCAGCCTCCATCCCTGTTAGTAGTTTATAAGGAGAGGAGAGAGATGGGACTTTGAGTGAAACACACAGCAGTAAATGGATTGGTCAAGTGACCTTGAAAAATTAAATTTATTTATATTTCACAAATCATACATTGTTTGCAAGTATTTCGGGCAACAAGCCTCTAAAAAATACTTGGGGCAACATGCCTCGTACAAAATAGATCACAGTTCGATAAATAAACATATATTGAATAGTCTTGAGACCTTAGTTAATAAGTAAATTAACCAAACGACCAAAATAAAAATTTCTAAATATAAATAAAAATTCTGATTATGTAAAAACTTGATATTCCATGATTACAATAAAAAGAAGGCAATAATTCAAGGCTCTACGTGTTTCGCAGCACTGTAGCCGCTCATCAAGAGCAAGTACCATGGAATAGATCTAAAAAGAAAAATAGGAAAAATAATAAAGGAAAAATAATTAAAAAAAAATGTTCTAAAAATGGGTGTTAGCCCATATTTAAAGAAAGACTGTGCGTCCAACTTACATTTGCATCAGCACACCATCTGGGTGGCATCAAGGATCGCCAAAAAAAAGACCACAAGGTGAAGCCCCCAGGTAACACGGTAGCCTGCATGGATGATTGCAACCGCCAAGAACACCTCCAGAGTCGGTGAGTGCAATAGGTGTGATGTGAACATAACGATTGAAAGAAACTCCTAGGGGTACCTAAGTGAGATAAAAAAAAAATAAAAAATATATATATATATATATATATATATATATATATATATATATATATATATATATATATGAATTGTGAACATGTGTTGCAGTGGTGATGAATGGATAGTGCGAGAAAAGAAAAAAAAAGGCAGATAAAGTGAGAAAGGAAAAGAGAACATGTTGTGTACCTATGTCAACTGAAAAGGACCGTAGTCGATCCACGTAAGTATGATCCTAATAGTGAGAGGGAAAGGTGGAATGTGTGAACCCACAACGGGAGATGCCTGGGCAGATGCACCATCCGCACCCTGTCACCTGTATATATATATATATATATATATATATATATATATATATATATATATATATATAGTGCCTTGAAAAAGTATTCAAACCCCATGACATTTTCAACATTTTGTCATATTACAACCAAAAAGTAAATGTATTTTATTGGGATTTTATGTGATAGACCAACACAAAGTAGCACATACATGTGAAGTGGAAGGAAAATAATACATGGTTTTCAATTTTTTTTACAAACAGATATCTGAAAAGTGTGGCCTGCATTTGTATTCAGCCCCCTTTACACTGATACCCCTAACTAAAATCTAGTGGAAGCAAATGCCTTCAGAAGTCACCTAATTAGTAAATAGAGTGTATAATAAAAAAAGTTGTGCTACTGATGCATCTAGAAAAGTAATAAGACAGCAGCTGGCACCAACAATCTAGTGAATTGTACAAAGAAATAAAAAATATATATAAAATGCCGCGCTTGTGTGAAGTTAAGGAAATCTCTTAGAAAAAACCCCAATGATGGGTGTTAGGCTAATAACTGCTTGTTATTGCAAACCAGCATCATGCAAATATACAACAAAAGTGACGTTGTGCAAAAAAAATAAAAAATATTGCTATGGTGTGAACCAATATAAAATTAGCTGTGAAAAAACAGACTAGTAAACACTCTGTGATTAACAAACAAATGTAAGAGAAAGTTCCTTATAGTATGCTATATAGTCCTATTTAAAGTAAACATAGGAGTGATGCCTCTTCAAATGATAATAAACAAGGATGGACGGATTTCTCCATATGCCATTCAGAAATATGCATGGATAATAGGAAGATTGTATACTCTTACCACAGGAGATGGATACACACGCCGTATCGTGGTGATTCAAGCAGGCATTCAGACCATTCGATCCAGCAGGTCTTTAATAGGGAACAATGATGGTATGATGATGTATCTCGATGACCACATCTGGGGCGGTAAACATCAATAATGTAAACACCGACAGGCTGACGTGCCAATATAAGAAGTTGATCACCAGCTGGAAGAGGTGTATGGTACTCCAAACGGCATCTTTCTTCGACTGCTACAATCTGAGTCTGCCCGGAGGCAGCTCTGAGGTGAAGTAGAAGGACCAGCAGCAGAAGGACACAACAGGGGAACCCGAACCAAAATTAAAAATGCGTGGGGGTCCCCCCAAATTCCATACCAGGCCCTCCAGGTCTGGTATGGATATTAAGGGGAACCCCGTGCCAAAATGTAAAAAAAAAATGGCGTGGGGGTCCCCCTCCAAATCCCTACCAGACCCCTCAGGTCTGGTAGGGATTTTAAGGGGAACCCCCTGCCAAAATAAAAAAAAACTGTCAGGCCGCATGAAAAGAGGGGGGGCAAGAGAGCGCCCCCCCTCCTGAACAGTACCAGGCTACATGCCCTCAACATTGGGAGGGTGCTTTGGGGTAGCCCCAAAGCACCTTGTCCCCATATTGATAAAAATTGATAAATTGACAATATTGATAAAAACAGATTGTTTCTATAAAATAGTACACGATAGATTAAATAATAGGTTATTTCTGTGATTAGCAGCCAAAAATCTATAGGATCAAAAATGACATGACAAAATGTGGAAAATGTCAAGGGGTATGAATATTTTTTCAAGGCACTGTATATATATATATATTTGTAGTCTTCAAGCGGGAAATGCAATACTCCTAAGAACCAAGGCCTGACGTGTGCCTTGGCCTAGCTGGTCAGTATGCCTGAAAAGAGGGCATACCCTGAATGTAAGAATAAGAACAAAATACTAGGCTTGTGCAATTAGTTTCGTAATGAATCGAAATTCGGACGAATTTTGCATCTTTCGGACATTCGGATGCATTCGAATGTCCGAATGAAAAAATAACGAATAACAACGAATCCGAAAGAAATATAACGAATGAATTTGAATGAATGCAAATGAATTTGGTAATTCTTTAACGATCTAATGAAACAAAAGGTCAGCTCAAAGTAAATCTTATAGTTCAATCAGCTAATTAATTTTGTGCCCGAGGATGGATTATTGGTAAAGTGCATTCCTGAGAACTGAGTTAGAAGGGTGTTGTATTGTATTTGAGAACAGACATTGTCATTGTGTGTGTTAAAAGATTCAATAAACAAACGACTTTCCAAACTACGAATCATTATCACGAATGTCTATACATACATAAATAGCGAATTTTAAGGAATACGAACGAATGAATTCGACACTCTACGAATAATAACGAATTATCCGAAAACGTATTAACGTAACATAACGAATATAACAGAACGAAATTATGTATTTTACGAATGACAACGAACTGAAACTAAACAAAATTTTCCGTTGTGCACAAGTCTACAAAATACTATGAGAATGTATGAAAACTGGGGAACGGGTGGGTGGGAACCCAGAAATCCTAACCACACTGGCCCTGACAGAGGAGGAGGTTTAAATAGCCCTCTCAGGCTCCTCCTACAAATACAGGCTGGCCTACGGCCAGCCTTTCAACTTGTAGTCAGAGTCTTCAAGCGGGAAATGCAATACTCCTAGGAACCAAGGCCTGAGATGTGCCTTGGCCTAGCTGGTCAGTATGCCTGAGAAGAAGGCAAAAAGACACAAAATTTAGGTGAAGAAGGGAAGGTAATGAACCATCACGGATAAAGGAGTGCTCCCGGACGGCAGCAGTATGTATCCAGCAAGTAACCGGAAAGTGTTTGCAGTGGCAAAAGAACACACCGACTCCTGACTTGGCGATGAGAAGGAACCCCCTATCGAACCTGTGACACTACCCTGAACCCAACTGAACATCCCCTGAAAGATTGAATTGAGCCGGATGCCCGCGACACCCAGACCTGAGAATGAACTGCTTGTGAAATGAGAGGATGCGTGAGGGGAAAGGAACAAGGCCTGGCCCGAGGAACCCCTGCAAATGATGGCGAAAATACCCCAATGAACACCAGTGAAATAGCCCAGAGACTTACCCCCCCAAGAGGGTGAGTGGCAAAAAAACCACTAGCAGGAGTGCGAAAAGCTGGAAACCTGATGGATGTGATGGAGTAAGCGGAAAAAGACCCATGCACCATGGCAATAATATTGTCAACCTGGAGAAACCATACCGGACGCAGGACCCAGGTCCCACCGGATACGATCAGGTCATGCTACAGCCTGAACCCAACAGCTGGGTCAGAATCCTGAACCAAGGAGGGCCAGACTCACTCCCAGGGAAATAGTCCCCATGGCATGATACAGACATACTCAAGCCCCCCCTACTTGGAACAAGCTGGGGATCGGAAAAGGCGACTGGACTGATGTCCCTAAGTAGAACTCCAGGCAATAAGTTCAAACACGATCAGAGCCAAGAGTGGAATCCAAAACCATTATGACATCTGCCCAACCTACCCCCCAAGGACCGTCGCTGGGACGTGGCTTAGCAAACACCCTGAGAGAGACTATACATCCCTGGGCAGTAACCAGGGCCTCAACACAACAGGACATCAACTGAAGGAAAATTTAGCGACTGCTTCTGACCCAAGGGTCAGCCCAGTGGTGAAATGACATCAGCACCAATTAACTAGCCCCTAACAACGGCCGGGCTGATGGAAGTGATAGCAAGCATGGATGATATCGGTATGGATGCCAAGACGGCCCAATCTGAAACACAAACTAGAGAAATGACAGACAACCAGACATGAGAACAACAATACCCCCCTGCCTAACTAAGAATGAAATATGAGCAGAAAAGTCAAAACCACTGCGCGTAAAAAGAACCTGATGGACGGTCCCCCCCACCCACATGTAAGTGGTAAGTGAGCCTGAGTAACCTGCAGTGCAGAGGCAGGTAATTAACTGAAAACTCAGGGCTAGTGTACCCACAGGCAATGGTGAGTAGTCGTATAGATGTGGTGAATGAACATGCAACGTATGACGTATGGTATACGGGCGAGAAGATTGTGGACAACAATCAATTAATAAACTAAAACCTCAGCCCGTATGGATCCATAGACGTGACAGATCCTGACGTGTGAGCCCTAGCTACCTGACCTAGGTACAAAACATGACACAGACACGATGGGACATGACAATCAACAAAGACGAACGACTACCAGAGTATGCCATGAGTGAACGACGCCCCTCAGAGAAACTCTGAGACTGAACACCAAGGCTGAAATACTATGACAGACAAGCTGGCAGCAACACAAAGACAGAAAACGCTGAGACAGAAAACGCTGAGACAGAAACGCTGAGACAGAAACGCTGAGACAGAAACACAACATGCCATGATGAAAAACACCATGACAGAAAATACTGAAACTTAATGCTGATGCAGAAACATAATGACAGAACCAGAGGCAAAACGCAATGACAGCAACAACCAAGACTGAAACGCTGAGGCATAAATGAAATGCCAGAAATCCTGGGCCAGAAATGCTATAACAGAAAAAACTGAGACAGCGACACAACAGCAGTATCCTGGCCAGAAATGCAAAGCCCGAAAACACGCTGAGACTGAACGCTGAGACAGAAATGCAAAGACAGAAATCCTGCCTGGTTCAGAACGCCATGACAGAAATCCTGGTTCAGAATGCTATGACAGCAGTCCAGGGGTAGAACGCTATGACAGCAGTCCAGGGGCAGAACGCTATGACAGCAGTCCAGGGGCAGAACGCTATGACAACAGACCAGGGGAAGAACGCTATGACAGAAATCCAGGGGCAGAACGCTATGACAGAAGTCCAGGGGCAGAAAGCTATGACAGAAGTCCAGGGGCAGAATGCTATGACAGAAGTCCAGGGGCAGAACGCTATGACAGAAGTCCAGGGGCAGAACGCTATGACAGAAGTCCTGGGGCAGAAAGCTATGACAGACATGCCGGGGCAGAACGCTATGACAGGCATCCAGGGGCAGAAACGCTATGCCAGACATGCTGGACAGAACGCTATGACTGAAATGCTGGACAGACCGCTATGACAGTAATGCTGGACAGAATGCTATGACAGTAACGCTGGACAGACCGCTGTGACAGGAAAAACTGGACAGAACGTTATGACAGGAAAACTGGACAGAACGCTGAGACGGAAATGCTGCACAGAACGCTGAGACAGAAATGCTGCACAGAGCCCTGTGATGGAAATGCTGCACAGAACGCTGTGACGGAAATGCTGCACAGAACGCTGTGACGGAAATGCTGCACAGAACGCTGTGACGGAGATGCTGCACCGAACGCTGTGACAGAGATGCTGCACAGAAACGCTGTGATGGAGATGCTGCACAGAAACGCTGTGACGGAGATGCTGCACAGAAACGCTGTGACGGAAATGCTGGACAGAACGCTATGACGGAAAAGCTGGACAGAACGCTGTGACAGAACGCCATTGACAAAACACAGTGACAGAACGCCGCGACAGAACGCTGTGACAGAACACCGTGCCAGAAATGCTGGACTGAGCGCTGTGCCAGAAATGCTGGACTGAGCATGGTGACAGAAATGCTGGATTGAGCGCTATGACAGAAATGTCACGTGGGGCTCAGGCGGGGGGGGGGGGAGAATCTTAATTTACATGGGCAATCATGACATCAGACACGAACCATTCGATTTAGGATCTATCTGGAATAAGACAGGT
This sequence comes from Lithobates pipiens, assembly GCF_037356315.1. Lineage (NCBI taxonomy): Eukaryota > Metazoa > Chordata > Amphibia > Anura > Ranidae > Lithobates > Lithobates pipiens. The sequence goes on from NW_027507748.1 coordinate 468,619,017, forward strand.
CTGGTTCCTTCTACACAAACTGCAACCCTTCTGGGAATGGCATGTCTTATAAACCACAATGTGAAGGGGGAGCCGGAGGCGGTCGATTACCTCCCCATCCCCCCCGCCAGGAGAATCGGCGGGTGCACTGCATATGTGAGGGGGGAGGGGGAGCCAGCGCGGCCGATTACCTCCCCCTCCCCCCGCCAGGAGAATCGGCGGGTGCACTGCATATGTGAGGGGGGAGGGGGAGGTAATCGGCCGCGCCGGCTCCCCCTTCACATTGTGGTTTATAAGACACGCCATTCCCAGGAGGGTTGCAGTTTGTGTAGAAGGAAACAGACCTGTCTTATTCCAGATAGATCCTAAATTGAATGGTTCATGTCTGATGTCATGACTGCCCATGTAAATTAAGATCCCCCCCCCGCCTGAGCCCCACGTGACATTTCTGTCATAGCGCTCAGTCCAGCATTTCTGGCACAGCGCTCAGTCCAGCATTTCTGTCACGGCGTTCTGCACATTCGGCCCAATGCACATGAGTGAGAGAGGAGCTGGCCGATCACCCCCCCTCCTCTTCCCCCACACCGGGAGAAAATGGCGGGCGGGCTGACGGAGCGATACACATGGGGAGAGAGAGGAGCTGGGGGTAGCCGATCACACCCTCCCCTCCTCTCATACCGGAAGAAAACGCAGAGCGGGATCACCCCCCCCCACCCTGGAAGTCGGCATGGACGAAGAGAGGAGAGTAGTGGAGGATAGATTGACCGGGCTCCCCCCATGAGCGCCAGCTGCCTCCATCCAGAAATCCTAACCACACTGGCCCTGACAGAGGAGGAGGTTTAAATAGCCCTCTCAGGCTCCTCCTACAAAGGCCAGCCTTTCAACATATCATGGCCCAGTGTGTTCTCAAAATTGACACCATCATAATCGCTTACCAAAATATATATATATATATATATATATATATATATATATATATATATATATATAATTTGTGTTCTCAAAATTGACACCATCATAATCTCTTACCAAATTTTATATATATATATATATATATATATATATATATATATATATATTTTTTTTTTTTTTTTTTTTTTTTTTTTTTTTTTTTTGGTAAGAGATTATGATGGTGTCAATTTTGAGAACACACTGGGCCATGATTTAGCTCCTGTGGAAAGGCCTACTGTGCGTGGTTCAACACAAGCATTCAACATAAGGGGTGAATTTACTGATTATTTCTTGACACCAGCAGGTGAACTGAGCTAGCAAATGGAGAATATTTAAAATATTTCTGTCCTGAAAAATATTTCTATTAGGTTTGTCATGAGCCAAGATTGTGCACAATGATGTTCTCTTTGTGCCCACAAATAAAATATATATTTGAAGTGTATATATGGTCTCTGTGTGATTTTTTTTTTGGCTTTGGATTGCACCCACTATTGGAAGATACTACACACACAAAAAAGACATATCATGAGTACTTGCTAAAAGATTATTTCCTGACATGTGGTCTCTATTTCACCCACTAGATGGTGCTACCAAATGAAGACAGTGCACACAAGAAAAAAAAACATACAGAAACATTTCAACAGAGCACATGGCATGAGAGTATGCAGGTGTAGTCTTCACAGTTCTGTGCAAAGAAAGGTTAAAAATAGTGGAACATTTTGCATATAAACATTGGATGGGATTGGTAGGAACTTACCTTTAGTACAGGGTGCTCAACCTGTGGTCCTCAAGGTGTTGCTGAACTACAAGTCCCATCATGCTTTTGGGATTCATGCTTCTAACTGTCAGCCTTGCAATGTCTCATGGGACTTGTAGTTCCTCAACAGCTGGAAGGTCACAGGTTGAGCGTCCATGCTTTAGTAGCTTTCGCAGAAATGGAAAGCCAGTCCCAATCTCTGATAGTGACTGACCCAATGTGCTCCCAAGTTTTTTTTTTTTTCCTCCGCTTGCCATAGTTTGGATCAGTTTGGTTGTACAGCTCTGGATGCTCTTGTACATGGCTGATAAATTCTTCATGCTCAATGTCCACCCTGCTGCCTCTGCCACTCTCCCAGTGCTGCCTCATGTTGCTTATTCCTTCTCTCTCTCCATGCTGCAAACATGATTGCCTGGCTCCCAGCATGCAATCGTCTATCCTGGACTCCAGCATACAATTGTGTATCCCTGACATGTGAGTCAAAACCACATAAAAAATGCAACACGGTGCGTTTTTATGCACTTTAACAGCATGTTTATTGCATTGCCATTCATTTCTATTGAAGCTGCGATTTTGGTGTACTTTAAAATAAGCACACAAAGTATGTTGCTTGCAGGATTTTTTACAATGCACCACCAGCACACTGATGAGAATGGGTACATAGGATTTAATCAGGAATAATTTCTTTTGCACTGTTGTTGCACTGGAAATGTGTGTAGCACTGACCCCCGGAGGAGCTGCTGGTTTTAATGGGCTTACCGTTACCTTCTTGACCTCACCTCCGTCTAGGGGTTCCCCTGGTAGATGACCCAAAGAAATGCAGAAACTGACACTGTATCTTCTTTTGGGTTATTTATTTAGAAGATAACACAGTCTCTTATATGGAGGGTAGAGGGTTAAGAGGAAAGTTCAGGTACTTTTGGACTACAAAAATAGAAAGTCTCCTATAGAAGAAATCCAGAGAATTACTGTTTCACAGCTGGCTTCTCACAACCTCCGGATAGACCTCCTCTCACTAGGCCTGCAGCCAGTAGTGTGTTAAGTAAAGAAAAGTCTCTGCCACAGACTTGGATATAACCGAGGGACGTATCATACGGTACCAGTATCTCTCAGCCGGTCCGGCGATACCGTATGAATGTGGATCCATAAAGTGTCCTTCAACTGAGCCTCCAGGCTCCTTCAGAGAAAGAAGAGTCCTCCCCTGGATGCTTCTCCAGTTGCTAGGCCTCTCCTCAGATGAGACAGCACCGAACCACCCTTGGATGATTAGGTCCTCAAATCCATTCAGGCCTGTCCCTGCAGTTGCTTCACCTCGGGCTATGCAGCCCAGAGTCTTGGAATTGCATGGATCCACACCCCATGCCAGGAGGGCCATGGGGGCTGGTCAGGAGGACCCGGACCAAACAGACAGAAAATATCTTCTGGACCGGAACCCCGAAGCACGTGATCACAGTACCTTAAATACCGCCTCCCAGAGTGCACAGCAGGAGAACACTCCCACTGGGCTGATTCAGAGAAAACGTGGCACTCAGTACACCCAACTAACAAAGAAGGAGGCTTTCACTGTATCAAGAAATGTGATGTGGCGGTCCCATCCCTAAATCTAGATTCAAAAGAAGAAGGAACCTCCTAAATGGGACTTTAATAGACCACCAACACCACCCAGTTTCGCAAGTTTCGCAAGTTTCGCAAGTAAAACGTATGTTTATTAAAACAATACAAAATAGTAAAAAAAGAGACACCCAGACAAAAAATGCCTCCAGTGTAGTATACAAACATAGAAAATTGCACAAAAAAAAAAAATACAAGAACCACTAATACTCTCATTGGTATCCCAATCCCAACGCTTTTCCAGTTTCTGTTGTTACAGAACTTTCAGCAGGGGTAGAGAGCAGAAAATAGTGATAGCGTGGTAATTCTTGTCACCAGCACTCCTCCATGTATATAAGGTAGGAATGCTTAGAGATGCCAAGATAGTGTAGCCGCAATTTACGGGTCTTTTGCTGACAGTGTAGCTCACGGCACATTTCTCCAAAAATTGTTCCACAATGAGGGAATGTTATGTATACATCCACTTCCCCAAAGGCTGAGGATGGGGTTTTTTATATAAAAAAATGTTTTGCTTAAAATAAGTCGCCCCTTGACAACATTTTTGTCGGCCTCCGCTGAGGCTCCCCAAATCGCCGATGGGTAAAAGACCTAAGAAGCGGAGGTGTGCGCTGCTGTGTGGCCCGGAATTAATGGTGTGGCCAAGACACCCAACTAGACTGCATTCTACCACTTGCTGACAGTGACAGCGACATCTGCAGCCAAGGAGAACCCAGTGCAATCCAGCTAGACTGGTACTGAAACCATAATTTAGCAAAATTAGCCCCAAAACCCAACTGTGGTTTTAGGAATATTAATTTTCAAAAACATACATGTGCATTCCAGAGGAGCAAAAGCGCAGTAGTGGGAAAGGGTCCTAATTACCAGGATTAGCCTCTTAAATAACTCCCAACACCTGAAGTAAATGGTGACAGTTAAAGCGGAGTTCAGCCCCCTCCTCCAAAAATTTTAAGTCAGCAGCTACAAATACTGTAGCTGCTGACTTTTACTATTGGGGCACTTACCTGTCCAGGAATCCAGCGGTTACCTCACCCAAGATGATTCTTGAATTAGCTGTCGGGTGCTGGTGCTGCCATCCCAGCTAAGCCTTGTGGCTTCACAGGCAGTTTCCTATTGTGCATGTGCGAATCATGCTGCACTCTGTGAATAGGCCAGTTGCATGTGATAAGCACAGGGCCAATCGGCACTGTCCAAACAGAAGGTCAGGGGTCATTAAGCCTCATAGGAAAGAGCAGAATGAAAGCTCATCCTACAAGCTTTAACCAGTGCTTGACTGAACACTGATAGAAGTAAGAAGACTGATATATACTGCTGTTGAGAACAGGTATTTAACAGTTTATGTTTACTAAAAGAATTGCATTTCCATGTTCTGTGTACTGATGTGACCAAATATAGTGAATGCAGGACCCTGGGTTTAGCAAAACTTTACGGTGGAAAGTCTGTTCTTTTGAGATGTTTCCTCTAATTTACTGTTGCTTCTCCAGAACAGGAAAATACAGAAAGACAAAAATAAACGCATAGGGCTTTTAACCAATCCCTATTTTATTTAAAACAACTAAAAAGTTTTGACTTCTCATACACTTTTAGGTTAGTTGAGTCTAAAGAAAAATACATTATAAATGTTTATTGTTGTTGTAGCTAACCTAAAAAAAGAGTATCACCTAAATCCAGGGCTGCTGTTCAGAATCACGGGGCCCCATATAGCCTACTTGACAGCCCCCCCCCCACCTCCCGCTAAAAGTGATTGACATATATTTATCAGTCCCTTTCTCTACAGCCTCAACTGCACAGATGAATAAATAGGAAGCACTCTGAGGCCGCGTACACACGGGCGGACTGTTCGCCCAACTTTGTTCGTCAAACAGTTTGACAAACAGTCCGCACAAAATTTGCATGAGCGGACTTGACTACACACGATGAACGAACAGTCCGCTGAAACCGTGCGCGATGACGTGAACGGCACGTACGACGGGACTAGAAAAACAACGTCCTATACACTGCAATGCAACCTTCGGCGTGTAAATTCTTTCTGAGCATGCGCGAGACTTAGTTTGACGAACAAGCCTACACACGAGCGGACTGTCCGCTCAAACCAAGTTTCAGCGGACAGTTTTACGGGATTTCCGAAAAACTTTGTTCGTCAGACTGTCCGCTGAAACTGTCCGCTGAAGCCCACACACGAGCGGACTGTCCGCTGAAACACTGTTCAGCGGACAAAGTTGGGCGAACAGTCCGCCCGTGTGTACGCGGCCTTAGGCTTCCTGTTCATTCACAAACTGAAACATAGTAAACAGTTTACTATACTTCAGTGGTGAAAGGACACAGGATTGATTGATACAGATCGCTCACTGAGTTCATTCAGGAAAGGAAAGGGCTAGCAAATGACATTCCCCCGTGTGCCCGTAGCAGCTGCTGGCGGGAGAAGAAGGAAGCTGGAAGCGCTGTGGGGGATAGGGGCATATGGAGGGCCCAGACAGCAAATGGAAGGGGCACATGTGCTAGAAGCAGTCCCCTTGCAGTGCAACCAGAGAGAGCGAGAGGAGGATAAGCTGGCAGGGGGAGACAGAAGAGGATTGGTGTCTGCAATAAGACAGTACAGCCAGGCCTCCTGCTCAACAAGTCCTGGGCTCCCCTTTTGAACTGATTGGGGCCCGGGCCCTGTAAAGGAGGGCTGGCTGTACTGCCTTATCAGTGGCCCTGACTAAATCATTGGGCTGATACTTACATCATAGGGCAGACATTTTTTATGGAGAGCAGTACTGATTCCTAAAAGTTTGGTGCCACTAACGTGCAGCACCTTCAGAACTATATGCAAAGTATTACGAATTGCACCGCAAGTTCCACTAGGTAAAATATTGAGATAAACCAATTTGCATATGACAAGATTTCATGAATCTACAGCTGCTCATATCATTATTAAACCATCACTTTGGAAAATATTGTTTTATTTTTTTCTTATATATTCATTGGCTTCTAAATGGATTGGATACCCATGCGTTTTTGTGCTTTCATGTTTCTCTGCAGCGTGTCCATTATCCTACATTATGTTAAAGACCTGCTAATGAAAACTATATGGCTAAATGCATCTGTGTCAGAAACTTAAACATTGGAATAGATGCACAAAGCATGTCTCACTTTTAGATATAACTTGTTATAAACTGCTATAAATTTCTCCAACAATAATACATGCTAAAGAATGCGAAACCTTTTACTTTTAATTGGTTTCAGTGTCCTCCCAGCATCTCAAAGTTGTTTCCAGTGTTATGACAGTAATTGAGTGATTCCATTGTGGCTTATGCTTATTAAATCAAAAAGAGCCACATAGCAGAGGATTTGGATAGATTTTAGCTTTGTTGTAACAACAGAAATACAATTCACCATTTAGGAGGTAGTATTTTTTGGAGCTCAGTTTCGCAGTCCAGTAATTTTCAACAATAGTAATGTTAAAGTAATAACAATAACAAAGCCTGCTAAAGTAAGAATTTCACCCCTTTTCATCAGTTTCTTTGGGACTTAAAATGAAGAACCTACAGGAGAGATGGCTGTGTTTAGACTTATTTAGACCTTTTAACAAAGCAATATCACAGATGAAATTGGATATACAGTAGCTGCCAGTGTGCCACGTGCCAGTTTCAGTAACAATGGCATCCAAGATTAGGATATTTAAAAAAAAAAAAACATTACACAAAGTGGACTATTGTAGATTATAAATTACATCTTCACCTACTTTATGTGCCTTTTCTTCACAGTATCTGGATCTCACATACTATATATGAAGCATCTTTGGATAGTTCAAGGGTATATTCTTTACTTCCAATATATTTCTATTTTTCTTTTTCAGGCAGAGATATTGTAAAGGCAAAATGTCATGTTTTATAGTTTAACTACTTTTGTTGCATTGTCTGATTCTCCAGGTGACACACTCTGATGGTTGTCCTGTTCTTTCTTCCTTTCATCACTTTTTTGCTTCACCTCATGTACCCTTGCCAGACTCTCTTATTCTCTGTCTGGCTCCTTTTGTTTCTACTAATCACTGGATGGCATGCTGCAACACTATCACATACTTCTCAATAATCCCATATTAAATGGCATGGTTGGGAGGTATGTGATTTTGCCCTGTGGACCTGCTGTATCTTGCTGCCAGCTGGGTGTTGGAGCACTCTTATGATCCCCTGCCTTTGGCCACCATCTAAAGCATAATTGTTAACAGGAAGCTGCAATTAATGCTCATAATTGCAGTACCTAGGCATTTGCTGCTAAGTTGTGCCCACTTCTAGTGTATAATACACTCAGAGCTACTGGGGAGAATCCGTTCCTGTTTGTCAATAGAGACTAAAATTGTCATTGACAGATTGAGAGCCATTAGCCATGCAAAGTGTCTACATATTAAGTCTAATTCAAGGAGTGGTCCTTTGGCAGGAAGCTTTAAATTACATGCTACTTTTTTTTCTTCTCGTTTCACAAGGTAAAATTAGACTATGGAAGTGTATAGCTTTGCTATATTTCCATCATCCAATTATGTGCAAACATTTTTTTTTTATTTGCCTTGCACCTTTTTGAATATTCTTTACAAAGTGAAGCTTTACCACATTTATTAAGTGCTGGAAGAAATGAGTGCAACTGCACCTGCAAAGTGTACAGTCTATTTGACATTTAGTAAATCCACCTCTATATTCAGCAAACGTCAATACTCATACCCTCATACTCATACAATAACCTAGCATGGGGGTCAGCGACCTGTAGATCATGGACAGGTGACTGGTAAATTGGTGTTTGGTCTTGCTGTCCTGCCATCCCAAAGCATGAAACAGAGTGCAATGCAGAGGGACTACTTGTAAAGTTTGAGCTGTTTGAGCTGTAGTAGAGAACAAGAGCCACATAAGCTGATGCCTCCTCTGTAGTGCTGGTTCCTGTACCATGTGGCATGATACCAACTGCACTCCACCTCTTATCCCAGTTAGCGGTCTCCAGAGTGATGACAGCAGCAGGAAAGAAGAGATCTTCAGGGCAGTGTGATGCAATACACTGGGCATAATAGTATAGGGCTGCTTTTACATTGATGTGCTGCAGTTTACCCTCAATGTGGTTGCAGTGCAGTGTACCTGCAGCTTTCCTGTGGGTTTGCTACACTTAGCCATAGACTTCTATTATATCCTCTGGGTTTGGTGCACTTTCTGAAAGCGCACCAAAACTCCTAAATGCAGGAATTTTGGTGCGCTTTCAGAAAGTGCACAACACCGGCAGGATATAATAGAAGTCTATGGCAAAGTATAGCTAGCCCAGGAAAGTCACAGATGCACTGCGCTGAACCCATGGTGTGGGTAAACCACAGCATGTCAGTGTGAAAGCAGCCTTGTACAGTAAGGGTTCATTTACTGTACATTTGCAGTTTGGGGAGCAGTAAAAACACATAATTAAGATATAATTAACCGTACCTCCTTTTTTGATGCAGTGGCCATGGGTGTAAACATGTTCCATCCTCAGCAGAAGGTATATGCTCTGTCATGGTTGGTGGGTGCAGCACCTGCCAAGCATAGCCCATTCAAGTGAATGAGGCTACTCTGCAAGTGCCCTGCAACCTTGTACAGTACAGCAAACAAGGGGTTAAAGCAGATAGCATTGTATTGCTTTATCAACCCCTACTTTAACCCCTTGGACCCTGCAGAAGCATGCAGTTGCAGGGCGCTTGCAGAGTGGCCCCATTTACTTAAATGGATCGTAATTGGCAGGCAGTAGCACCCACCAAAACCAAAACAGGTGGTTTAATTCCTGCTGCAGCATGTCTGTGGCATGCCTCAACAGCTAAAGGAGGTAAGGATTGGGGCTGCTAAAATGGCAACCCAACCACAGGGTTTTACCACCTCCCAATTTTACATGTGAATGAGCCCCAAGGTTGCTGCTGCCGAATGGCTTATTCATAAGTGCAGCAGGCACGGCTGCTCCTTTGAAAAGTGGTCTGAGTATGTTTGACAGGTGATGAGGAGGTAATATGTTGCCTCCTCACCACCTGATTTATACCAATGATTGCTTTACAATACACGATTGTGACACAGTAGTACGGTAATTAAAGATTTATATTGCAAACGTTTCCCCCAAACTTAGTGGATATGGTGACACTCCACTTTGCAACAAATATCCAATCACACGTAAGAAAAATAAGAATAAAGCTTTTTTTCTTACATATACTTGAATGTTGAATGTCAGCAGAGCTTCATCTTATTCACTAAGCTCTGGGAATAATTTTCTTTCAGAGTGCAATTATACCTGCAAAGTGAACAGTCTACCTATCTTTAGTAAAGCAACCCAAATTTCACTTTTGTAGCTGACTGCAGTGTTTTTCTAGGCAGCCAGGCAAATATATCTATACAATATTTGTACACTATGAGAGTAAAGTGAAATAGGATCTCCCATTTTCTCCAGACTACAGCCCACCACAGAATTGCATCCAGCCCATAGCTAAGGTAAGGTTCTTCCCCTTGTGCTGTGATCATCTCATCAGTTAGTTGCTTGCACTGCTGGCATCCTATCAACTGATGATGAGCTTGCCCCATCAGGGGAGTGGAGTTTCCTCCTTTGATACCTGCTTAACTTCCTGACAGCTACAGCCATGCTGGAAACAAGGTACAGGCCGACCACTGAAGAGGGTCTGATGTAGAACCTGATGTAAGGGGGGTTCTGATGGGGACTTTGATAATAGGGGTAGTCTCCTAAGCTGGACTCTGATTAACTGTAAGGGAAGCTCTAACAAGAACCCTGATGTAAGAGAGACTTTGATGAGGACCTTCATGTAAGAGGGGACTCTGATGCAAGGGTAAACTTTGCTTGATTGTACTGAAGTTCCTTTTATTTTGTTCTGATCATTTCCTGATGATTCAAAAAAAGATCCAAGAAAAAAAAAAAAACGATTGTGTTGTTTATTGTACTGGACAACCATTTCTTTTTTCAAAAGTTTTTTGCTTCCTGAAAAACTTTTCATGAATATGATAGACCCCTTCAAACGAAACATAAATATAATTTCAGAAGGACTGTATTATGTAGGAATCTTTAGAAATACGACATTAACTTTTAATGTATTTCATTACATAATGTTTTGAACAAGCTGCATAATTTCAACAGGGCTAAAAATGTTTTGCTTCTGATTTTTGCTTATGATCAGTGTCTAGTGCATCTCACTCCAGTACCAACCAGCACTGATGAATTCTTGTTGACATGATACCACTTTTCCATTGTGGTCCTGGTGACATAATGCTCATTACTGATGGCATGTACATTTTTGGGAAAGAAGTCCAAGTGTGAATGCAAAAATTGAATGTTCAGTGACATGTTGAACTTCATGCTGTAAGAAGTTTGTCAATCAGCTGAATGTAGTTTGCTGCTCTGTAGCCAAGAAAATTCTCAACAACATCCTTGAATGCTTTCCAGGCAACTTTCTGTGGCCCCATTAATAGATCTTCAAACTGCTTGTGATTGATGACATATCTGATCAATGGACCAACAAAAATGCCTGCTGCACTTATGAATTCCCATATCCCCTGACTGCCCAGGGGATACGGGAATCGAGGGGGATTTCCTCACATTTGCAATGTGAGGTGTGTCAGGATGCATCCACCAGCAGACAGATTCATCTCCCCAGAAGATCCCTGAGACACAGAAGAATGTGCATTCCTATTGCTCATAGGAATCGGGCTATGGCGCATAGAAGTGTGCATGTGTGAACTGGAGCGCAAACAGAAACTGTTGCGTACCTTCATGCATGCCGGCACTTGCAAGCACACGTGACTGATGCTGGTGCCAAGTGAGCCTATTTGAACCCAGCCAGTAACTAGCCCCAGTGCTGCCTTGTCTTCAGCTTCTTTGTATCCTGTTTCCTGAGAACCCATATCGTGATCCCTGTTATCCATCTGGCTTGTCTTGACCATCCCTTGAACTCCACCTGTACTGACCTCGGCTTGCCTTGTGACCAATCTCCTGTCTTCTCCTCGGCACCTGCCCTACTGATCCGGCTTTGACCTGGCTTGTCTCCTGACCACGATCCTGCCTGAACCCTGTATCCGATTCTGCCAGTCATGTATAACCCTGTCTGCCTGACCTTGCTACTTGTTGCTGTCATCTGCATCAGCTGAAGTTGAAGCTTTCCTGTGACTTCACCAGCCCCACCAGGACAAGCCACCCTGCTGCTAGCAAAGACTTCTGATTTGAGCATACTGGGAGGCCATGTATAATATTCGGAAATGCCGGGTGCTAGTACTGTAAAAATGGGCACTAGGCAGTACTGCTCTGAAAATTAGTGCAAGGGTGCCCTGGATGCAAGGACATGTCATAAGGGATTCAAATCGTCATGGGTAATGTTGCCATCCATGCTGCACCGCAAATGAGATCTGGGTTTGGGGCTCCAGACATGAGACCCCTTAAAGATTGGCATATATGGTCAGAGGGTACAGCAAGGTGTATTCCTTTGGAAGGTACTTTTGATGTCTGGAGTACGAGACTCCAGAATAAAAATATCTTGGAAGTAGCTTGGCTGTGGCTTCAGAAATCTGTAATGATGAGTGGGTTGGATGTGTAGTACACTCTTGTGTGGTTAAAATTCTCATGCCTGTTTTACAACTTTGCTGGCTAATGCAAGGTTTTCGAGCTGCTCTGTTTCCCCATTGTATTTTTTTATTTTTTGTTAAAAAAGTGAAGACAGCATTCCGTCTCGTTTTATTTTTGTTTTGGAAACCATGAAATATCTCCCTCACATTTGTATCCACATGTTTGTCTCATGTTTTAGTCTAAAAGTTACACAGGGTTTCTTTGTTGTCGGTTTTGAGAAATGTCAGGGACAATTTATCAATGTACAGGAATGTTATATTATTTGCCTTTCTTTGCAGGTTAAAGATGAAGGATAGAGTAATAAGTCTTGTTTACAAGTATCTTTTTTAGGTCATAGCTGTAAACATGCATAAATACACACGCCTAAGAGAAGGTAAAGGTATAATAGGCACCTGTTTCATTTTTTTTTTTTTTACCATTCTAAACCCTGTGTCTCTTCCTCTGGTTTTTAATGAGGAAGAAAATGGGGCAGACAATTGAATGACAATTAAGAATGACAATTTGCAAGCTAATAATACTTAAATCTCTAATTCTAACCAAGTTTGTGACCTATTAGGACAACATGTTCCACGACTGTCTTTTTTTTTTTTATATATATATATATATATATAATTTTTATTAGTAAAGAACAGACAATTACAATAAATCACAACATAACTCTTGAGCTGATACAGAATGCCTTTGTACATGCTCACAATTCTTGGTATAACGTTTCAGCATAAGAATTCAGCCGTATACATATTCCAAACTTAAGTACTATAGTACTAACTGCGTCAATGAATGGCATACCGCAGCTGCATGTGGTGAGGGGGATGTAGATAGGATGATCGGAATGAGCAAAATTGAATGATGCAAATCATCAAGGTGTTGTCAACAACGTTCAAGTAGAACCATAGCATCCCCTCTCAACCTCCTCACCCCTAATGGGACCTCACTGTGTGGGGGGAGTGGGGAAATGGGTTTCTCATGACATTACAGTAATCTTGGTCTACATTTTGCAGGGGAGCATGCCTCTACCTTGAGAAAGTTCATGAGTGCAAACCGTCATTCCTACCCTACTGGGGGTAGCACAGTAGGTGAAGAATACCAATGTTTATTTATGTGCAGGGGCAGTATAGTAAGGGCTGAAACTTATAGATTAGGGTATCCCCCCGCTATCAACAAGGGCATAGGCTATTACTAAGGGTAGGTTGCAGCAGACCACCGACAGGGGTATAAGCCCTAACCCCCAATAGTAAATTCTTAAAAATCAAATAAATGGTGTTGCGCTACCTGCAAAGATTAAACTAGACTATACTAAACTAAACTAAAATAAAGTGCCTTGTGCTTAAATATATATTACCAATAGTGCTAAGTAACACACTACCAAGAATGGTGTCTCCTCCTGTTAGGTAAGTGTAATAAAATCACCCTGAACTGGACAATTATATATTACATATTATATATTACACACAGTATGTATATATACAAATAATCCAAATATATAAAGTGCCTCCAACAGATTAAATCATGAACAATCAAATAGGTGAATAAAGTGTCCAGTGTTTAAGTATAGCAACAGAGATAACCAAATAATAAAGGGTCATGTGCTTTAAATATTCAAGTAAATATCTCCAAAATAATAAACTAATAAAATAAAATTCTTCTTATAATAAAACGTGCAACACGCAGTGCATGCTTAACCACTTCAATACAGAGCACTTAAACACCTTCCTGCCCAGACCAATTTTGAGCTTTCAGCGCTGTCGCACTTTGAATGACAATTGCGCGGTCATGCTACACTGTACCCATCATTTTTTTCCCACAAATAGAGCTTTCTTTTGGTGGTATTTGATCACCTCTACGGTTTTTATTTTTTGCGCTACAAATAAAAAAATACTGAAAATTTTGAAAAAAAAAATGTTTTTTTTGTTTCAGTTTCAAAACTTTGTAAATAAGTAAGTTTTCTCCTTCACTGATGGGCACTGATGGGGCTACACTGATGGGCACTGATAAGGCGGCACTGATGGGCACCAATGTGGCACCAATGAAGTGGCACTGATGAGGTGGCATTGATGGACACTGATATGTGGCACTGATAGGCGGCACTGATAGGCGGCACTGATGGGCGACACGGATGGGCGGCACGGATGGGCGACATGGACGGCCACTGATAGGTGGCACAAATTGGCACTGATAGCTGGCACGGATTGGCATGGATGGGCGGCACAGATGGGCGGCACAGATGGGCATGGATAGGCGGCACAGATGGGCATGGATAGGCGGCACAGATGGGCATGGGTGGGCACTGATAGGCGGCACAGGTGGGCACTGATAGGCAGCACAGGTGGGCACTCATAGGCGGCACAGGTGGGCACTCATAGGCGGCATTGGTGTTATACTATAGTAATGGATGCCAATCAGTGCCAAACAATAATGCATGCCAATCAGTGATGCCCATTGTGGGCACTGATTGGCATCCATTATGGGCACTGATTGGCATCCATTGTGCTGACTGGCATCCCTGGTGGTCTAGGGAGGATTACCTTTTCCCTGGTGGTCTGGTGGCATCCCAGGTGGTCCAGTGTGGGCATCCTCGGGGGGGCTGTGCTGATAATCGATCAGCACAGACCCCCCCCTGTCAGAGGAGCAGCCGATCGGCTCTCCTCTACTCGCGTCTGACAGACGCGAGTGAGGGAAAGCCGATCACCGTCTCTTCCCATTTACACTGTGATCAGCCGTGATTGGACACGGCTGATCACGTGGTAAAGAGTCTCCGTCGGAGACTCTTTACCGAGATCGTAGTTGCCGGGTGTCAGACTGACACCCTGCAACAACGATCGCCGCGATGCGCGCCCCCGGGGGCGAGCAGCGGCTCATAATCCTGATCACGTCATATGACGTCCGGTCAGGATTATGAAACCACTTTGCAGCCGTCAATTGCCTATAGGGCGGGCGGCAAGTGGTTAAGCAAAGAAAACAAGATGATAAAGTCTTTATGTGAGCTCAGATGAATAAAGTGACCAGTGGCTTATTCAGTGCTTCTCAGAATAAGGTGCCAAGAGCCGTGTCTTTAACTCTTATATCTCCAGTGTTCACGGCACACTAGGTAGAATGGCCCCTTACCTTACTGCTGTAAGGTAAACAGCAGAGCAAACAACCGGCAAGATCCAGGGGTTGTAACCCTATTCCTGGCAGGTAAGTGCTGGCCCCCAAGGCTGGTATTTTGTACCTCAAATAGCTTCCACATAGATCTTAAGGCTCAGTATTATCCACAAGTGTCTCATAGAAAAGAGAGAGGTATGCTCCGATAGTGAAGTACGTATATAAATTTAAAAAAGTGTATTGAAAAGGTACTCACAAAACAGGTAATAAAATCAGCTTTAAAAACAATCGAACGAGCGTTCCGCTCGTGGTATGGACGTCACTTCCGGTATCCTAATTCCTCCTATTCCGACGCGTATCGTCACCAATCACGTCACCAATCACGTGACTTCCTCAGGGAATGGAATACAGTTTCAAGGAAGTGTCTTTTATATTAACGTGTATAGCGGCCATTTTTCTGGAGTCTCCCATAGACTATCATTAGCGCGGCCATTTTTTAGTAGATCGAGCTACACCCGCAGCCATTTTCCGAATAGTCAGGCCACACCCGCGGCCATTTTTTGTACGCCCAGTCGTCAGCCATTTTCCAATAGTCATCCCTCAACTAGAATTCGTGTGAGTGATTTCTTAAGTTGAGCTACACCCGCGGCCATTTTCCGTGTGTCTAAATAGTATAGCGGTGATTTACCAATGGCTACTAATATATTTACATTTACATTACCCTCGTATATCTAATGTAATTATTTTGACCAACAATAACATTATTTAAAACCCAGCTCAAGGCGGGAGAGGGGGGAGGGGGAAGGAAAAAAGAAGAGTTTCGCCAGGCAAAGTCGGTATAAATAGCAAGTATCTACTTACTATAATTAAAAATACCAGCTAGTACCTTAACCACTTCCCGACCAGCGCACGACGATGTACGTCGACAGAATGGCACGGGCAGGCATATTGGCGTACAGGTACGTCCAATATTCAATGCCGCCCTGCCATCGGGAGCGCGCTGGAAACAAACTGGGGGTCTTGAGAAATCTAGATATTTAGGACATTGTTGCTCTTTAAGGAAAATACCTTAATTGACATTTTTTTTATTCATTGCTACAGATGATTAATTGAGTTGCTTACTATTTTTCTTTCTGGCAATAAATCAAACTTGTTTAAAGTAAATATTGAGTTGCATAAAGTACGTATTATGGTTATTATTGTATCTGGAAAGTTTATTATGAGAGATATTTAGAAGTCAAAGGTAAGCGTTAACATTAAACCTAGCTATATCATATCTTTGCTAGTTTTTTTGCATTTTGCTCTTGCTCGGATTCATTAACCGATTCCCGACCAGCGCACGATGATGTACGTCGTCAGAATGGCACGGGCAGGCATATTGGCGTACAGGTACGTCCAATCTTCAATGCCGCCCTGCCATCGGGAGCATGCTGCCAGCAGCGCGCTCCCGCGCTGGTCGGGACCCCCGTGAGTCCAGTCGCGGGACCCGCAGACTCGATCGCCGCGGGCATCCCCGCGATCGTCTCACGGAGCGGCCGAATGGAGGAAATGCTGTGTAAACAACATTTCTCCATTCTGCCTAGCAACTAGTGACGCTGATCTCTGCTCCATGTGATTGGAGCAGAGATCAGTGTTCACTAAATGAAAGCCCAACCCCCCCACAGTTAGTAACACACCCCTAGGAACACTAAACCCCTACACTGCCACCCACTGGTTAACCCTTTCACTGCCAGTGTCATTTACACAGGAATCACTGCATTTATATAGCAGTGATTACTGTATAAATGACAATGGTCCCAAAAATGTGTCAAAAATGTCCGATGGGTCCCCCACAATGTCGCAGTCACAATAAAAATCGCTGATCGCCGCCATTACTAGTAAAAAAAATAATAATAAAAAATTATTAATAAAAATGCTATAAAACTATCCCTATTTTGTAAACGCTATAACTTTTGCGCAAACCAATCAATAATCGCTTATTGTGATTTTTTTTTACCAAAAATATGTAGAAGAATACGTATCAGCCTAAACTGAGGGAAAACATTTTTTTTTATATATTTTTGGGGGATATTTATTATAACAAAAAGTAAAAAATAATTTTTTTTCAAAATTGTCGCTCTATTTTTGGTTATAGCGCAAAAAATAAAAGCCACAGGGGTGATCAAATACCACCAAAAGAAAGCTCTATTTGTGGGAAAAAAAGGACGTCAATTTTGTTTGGGAGGCACTTCGCGCGACCGCGCAATTGTCAGTTAAAGCGACGCAGTGCCGAATCGCAAAAAGGGGTCTGGTCTTTGACCAGCAAATTGGTCCGGTCTGCAAGTGGTTAATATCGCACATAAATCGCATAAATCACATAATCCCATATTTGAGAATAGAGAATAAAAGTACTTAAAAAATATATAAAAAGTAACAGGATTTCATTTTTTCACAGGGCTACTAAACATTAACGTTATATTCCCCTTAATCGGGGCAAACCTTTATTCACATTATGGGGTAGCCAATTGCAATTATTCGACAGTCCATAGCCAATAGCTTGTGGTCGTAGAAATTTTTTTTATATTTACTCCCAATGATTTAAATATTAAAACTGAATATATTAAAACAAAATTACAAATTACAAATTACCCAATTGGGGTCAACTATACCGGACACCGGAAATGATGTTCAAGGGAACACACATTTTTTATATATGTTATTATGTAATGTACAAATCAAGATATAAAAAAGAAAAAGGGAAAACACCGCGCTATATCTAACTAGCAAAAAAACATGCAAAAAACAGCTGCCAACACTTCAAACAAACAAAGTTAAACAATTTAAAACAACAAATAGTGTAGCGCTAATTTAAGTGAATGTGTAATCACAAGAAAAGATCTGTATACAATCATAAATGATAGTAAATAAAGTCCTCTGTAATGTGACTGATGCACAGGGAATTGTGATAAAACTTCTTCAAAAGAAATAGACGTTTCACTGGTCGAGTGCAACCAAATATATCAACTTGTCTGAAGAGATCTAGAAGGTGGGTAAAATACTCTTACCAGATATGTTGGACTCACACAGTCTTATGACGGTTGAGTCGGAAGCGCTTAGGATCCAGACATAGGACCAGATGGTATATTGATGGTGGTCAGACCGGATTTCAAGAAGACTCCAAATGACGGAGGACCTTGGGGGGCATCTCTCAAGATGTTCTTCGGAATGTTCCTCAAGTTATCCAAATTGGATGTAGCTCAGTTGGAATTCCAACCCCAAATGAAGGGGGAGGGGGTTTGTAGAAATTAAGACAAAGAAAAAAGAAAGCTCCAAATGGTGCAGGTCAAAAAAATATTAACCATCAGGTTTTATTAAAAGGTCATAAAAATGGACAAAAATTATGACTGGTGATCACAAAAGAACAGGATAAAAGCAATGTGGGGTGCCAGATGCGAGCCCAGTTACAAATCAAGATATATCAAAAAAATTAAATAAGTACTGCAAGACCATTAGGCTAAATCAGATGTCAGAGGTTAGAGTCCTAGAAGTCCTAGAAGTCATGTTAAGGTAACTAAAATCGAATATCCCCAGCTATTAAAAATCACTGATAAAACAGTTTAAATCAAAATCTATATTCAAGCCTTGAGGGGTAAATGTATCCAAAATGAAAACTTTATGGCTCCCTCTCCAGTGTAGTTTTATATGGTTCTATACCCCAAAAGGTCAGGTGAATGGGGTCCTTGTTATGGTGGGTACTAAAATGTCTGGATACACTATGTTTGTCGAAGGCACTAATGATATTTTTTACATGCTCCTTTATCCTTACTCGCAGAGGCCTTTTTGTTCGCCCAACATAATGTAGGCCACAACTACATTGGAGGGCATATACAGCTCCCTTGGTGTTGCAGCATATAAAATCCTTAATTTCGTATAGATTTCCAGTACTTGTAGAAGTAAAATTAAATTTCTTTTCGACGGGTCTTTTTGTTCTTGTGCGCGCATAGCAGCATTTACACGGAAAGAATCCCTTACCCGTAAAAAAGGTTAAGCCGTTATAGGGGGGGTCAGGGATATTTTTCACGATCTTGTCCCTAAGGCCGCGTACACACGCGGGGACTGTTCGCCCAACTTTGTCCGTCAAACAGTTTCGGCAAACAGTCCGCTCAAAATTAGCATGGACGGACATGGCCACACACGACGGACTAACAGTTTGCTGAAACCGTGCGCGATGACGTGAACGGCACGTACGACGGGACGAAAAATACGACGTCCTATACACTGCATTATAACTTTCGGCGTGAAAATCCTTTCTGAGCATGCGCGCAACTTTGTTTGACGAACAAGCCTACACACGCGGGGACTGTCCGCTGAAACAAGGTTTCAGCGGACAGTTTTTCGGAATTTCCGAAAAACCTTGTTCAGCGGACTGTTCGCTGAAACTGTCCGCTGAAAGCCCACACACGAGCGGACTGTCCGCTGAAACCAAGTTTATGGTTTCAGCGAACAGTCCCCGCGTGTGTACGCGGCCTTAGAGTTGGTGCCCTCTTGTAGATGAATTGTGGATATTGGGGTAATATCTCCTGAAGGTGTATATCTGACCGTAATATGTGGCAATGCTTTTTTATCATTTTCTCAATCCTCTTGTGTTGCATATTATAGTTCAATATTATTGGTACTCCATTGCGTTTATTAATGGTAGGTGGTTTATCCTTTATTAGCATTGCTCTGTCCATCTTCTCTATTTCTGTAATCTTTGTCTTGATATCTTCACTTTTGTATCCTTTGTTAGTGAATCTATATCCAATTTTCTCCGCTTGTGTCAGGAAATCTTTTGGATGAGAGCAGTTTCTTCGCAAGCGGATCAATTGTCCTTTTGGAATATTGCTCAACCAATTCCAATGGTGGCAACTGTCTGTCGGCAGTAGGGATGAGCTTCGTGTTCGAGTCGAACATATGTTCGACTCGAACATCGGCTGTTCGCCGGTTCGGTGAATTCCGAACGTTATGGGCCGTTCGCGCCAAATTCGTGTGGCGCTCACGGCCCACAATGCACTGCAATGGCGCAGTGCATTGCTGGCTCATGATTGGCCAAGCATGCACTGTGACCCTGCATGCTTGGCCAATCACAGCACCGGCAGCGAGGAGAGCCATGATTGGCCACAGTCAGGATGCCTGTGGCCAATCATAGCTCAGGCTGTGTAGTACACGCCCCACACTATATAAGGCCACCAACGCGACGGCCTTGTGTAGTGTGTTGGCGTCTATAGCAGTTAGTGGGTGTTCTGTGTACCTTCAACACAGTATACACCGATCGTTATCGGCCGATTTTTCGTTCTTGCTCTTCTGTAGTGGTTGTTGTCTGCGTGCCCTGACCGCAGTATACACCGCTATATTCACCTATATAGCTAGCGATATATCTATCTTTTATAATCGAGCTTGCAGTCAGTGTTAGGAGATTGTGCGTGCTGTCTGCGTGCTCTGAACCCAGTATACACCGCTATATCCACCTATATAGCTAACTATCTTGCTCATTTTAAATAGAGCTTTCAGTCAGTGTTAGGAGATTGTGCGTGCTGTCTGCATGCTCTGAACGCAGTATACACCGCTATATCCACCTATATAGCTAACTATCTTGCTCGTTTTAAATAGAGCTTGCAGACAGCGTTAGAAGATTGTGTGTGCTGTCTGCGTGCCCTGAACCCAGTATACACCGCTATATCCACCTATATAGCAAACTATCTTGCTCGTTTTAAATAGAGCTTGCAGTCAGTTGTAGGAGCTTGTGCGTGCTGTCTGTGTGCTCTGAACCCAGTATACACCGTTATATCCACCTATATAGCAAACTATCTTGCTCGTTTTAAATAGAGCTTGCAGTCAGTTGTAGGAGCTTGTGCATGCTGTCTGCATGCTCTGAACCCAGTATACACCGCTATATCCACCTACATAGCTCTTCTCTATTTGAGCCATCTGCCATCTGCAGGAGTTAGTGGAAGTTGTGTGTGCCTCCAGCACAATATACACTACCCAATTGCTGGTTTTCCCAACTCCCTTCAGGCCATTACCATGTCTGGAAGGCCAGCAAGGAAAGGGAGACAGGCGCGAGCCGATAAAAGAGGGCAAGCAGGCTCTGTGTCTAGAGACAACAGTGCTGGTCGTGGACACGGTGCATCGTCATCATCAGCACGTGGCCATGGGACACGCTTGTCCTTCTTTTTGGCAGCTGGACATGTTGAGCCGCAACAAGCCAAAGACTTGGTAGAGTGGATGACCAAGCCCTCTTCCTCCTCCTCATCATCTCACCCAGGTTCAGGGTACTAGCAAAGCAGCTGTCAACGCATCGTCTTCCCTCCTCTCAATGTCATCATCAGTGACTCCTCCCCTAGACCCACCACGTCCTCCTGAGGAGTCTCCTGAACTCTTTGAGCACAGTGTTGGGTACATGCTCCAGGAGGATGCCCAGTGTTTTGTAGGCTCTGATGATGATACACAGCTAGAGGAAGGCAGTAGCGTGAATGCAGAGAGAGGGGATGCTCAAGAAGGACAGCAATCTGGCAGTCATGTTCCGCAAGCTGCAGCATACTGCCAGGTTTGCTCCAACGATGAAGAGGGAGGGGATGATGAGGGCACTGACTCCACGTGGGTGCCTGGTAGGAGAGAGGAGGAGGAGGAGGAGGCACATGTCCAACGAGGCAGGATGCCCTCCGGGGGCCAGCTTAGGGGCAGCACACCGACTGAATCCCACCGCAGAGCTCCGCCTGTGCAGGGCGCTGCCTCTGCGCGTTATTCTAAAAGTTCTTTGGTGTGGGCCTTTTTTGAGATGAGTGCATCAGATCGCACCGCTGCTATTTGCAACATATGTCTCAAGCGTATCTCACGTGGCCAAAACATCAGCCGCTTGGGCACCACATGCTTGACCAGACATATGTTGACCTGCCATGCAGCTCGTTAGCAAGCGTACCTCAAAGACCCACACCAAAGAACAAAGTGGACCTCTCCTTGCTTCTCATCAGCTGGGATCTCCAACCCCACTAGACCTTCAGTCCTCTCTGAAACCTGCTCTGAGAGGAATGAAGGTGTACAATTAGGTGTGTCACAGCCAAGTGCTTCCGGGCACTCTGCTAGCAGTACACCTACGTCCGATTATAGCAGGCAAATGTCCCTGCCCCAGCTGCTGGACCGGCGAAAGAAGTTCACTCCCAGCCATCCACATGCCCAGCGGTTGAATGCTAGCTTGGCTAAATTGCTAGCACTTCAACTGCTGCCTTTTCAGTTGGTAGACTCGGCCCCCTTCCGTGAGTTTGTACAATGTGCGGTTCCTCAGTGGCAGGTCCCCAAACGCCACTTTTTCTCATGGAAGGCGATTCCAGCTCTCTACCGGCAAGTGGAAGGCAATGTCCTTGCCTCGCTGGACAGGGCGGTCACTGGTAAGGTGCATATTACTGCTGAGTCATGGTCCAGCAGGCATGGACAGGGACGTTACCTGTCTTTCACGGCCCATTGGGTCACTCTTCTGGCAGCTGGGAAGGATGCAGGACAAGGTGCAGTAGTTTTGGAGGTTGTTCCGCCACCACGCCTCCAAAATTCTACTATTGGTTGTGACACACCTCTCTCCTCCACCCCCTCCTCTTCTTCTTCTGCCTTCATGGCCTCTTCCAGTGCTGTGTCCTCAGAACCAGCGGTGCTCCGTAGGCGTTCCAGGGGCTACGCAAGTACGCAGGCAAAACGATACCATGCCGTGCTTGCGCTGGTTTGTTTGGGGGACAGGAGCCACACTGGGGCGGATATTTTGTCAGCTCTGCAGGGGCAGGCGGAGAGGTGGTTGACGCCACGCCAGCTTAAGCCAGGAATGGTGGTTTGCGACAATGGCACCAATCTCCTCTCCGCCCTCCGACAGGAACAACTGACCCATGTGCCCTGTGTGGCTCACGTCCTTAACCTGGTGGTGCAGCGGTTCTTGGGCAGGTACCCGGGCTTACAGGATGTCCTGAAGCAGGCCAGGAAAGTCTGTGTGCATTTCCGCCGATCATTTAATGCCTGTGCTCGGCTGGCTAAGCTCCAAAAGGAGTTGAACCTGCCCAAGAACCGCCTTATATGTGACATGCCCACCAGGTGGAACTCAACGTTGGCCATGCTGTGACACACAGCAGAGGGCCATCAATGAGTACCTGTGCGACTACGGCACCAGGACAGGGTCAGTGGAGCTCGGTTTTTTCTCATGATGCCAGTGGGGCATGATCAGGGAGGCATGCACTGTCCTGTCACCGTTTGAGGAGGCCACAAGGATGGTGAGCAGTGACAGTGCATGCATCAGTGACACTGTACCTCTTGTCCACCTCTTGGAGCATACGCTGCGTGGAATAATGGACAGGGCACTTGAGGCAGAACAGAGGCAGGAAGAGGAGGACTTCCTTGCCTCTCAAGGCCCCCTTTATCCAGACAGTGTTCCTGCTGTGCCACCCATCACACAGGAAGAGGATGAGGAGGAGGAGGAGGAGGATGATTGTGTCAGCATGGAGGTGGAGGCTGGCACTCAGCATCAGCAGCAGCAGCAGTCTTGTAGGGATGATTTACAGTCCCAAGAAACCCGTGGACTTGTACGTGGCTGGGAGGAGGTAGCTGCAGATCATGTTGTCCTTAGTGACCCAGAGGACTCTGGACCGAATGCCTCAGCTAACCTACACTGCATGGCCTCCCTGATCCTGCAAAGCCTGCGGAAGGATCCTTGTATTCTTCGGATCATTACTGGCTGGCCACTCTCCTTGATCCACGGTACAAGGGTAAGGTTGCCGACCTTATCTTGCCACCACAGAGGGAGCAGAGGATGAGACATCTCTGGGAGGCCTTGCAGAAAGGTCTGTGCAATGCGTTCCCAGAGACTGGGAGGTTACAAACTCCTGGTCCTGGACAACGTGTTGCTGAGGCATCGGTCAGAAGGAGCGGTGGAGAAGGTGGCCGTCTGACCGATGCTTTCAGACAATTTTTTAGTCCGCAGCCCCAAGGTATGATCGGTTCCAGCAACCATCGCCAACGTCTGATTTACATGGTGCAGGAATACCTAGGGGCAAGGTCAGACTTGGACACCTTTCCCACCGAAAATCCTCTGGCTTACTGGGTCTTGAGGATGGATCACTGGCCAGAGCTTGCACAGTATGCAATTGAGCTACTGGCCTGTCCTGCATCCAGTGTTCTTTCGGAACGCACCTTCAGTGCTGCTGGTGGCTTTGTTACCGATCACAGGGTGCGCCTGTCCACAGAATCAGTTGATCGACTGACCTTCATCAAGAGGAATCAGTCTTGGATCACCCACAGCTACCAAGCTGAAGCTGATGTAACCGAATAATTTTTTTTGAAATATCACATGCCTTCAAGACTGCCTATGCTGATGCTGAGTGACTGTCCTGTTATGTTGATTGTCTATCCTCTTCCTCCTCTACTGATATGTTAGAAGAACATTTCTTGTTCTGGGTGATGCCATCAGCCCAATTTTTCTGCCCTGTTTAACAGGGGCGTTTAATTACAATTTTTGATGCAATGCTTTGCAGCAGGGCTAATTCCTGCACTACAACTAGAGTATATGGGAGAGGTTGCATTGTCGTGGCACCAGCACCAGTGCCTAAGGCCCAATTTTTCTGCCCCTGTTTAACAGGGGCGTTTAATTACAAATTTTTGATGCAATGCTTTGCAGCAGGGCTAATTCCTGCACTAAAACTAGAGTATATGGGAGAGGTTGCAGTGTCGTGGCACCAGCACCAGTGCCTAAGGCCCAATTTTTCTGCCCCTGTTTAACAGGGGCATTTAATTACAATTTTTGATGCAATGCTTTGCAGCAGGGCTAATTCCTGCAATAAAACTAGAGTATATGGGAGAGGTTGCAGTGTCGTGGCACCAGCACCAGTGTCTAAGGCCCAATTTGTCTGCCCCTGTTTAACAGGGACATGTAATTACAATTCTTGATATAATATTTCACAGGAGGGCCCGTTCCTGTGCCCACCCAGAGTAACTGTGAGGACTTATAGTGTTGTGGCACCAGCACCACAACCACCAAAGGTCAATTTTTCTACCACTGTTCAACAATAGCATGTAATTACAATTCTTGATATAATCGTTCACAGCAGGGCGCTCCAGCGCCCACCAAGAGTCACTTTGAGGGCTTACAATGTTGTGGCAAAACCAACACCTTGTTCTGCCATTGCTGCAGAGCATATAGGGCAGGCCCTTACTTTCAAACATCCAACTTGCAAACATCTCCTACTTGCAGACGGAAGGAAACAGCAAGTGAGATGAAAAAAGACGGACGGCAAAACAAATTATACAGGGGTGATAACCCTTCCCTATGTTTTCCAAAAAGCTTAAAAATAGTTTTTTTGACTGGACCTACACTTTAAAAATGTGCCAGTTGAAAATTACAAACAGATTCAACTTAACACAACAAACCTACACAGTCCCTGTCTTGTTTGCAATACCTGTATACTGCTGTTCTGAGTATACAGGGCCTGGGGGCCACACGCATTTCCTTTTTTTAATATGGGTACGGGGTTCCCCTTAATATGCGTACAAGACCCAAAGGGGCTGGTAATGGGCAGGGAGGGCTACCCATGCCATTTTTCTCAATGATTTTCAACCATATTGCAGGAACCAGATATAACATTAAAACCGCAAGCAGTTTTAAATTACGTTATTTCCGTTAAATTTCATTTTGTGCAGGGACTGTTCTAAACACGGGAAACACGTGGCACTTCACAGGCATACTACAGACACCCCCCAGGCACGATATTTAAAGGAATATTTCACTTTTTTTCACTTTAATTGTCATTAAAATCAGTGCTCCCGCCAAAACGGCCATTTTTAAAAACATTTTAGGCATTGACCCATGTCCCCTGGGGCAGGAGCCAGGTCCCCAAACCCTTTTACAGCATCTTGCATATTAGCCGTTAAAATTAGCACTTTTAATTTCGAACGTTTGAGTCCCATAGACTTCAATGGGGTTCTAAAGTTCGTACGAATTTGGGGTCATTCGAAAGTTCTGGTGCGAACTGAACCGGGGGGTGTTCGGCTCATCCCTAGTCGGCAGATAACTATTTCTATCCACATTTTTGAAATGGGTTTTAGTATATAGTACTCTATCTTCTTGTCCTATCTCTAGGTCTAAGAACGTGATAGTCTTATCACTTATCTCCCACATCAGGTTGATGTTCCTATCGTTTTTATTTAATCTTTCTAGAAAGGTAATTCGTTTATTTTTCTTTCCTTTCCACAATATTAGTATGTCATCAATATACCTCTTAAAGGTCACTAGTTCTTCTGGGGGATTCTTGAAGACCATCTCTTCTTCCCATTGGGACATAAACAAACATGCCACACTAGGTGCAAATTTTGCTCCCATCGCTACGCCTACTTTTTGATGATAGTAGTTTCGGTCATACCAGAAATAACTATTTTTCAAGCAGAAATCCAAACATTTGATTAAATATTTTCTTTGAAAGCATGGCAAAGTGGAGAATTTTCTTAGGCCCCATATTGTGGCTTCAAAAATGTGGATAGAAATAGTTATCTGCCGACAGACAGTTGCCACCATTGGAATTGGTTGAGCAGTATTCCAAAAGGACAATTGATCCGCTTGCGAAGAAACTGCTCCCATCCAAAAGATTTTTCTGACACAAGCGGAGAAAATTGGATATAGATTCACTAACAAAGGATACAAAAGTGAAGATATCAAGACAAAGATTACAGAAATAGAGAAGATGGACAGAGCAATGCTAATAAAGGATAAACCACCTACCATTAATAAACGCAATGGAGTACCAATAATATTGAACTATAATATGCAACACAAGAGGATTGAGAAAATGATAACAAAGCATTGGCACATATTACGGTCAGATATACACCTTCAGGAGATATTACCCCAATATCCACAATTCATCTACAAGAGGGCACCAACTCTAAGGGACAAGATCGTGAAAAATATCCCTGACCCCCCGTATAACGGCTTAACCTTTATTACGGGTAAGGGATTATTTCCGTGTAAACGCTGCTATGTGTGCACAAGAACAAAAAGACCTGTCGAAAATAAATTTAATTTTACTTCTACAAGTACTGGAAATCTATACGAAATTAAGGATTTTATATGCTGCAACACAAAGGGAGCTGTATATGCCCTCCAATGTAGTTGCAGCCTACAATATGTTGGGCGAACAAAAAGGCCTCTGAGAGTAAGGATAAAGGAGCATGTAAAAAATATCATTAGTGGCTTCGACAAACATAGTGTATCCAGACATTTTAGTACCCACCATAACAAGGACCCCACTCACCTGACCTTTTGGGGTATAGAACCATATAAAAAACACTGGAGAGGGAGCCATAAAGTTAGGACACTTAGCCAAGTGGAATCTAAAGCCGCGTACACACGTAGCGGTATGTCCGACGTACTTAATCTGGCGGACTTCCCGCCAGACTGTCCGTCTGACTTTCCGAACGGGCTACTTGCCCACACACGGGGGCTAATACGGCGTACTAAGTCCGCCATACTATCCGCCCTACTTTTGAAATGAACAGACTCGCCCACACACGCAGAGGAAAGTCCGCTCATTTTGAGCGCGTCTCCAGGTAGGCGGGGCCCGCGAAGGAGACATCGCTGGCCCCGCCGCCTGGTATGGACTTAAAGGGGAACCCCAACGCCGAAAAAAATCGGCGTGGGGTCCCCCCAAAGTCCACAACAGACCCTTGTCCGAGCACGCTACCCGGCCGGCCAGGAAAGGGGGGGCGAGCGAGCGCCCCCCCCTCCTGAGCCGTACCAGGCCACGTGCCCTCAACATTGGGGGTGTCTTGGGGAAGGGGGGGCCGCGTGGCCCCCCCACCCCAAAGCACCTTGTCCCCATGTTGATGAGGACAAGGGCCTCTTCCCGACAACCCTGGCCGTTGGTTGTCGGGGTCTGCTGGCGGGGGGCTTATCAGAATCCAGGAGCCCCCTTTAATAAGGGGGCCCCCGGATACCGGCCCCCCTCCCTATGTGAATGAGTATGGGGTAAAATGTACCCCTGCCCATTCACCTGTAAAATAAAAGTACAAAAAAACCACAACACACGAGATAAAATACTTTATTGCACAGCTCCGGGGGTCTTCCGTCTTCGGGGGTCTTCTCGCCGGACTCCTCCGCTATCTTCTTGTAGCTCTTTTGCTAGCGGAGGAGTCCGGCTTTCTTCCTCGCCGTCGGCCTCTTCTTCCGACTTCGGGGGTCTTGTCCCCCTCTTCGGTTCTTCTGCCGGGCCACCGCGCCTTCTTATAGCTCTTTTACAGGCGGTGGCCCGGTCTTCTGTCGCCGCCGCCTTCTGTTCTTCTTCTTCTTCTTCTCCAGGAGATGTTGACTCGACGATCTCTCCGGCCACAATGCCAGGGACGCGCTGCGCTGCCACTTATATAGGGACAAGGGGCGGTGTCACATGGGTTTATGTCACATGGGTTGGTCACATGGGTTGATGTCACATGGCGACAGTCCCAGCATCCTCCGGGACTGTGACATCGTAAGGGGGCGGGGTCACCATGTGACACCAACCCATGTGACATAAACCCACGTGACACCGCCCCTTGTCCCCATATAAGTGGCAGCGCAGCGCGTCCCTGGCATTGCGGCCGGAGAGATCGTCGAGTCAACATCTCCTGGAGAAGAAGAAGAAGAAGAAGAAGAACGGAAGGCGGCGGCGACTGAAGACCGGGCCACCGCCTGTAAAAGAGCTATAAGAAGGCGTGGTGGCCCGGCAGAAGAACCAAAGAGGGGGACAAGACCCCCGAAGTCAGAAGAAGAGGCCGGGGGCGAGGAAGAAAGCCGGACTCCTCTGCTAGCAAAAGAGCTACAAGAAGATAGCGGAGGAGTCCGGCGAGAAGACCCCCAAAGACGGAAGACCCCCGGAGCTGTGCAATAAAGTATTTTATCTCGTGTGTTGTGGTTTTTTTTGTACTTTTATTTTACAGGTGAATGGGTAGGGGTACATTGTACCCCATACTCATTCACATAGGGTGGGGGGCCGGTATCCGGGGGCCCCCTTATTAAAGGGGGCTCCCGGATTCCGATAAGCCCCCCGCCCGCAGACCCCGACAACCAACGGCCAGGGTTGTCGGGAAGAGGCCCTTGTCCTCATCAACATGGGGACAAGGTGCTTTGGGGTGGGGGGGCCGCGCGGCCCCCCTTCCCCAAGGCACCCCCCATGTTGAGGGCACACGGCCTGGTACGGCTCAGGAGGGGGGGGCGCTCGCTCGCCCCCCCCTTTCCTGGCCGGCCGGGTAGCGTGCTCGGACAAGGGTCTGTTGTGGACTTTGGGGGGACCCCCACGCCAATTTTTTTCGGCGTTGGGGTTCCCCTTTAAGTTCATACCAGGCGGCGGGGCCAGCGACGTCTCCTTTGTGGGCCCCGCCTACCTGGAGACCCGCTCAAAATGAGCGGACTTTTCTCCGGGCGGGAAAAGTCCGCTCATTTCAAAAGTACGGTGGACTGGCATACACACGGCTGGATTGTCCGCCGAAATGCGAGTCCGGCGGGAAGATTGGAGTGCAACACGGCATTCTAAGTCCGCCGTACTTCCGGGTCAAAAAAGTTTGCCAGAGGCTACACACGGGGGGATTGTTTGGCGGACTTGAGTTTGCCGGACTTTTCCACCGGATTGTTTGATCGTGTGTACGCGGCATAAGTGGATTTTCATTTTGGATACATTTACCCCTCAAGGCTTGAATATAGATTTTGATTTAAACTGTTTTATCAGTGATTTTTAATAGCTGGGGATATTCGATTTTAGTTACCTTAGCATGACTTCTAGGACTTCTAGGACTCTAACCTCTGACATCTGATTTAGCCTAATGATCTTGCAGTACTTATTTTATTTTTTTGATATATCTTGATTTGTACATTACATAATAACATATATAAAAAATGTGTGTTCCCTTGAACATCATTTCCGGTGTCCGGTATAGTTGACCCCAATTGGGTAATTTGTAATTTGTAATTTTGTTTTAAAATATTCAATTTTAATATTTAAATTATTGGGAGTAAATATAAAAAAAAATTCTATGACCACAAGCTATTGGCTATGGACTGTCGAATAATTGCAATTGGCTACCCCATAATGTGAATAAAGGTTTGCCCCAATTAAGGGGAATATAAAGTTAATGTTTAGTAGCCCTGTGAAAAAATGAAATCCTGTTACTTTTTATATATTTTTTAAGTATTTTTATTCTCTATTCTCAAATATGGGATTATGTGTTTTATGCGATTTATGTGCGATATTAAGGTACTAGCTGGTATTTTTAATTATAGTAAGTAGATACTTGCTATTTACCGACTTTGCCTGGCGAAACTCTTCTTTTTTCCTTCCCCCTCCCCCTTCTCCCACCTTGAGCTGGGTTTTAAATAATGTTATTGTTGGTCAAAATAATTACATTAGATATACAAGGGTAATGTAAATTTAAATATATTAGTAGCCATTGGTAAATCACCGCTATACTATTTAGACACGCGAAAAATGGCCGCGGGTGTAGCTCAACCTAAGAAATCACTCACACGAATTCTAGTTGAGGGATGACTATTGGAAAATAGCTGACGACTGGGCGTACAAAAAATGGCCGCGGGTGTGGCCTGACTATTCGGAAAATGGCTGCGGGTGTAGCTCGATCTACTAAAAAATGGCCGCGCTAATGATAGTCTATGGGAGACTCCAGAAAAATGGCCGCTATACACGTTAATATAAAAGACACTTCCTTGAAACTGTATTCCATTCCCTGAGGAAGTCACGTGATTGGTGACGATACGCGTCGGAATAGGAGGAATTAGGATACCGGAAATGACGTCCATACCATGAGCGGAACGCTCGTTCAATTGTTTTTAAAGCTGATTTTATTACCTGTTTTGTGAGTACCTTTTCAATACACTTTTTTAAACAAATGTATATAAGTACTTCACTATCGGAGCATACCTCTCTCTTTTCTATGAGACCCTTGTGGATAATATTGAGCCTTAAGATCTATGTGGAAGCCATTTGAGGTACAAAATACCACCCGTGGGGGCCAGCACTTACCTGCCAGGAATAGGGTTACAACCCCTGGATCTTGCCGGTTGTTTGCTCTGCTGTTTACCTTACAGCAGCAAGGTAAGGGGCCATTCTACCTGGTGTGCCATGAACACTGGAGATATAAGAGTTAAAGACACGGCTCTTGGCACCTTATTCTGAGAAGAACTGAATAAGCCACTGGTCACTTTATTCATCTGAGCTCACATAAAGACTCTATCATCTTGTTTTATTCTGAGAAGCACTGAAAAAGCCACTGGTCACTTTATTC
Organism: Lithobates pipiens; assembly: GCF_037356315.1. Lineage (NCBI taxonomy): Eukaryota > Metazoa > Chordata > Amphibia > Anura > Ranidae > Lithobates > Lithobates pipiens. The sequence goes on from NW_027507748.1 coordinate 468,650,293, forward strand.
ATCTAAGCTCACATAAAGACTTTATCATCTTGTTTTCTTTGCTTAAGCATGCACTGCGTGTTGCACGTTTTATTATAAGAAGAATTTTATGAGTTTATTATTTTGGAGATATTTACTTGAATATTTAAAGCACACGACACTTTATTATTTGGTTATCTCTGTTGCTATACTTAAACACTGGACACTTTATTCAACTATTTGATTGTTCACGATTTAATCTGTTGGAGGCACTTTATATATTTGGATTATTTTTATATATACATACTACGTGTAATATATAATTGTCCAGTTCAGGGTGATTTTATTACACTTACCTAACAGGAGGAGACACCATCCTTGGTAGTGTGTTACTTAGCACTATTGGTAATATATATTTAAGCACAAGGCACTTTAATTTATTCTAGTATAGTCTAGTTTAATCTTTGCAGGTAGCGCAACACCATTTATTTGATTTTTAAGAAGGGCTGAAACTTGACCCTATTTGCCAGGGCACGCAATCTTTGGAATTCTAACATTCTGTCTCTTATAGGACATGTTTTTTATGAAGAAATATCTTTATGTGAGGGTACAGGGGAGAAAGAACACTCATGGTTTAGCTAAAGGTGTAGAAAGACATGGCGGATACGGAAGAGTGGATTGTATAAGTGCTTGGAAATATGGAGCGATAATGAACACCTACTGGTAACGGGGGTTAAGTTGTGTGTGAAAGCTCTCAAAATTTTGGGGAATCCTGGAAGTGTAACCAACATGCCCATGTGTGACTGTATTTTGTTGGGGAATTTTTTGCTTGATGGATCAGGTTTTCCATCTCCGAAGTCTTCTCTATATGTTTAAACCAGTCTTGCACGGAGGGTGGAGTAGTGCTCCTCCAATATAGAGGTATGCATTGTTTGGCTGCATTTAGTAGATGGGGTATGATAGATTTCTTATACGTAGCTCTTGGAATTGTGGTGTAATGTAGATGGTATTGAGTCGGCGTAAACTCCAATGTATAAGTTGAGTTATGCGTAATTGTCTTATGTTTTTTACCCCAGAATGACTTAAGCTGAGAGCAGTCCCACCAGATATGAAGTAGGGATCCTACTTCCAAGCTGCATTGCCAACATAGTGGCGATACAGAAGGAAAGTATTTGTGGAGTTTGTCTGGCGTCCAATACCATCTAGAGTAGATTTTATAACAATTTTCTTGTGCCAAAATGTTGACCGAGCTTTTATGGATATATTCATAAATTGTTTCCCACTCTGCCCTATCCAGATCTATCTGGAGTTCCCTTTCCCAGATCTTAACAGGTTCATTGTGTTTAGGGTTGTGGTCGCTAAATAGTAAAAAATACGTTTTCGAGATAAGATGTCTTTGTGGTGTCGGTCTAGTGCAAAGTTCTTCGAAGGGCGTAAGTTCTCTGGACCAGTGTGTGGTAGAGCCTGTGTTTTGGAGAAAGTGTCTGATTTGCAGAAATTTGTAGAAAGGAATATGATATTCAGGGAATCGGGAGACCATAGTGTCATTGGTGTTGGTGTTTGGAGTATGCCTTGGGTGTTCCCAGCGCGGAAATCCACGGCAGATGCGCTAGAGGGACATGATTAAGAGATTCCACAAGGTTGACTCAGTCTTTGGTAAGTCTGTGGATATCACCAAAAAGAAAAACTAAAGGTATATTTTAATGTCGGCCTATCGTATACCTCTCAGCGCCAAACTAGGACCTTCACACACCTCTAAAGTTATATATATATATATATGCACACACCTATATGGTATAAGTACACCCGTACCTACACAAGGTTCTTCTATATGGAGATCGCTGCATATATAATACAAATAAAAACCAATCACGAATACTAATAAAATAATAACTGCTGAGTGTATTAACAGTCAGCAATGTGGACAGAAATAGCAGCCGTTAAGAACAATAAAATTGTATAAAAAGAGATAATACTAACAATTCATCAATATATATCTGAGAATAATCGTATTACAACAGCGCTTAATGAAGAGTCCTTAACAGAAGCAACAATGTACAAGAGATCACTAGAAAGTTCTTATTGTGCAGATAGAGTGTGTTCAGTGATCTACTCAGCGTTGCAAGGTGATCAAAGTGCTGTCAACCTTCATTCAACCATAAACCGGGAGTGCTTCACCACATGCGATGCGTGCCCCCTAAGGGGTTAAACTCACCAGAAACTGCTGGTATAATAGGCCTTTAAGGAGTATTCCTTTCTTTTGGTATAGAAAGCTTCCTATATGTCACCTCAGCGTTGCAGTTTCAAACAGTCCTCCCAGTTTCTCATAAAAATGAAACAGAGTGTGCACATAGCATAATACTGTTTTATTTTTGAAAGGTTCACAAACAAACACTAAAATCCCATTTAGATAACTGCGTACATTGTATAAAAATTCGTCAGCATTTTAAAGTATGTACTTCACCAAATTTTCAGATCTCCCAGTCATCCACCAGTGTTCCGCTGTATACACTGGGCATAACTTCCTGGTCTGTGGTCAGCGGTGGAGCGCACACCTCACTTCCGGTAGCGTCGTGTAGGCCACGCCCTGACGCGTTCCGTCACTTCCGACTTCAACCGAGGGCTGAAAATTCGGTGAAGTACATACTTTAAAATGCTGACGAATTTTTATACAATGTACGCAGTTATCTAAATGGGATTTTAGTGTTTGTTTGTGAACCTTTCAAAAATAAAACAGTATTATGCTATGTGCACACTCTGTTTCATTTTTATGAGAAACTGGGAGGACTGTTTGAAACTGCAACGCTGAGGTGACATATAGGAAGCTTTCTATACCAAAAGAAAGGAATACTCCTTAAAGGCCTATTATACCAGCAGTTTCTGGTGAGTTTAACCCCTTAGGGGGCACGCATCGCATGTGGTGAAGCACTCCCGGTTTATGGTTGAATGAAGGTTGACAGCACTTTGATCACCTTGCAACGCTGAGTAGATCACTGAACACACTCTATCTGCACAATAAGAACTTTCTAGTGATCTCTTGTACATTGTTGCTTCTGTTAAGGACTCTTCATTAAGCGCTGTTGTAATACGATTATTCTCAGATATATATTGATGAATTGTTAGTATTATCTCTTTTTATACAAGTCTGTGGATATGCCAGTCGATTATTCTCGTGAGATGACACTCTGTATGGTACTTCCTCACATAAGGTAGGCTTAAGCCCCCTTTAGTTTTAGGGAGAACTAATTTATCCCAGCTTATTCTTGGGGATTTGAAGGCCCATATAAAGTTTCTGCACAGTGTGTTATAGGTTCTGAAGAATGACGTGGGGGGGTTAATTGGTACGGTCTGTAGGACATATAAAATGCGGGGTAGGATGTTCATTTTTAGTATGGCAACGCGTTCAAACCAGGAGAATTGACCTGAGGTCCATTTGAGGAGGTCTGTTTGTATATTTTGCAGTATAAGCAAGTAATTTAATTTTGTATAAGTCTTTTAAATTGGTTGGTAACTGTATCCCAAGTAAGTTATAGCTTGAGGTTCCCAACTGAAGGGGAAGTTGTGTTTACATTGCGATACTAACTGTGCTGGGAGAGAAATGTTCAGGGCTTTAGATTTAGTGAAATAAATTTGCAGGTTGGATAATTTGTTATAGAAATGAGCGGGTCTGAGAGGAAGAAGAGGATATCATCCGCGTATGCCACGATTTTATAAGTTCTATTACATATGTCAACGCCTTTTAATATCGGGATTAGCACGAAGCTTACGCAGGATGGGTTCAAGTGTAAGAATGAAAATGAGAGGGGAAAGTGGGCAGCCCTGACGAGTACCATTTGAGACGGAGAAGGCGTCCGACAGGCGGTTGTTTATTCTTATTCTGGCTGTGGGGTGTGAGTACAGTGCCAAGATCATTTGGAGGAATCGCGAAGGAAACCCCATGGCCTCTAGTGTTGCTGACATGTAGTCCCAGGCCACTCTGTTGAACGCCTTCTCCGCATCGAGCGGCAGAAAGAAACCTTGTTGTTTATGTTCGCTAGAGAACCAGTGATGGATGAGCAGGGCTTTTAAGGTGTTATCCCTGGCCTCTCTGCCAGGGACAAAACCCACCTGGTCAAGAGATATTAGTTGTGGGATAAGTGGAAGGAGTCGATTAGCAAGGATCTTGGCATATATTTTTACATCTACATTTAGTAGAGAAATGGGTCGGTAGTTTGATACAATGGTTTCATCGTTGCCAGGCTTTGGTATTAACATGATATGAGCTCAACCCATCTGGGCCCAGACTTTTACCTGGTTTGAGCTGCTGTAAGGCTTCCCCGGTCTCCTCAATGCTAATAGGGCCATCTAGTGTCATGTAGTCTTCCGTTGAGATTGGGGGAACCCCAAATTGTGTCAAGAAGTTGGCAATTGCTTCCTGTCTGTTAGGTGCTTAGTCATGGACATTTGTAGGTGGTAAATTATATAGTTTAGTAAATGAAACAAATTGGGTGGCAATGTCTTCTGAGGATACGTGTGCTCTACCGGGTCGATGATCTTGTGTATCGTTGTTGATGCCTTTTTGTGTTGTAGTGCTCTGGCCAGTAATTTGCCGGATTTATTGCCGAACTCGTAGAACAGCTTATGTGTCAGTATATATTTGCATTTCAGTCTCTTATTTAATTCTTCCCTGAGTTCTTCCCTAGCCCGTAGCAGGTCTGTGAGGGTGTTAGTGGCCAGTGAAGCCTTGTGCGTCCTTTCAAGTGTATGGACCTTGTCGGAAAGGTCTTTGATACACTTTTGTCTCAGTTTATGTCTATGGGTAGCTAAGGAGATGAGTTCTCCTCCTACAACACATTTATGTGCAGCCCATACAGTTGATGGTTTGGAGCCTTCCGTAACGTTTTCTTTAAAATATTGTATAAGTCTGAAGCTGATTTTTTGCGTGATCTCTGGGTCTGTCAACAAAGAATTATCTAGATGCCATATCGAAGTCTGTGCGAGTGAGTGGTATAGTCAATGTCATTGTGACTGGGTTATGGTCAGAGATCACCATGGGTTCTATCATCACTTTAGTGAGGAGAGTCAGGTCATTTTGGGAGAGGAAGAAGTGGTCTATTCTGATATACTTGTCATGGGGTGATGAATAAAATGTAAAGTCTCTGTCGTTGGGGTGCAATGTTCGCCATGTATCGTGTAATGTTAGTTCTTGGAATTGTTTTTTGATGTCTCTTAGTGCTCTTTATGGCATGGATGATGATCCATTGTCTTGTGCTGGGGTGAGTGCAACATTAAAGTCCCCACCAACAATGAGAATGCTTGTGTAAAATTCAGTGAGCAGCTGTAGAGTTTCTCTAAAGAAGGGAACTTGGCATTTATTGGGTGCATATAGGTTTGCTAGTGTTATGGGCCTGTCGTATAATGTACCTTTGAGGAATAGATATCTGCCATTGGCATCTTGCTTGGTTTCAGATATGTTCAATGGGCAATGTTTTGAAACTAATATAGCCACCCCATTCATTTTGGAAGTGTCGTTCGTTGTGTGGTATACCATAGGAAAATATCTGTCCTGTAGCTTTGGAACATTATTGGAGCGGAAATGGGTTTCTTGCAGGAATGCTATGTGTGTTTTGTTTTTATGTAACGTATAGAGCAATTGTGACCTCTTCTGGGGAACATTAAGTCCTTTGACATTCAATGAGCAGAGCTTCACCTCAGGATTGTGTTGTCGGTTGGGTGTATTGTCAGATCTGTGTGCAGTAATATCCGTATCTGCCATGACCAAGACTGTCTTTCTTTGATGGAATTTGAATCAGCAAACTGCAGTCTGGTGAAGGAGACCCCTATCCCAGATGCTAAGAACCTATTTGTCAATGGTTCCAGGTATTACACCCATGATGGTAAGCCACACAGAGGTTCCCTGACCACAGTCTGTGAAAATTGCAAAAGGGTTCATTGAGTTCCTACTTATGTGGGTTATATCCATATGAGGTTTGTTTGGAGGTCAACCAAAAACAGGGTTGTACTTTCCTCAGCAGCTGTCGCCTACATTCGCAGCTGATGGGGTAGGTGCAGTCACTGTAAAATGAACTTCAAAAGGTCCACCACAGGGTTCATGAGTCCCTCCTGGACCCTGACACAATAACTGGTTTACATTCTTTCCAACCAGGTGACTGGGTCGTGGTAAAGAAGCTTGAGGGATGAGACAACTGGATCCACTCCAGCTACTGCAAGAGGCTGCACAACCACACAAAAGAATGAGGAGTATCTTTTTTTTATTTACATTTTTAGCTTAGTGTATTCTCCAACTAGCTAAGAAAGTGAACAGGTCCAATTGCTGGGTCTACTCTAAATCTTCACCGAGCTGCTTTAGTACCCCAATGATGACAGCAGTGCATGCTATATATGATGTTCATATTGGTATGAGGAATTTTGAAAAACTAGTAAAAACTCCAGACACTTGTCAATAGAACTTAATGATACATTCCTAGATGGTAAAATTAGTTATAGTTTTAACAGTAGCTCTGGTTCTTGTCACTTTGGGTATTGGGACAATTAGGTAGCCTGCAAGTGTGCTTCAACTTTAGTTTGGTAAAGGGGATAATTTTGTGGGAACCATCACCTGTAAGGAAAGTATAAATGTTCAAAGCCCATAACCGTCGAAGAAATTCCTCTATGCGGCTCTAACAGGCCCCTACTACTTCCTATGAGGTACTTCAGCTTATAAGGAAATTTCCCTTAATGCAAGAGGTTCATGCATCCTGGTGAAACTCATCCCAGCATCTTAAGTCACCCCGATCATGAGGACCTGATGTCCCGAGAGAATGTAAGAATGACAGGAAGAGTTAGAAGGGAATAGTTCACCAACCCTGACCAGGCCTGGGCATGGTTTCCTGCTTGGATAGAGGGGGGGGGGGGGTTGAACTTATGCAATGATTGAACAAATTCTCATCCATTGTGGATGGAATGTTCATTGAAACCGCTGAAGCTGAAAAGGAGATCCCACTGGAACAAAAGCAAATCAAGACATTTCTATTAGGGGTGGACTCATATGGACTGTAAAGACTGATTCATTTCCAGGTGTAAGAAGAAGAAGATCAAGACTCATCGAGGGACATATGGGAGTAGAAGACAAAAGAGGAGGGACTGTTGTGGAAAGTTATAGTCAATATGTTTTGTCACAGTGTCTCCCAGTGTTAGCTCTGCTGTGACCCACTCTAAAGAACACGTTGGGGCAGACTGATGTTGTTTTAAGACCCATTTGATAGTGAAAATCTTCCTGAGGTTGCAGAGAAGTGTTTGCAGGGGGGATATGTCAGCAATGCACAGACGATCATCTGGAGGGGAATGTGTTCACTCTGCAAAAACATTATCGACTATGGGGGGGTGTACGCTCTTATCTCTCTGTGTGTCTGATCAGCACATGGATGGGCTATGGCATGTCCCTGCAGATAATCTCTCGTCAGCAGGAATGGTAAAATAAGCTGGGTATTCATTGTCCTCTGAACAATGCAGAAGAAGGATTCACACTAACAGTAAATACGGGAGTCTTTGAGTACGTTTTGGTCGGGGACATCACTCATGATTTCTAAAACAAGCCATGTGTCTTTCTTTGTCTAGCTGAAGAGCATGGCTTACCGAGACAGGGGGCGGGAAATCATACACAGTGCCCCTGCACAGACGCGCTCATACACTCCCCTACTCATTGTTCATTGGTTGAGATTTGTATAACTCCTCATGTTTGCCTGTGCTTGATTGGCTGATTGTGAAGCTACCAAGATCTATTGTTTTGACTATGCAAAGTACTATAAATAAACTGAACGCCTATGGACACACAAGTCTGATGGTAGAACTAAGGATGTGAGGACGGTGGTTATGTCTGTTTTACTCTGGAAACAGGGTTGTACTAAAATTCATTATACCAAAGAGCTAAGAAGTGCACTTATTGGCGCAGGAGACTTGGATTATGCATAGCGTAAAGAGAAATCTCAATGTCAACCCCTGTACCCTGCCCTACTGACTCCTGCCCTCCGTCCTGCTGACCCCTGTACTCTTCCCTACTGACTCATGTCTTCTGTCACACTGACCCCTGTACCTTTTCCTACTGACACCTGTCCTCCATCTTGCTGTCCCCTGTAGCCTTCCCTACTGACTCCTGTCCTCTGTTCTGCTGACATCTGTAACCTTCCCTACTGACCCCCTGTCCTCCATCCTTCTGATCCCTGTCCTCTGCCCTTGTGACCCTTCTCTGCCATACTGACAACTGGGCCCTGCCCTGCTGACCCCTGTATATGTACAAGGAAGCCCAGGTTTTGTTTAACCACACTTCTTAAACCCCTTGTTGCCTTATGAGTTTATGTGAAATCTCCATTAATTGGTGTAAAATATTGTAATTATGAATATATTTCATTTAGCATGTATCTATGTAGGGGGTGTGACATAGCTCCGTAGAAGTCTCTGTTAGACAGACAATTTGGTGCCTAAGCTTATGCATCTAAACAATGGGACCCAAACCTCTTTGTTCTATACATTTTCATTTCAAAGGATCCCATGTTTAGATATGCAATGAAAGTGGTCAACCCATCATCAATACTTAACTTTCCTGAATGTCACGTACCTACAATTTAAGTATCCCACTCAAAATAGTCAGTGCCAAAGATTTGAATTAAAGGGGGCTAATGCCGCGTACACAAGATCGGAATTTCGACCAGCAAAAGACAGATGAGAGTTTTTCATCAGAAAATGCGACCATGTGTATGCTTCATTGGAATTTAGCTGGCCGAATTCCCATCAGCAAAAATCTGAGAGCATGTTCTCAATTTTTCAGACGGAAAAACTTTCTATCGGAAATTCTGATCGTGTGTATGTAATTCCCACGCACAAAAACTCACATATGCTCAGATTCAACTACGAGATGGAAGCTATTGGCTACTGGGTATTGAACTTCCTTTTTCTAGTCCCATTGTACATGTTGTACGTCACCACATTCTTGATGGTCGGAATTTGGTGTGACCCTGTGTATGCAGGACAGCTTGAGTGAAATCCTGTTGGAATTCCATCGGGAAAACCATCAGAGCTTTTTCCGACCGAAATTCTGATCGTGTGTATGCGCCATAATTTATGCAAAGTATAGGAATTAGAGATGTAACCAATCCTTAACCAGGAATAGGAAAGCCCACCAATCAGCGCCACACCATGACAACCAATGAGGCATCAGCCTGTAATGATATACACAGACTAGATGGGAGGAAAGCACACACTCTCTGATAGAACGGTCACCCGATTAAAACCTTTGTGGGTCATAGCCTGGTAAATATGAAATGTCTGCCTTGTACTTGTAACCAAATATGTTTGTCTTATGTCTTTTCTGTCCTACTGCTTGTAGATTAATGTTTTAAGAAATATACTCTGTATTCCTTCTGGGAATCCATAATCCATGATTTTGGAAACAGGGTTGTACTAAGATTCATTATACCAAACAGCTGAGAAGTGCACTTATTAGCGCATGAGACTTGGATTATGCATAGCGTAAAGAGAAATCTCAACGTCAACCCCTGTACCCTGCCCTACTGACTCCTGCCCTCCATCCTGCTGACCCCTGTACCCTTCCCTACTGACTCATGTCTTCTGTCACGCTGACACCTGTATAGGTACAAGGAAGCCCAGGTTTTGTTTAACCACACTCCTTAAACCCCTTGTTGCATTATGAGTTTATGTGAAATCTCCATTAATAGGTGTAAAATATTGTAATTATGAATATATTTCATTTAGCATGTATCTATGTAGGGGGTGTGACATAGCTTCACAGAAATCTCTATTATGCCACGTACACATGATCAGACTGTCCGGCGGACTTAGCCCAGCAAACTGCCGGACTTTGAAGTGGAGGTCCACGGACTTTCCGAACGAGCGGACCTGCCCACACCCAAGCAGACTTTTCCGGCGGAACAAGGTCCCCCGGAATATGACGGGAGTCCACTGTACTTTTGAAATGAACGGACTTGCCCACACACGGAGGAAAGTCTGTTCATTTTGAATGCGGCTCCAGGTAGCCGGGACTAGCGAAGGAAGGCAATGTCGCCGCCTTCGGCGGTGAGATTGACACCTCGCTGGCCCTGCCACCTAGTATTGACTTAAAGGGGAAGCCCTACGCTGAAAAAACGGCGTGGGGGTCCCCCCAAGGTCCATATAAGACCCTTTTCTGAGCATGCAACCTAACCGGTCAGGAAAGGGGGTGGGGACGAGCGAGCGGCCCCCTCCTGAGCCATACCAGGCCGCATGCCCTCAACATGGGGGGTGCTTTGGGAAAGGGGGGTCCTGCAGCCCCCGCACCCCAAAGCACCTTGTCCCCATGTTGATGAGGACAAGGGCCTCTTCCCGACAACCCTGGCTGTTGGTTGTCGAGGTCTACGGGCGGGGGGCTTATCAGAATCCGGGAGCCCCCTTTAATAAGGGGGCCCCCAGATACCAGCCCCCCACCCTATGTGAATGATTATGGGGTACAGTGCACCCCTACCCATTCACCTGGTGAAAAACACCACACAAGTGTTTAAAATAATTTATTGCACAGTTCCGGGGGTCTTCTTCTGTCTTGGCGGGTCTTCTCGCCGGACTCCTATGCTATCTTCTGCTAGCTCTTTTACTAGTGGAGGAGCCCAGCTTTCTTCTTTGTCACCACCTGGGGGTCTTCTTCCGACTTCGGGGGTCTTGTCCCCCTCTTCAGTTCTTCTTGCCAGGCCTCTGCTTTCTTCCTTTAGCTCATTAACTAGCGGTGGCCCGGTCTTCTGTCAAAGCCGCCTCTTCTTCTGACTTAGGGGGTCTTGTCCCCCTCTTCGGTTCTTCTTGCCGGGCCTCCGCACCTTCTTCCAGCTCTTTTACTAGCGGTGGCCCGGTCTTCTATCGCCGCCGCCTTCTCTTCTTCTTGTTCTTGTTGTTCTTCTTCCTTGAGATGTTGACTCAACGCTCTCTCTGGCCGCAATGACAGTCATACACTCAATTGATCTTACAGTACACTAAAGTTCATGACTCAAAATTATTTATAAATTATACCAGTGATGGCGAACCTTGGCACCCCAGACGTTTTGGAACAACATTTCCCATGATGCTCAGGTACTCTGTAGTGTAGTGGAGCATCATGGGAAATGTAGTTCCAAAACCTCTGGGGTGCCATGGTTTGCCATTCGCTGAATTATACTATAATTCATGGCCTTAAAATATTTATAAATGATTGGTTATAAAGTTAACAATATACACATTGCTGCAAAGAGAGGTTTTCCATTCATTTACTAGAATTGAGTTATGTAAAATAACAAAAAAAAAAAGGAACAACAAAATGACAACATGAGATTTTGGACTGTGGTCATTAAAAACAGAATTTAAAGAGGGATTCCACCAAAAAAAAAAAAAATATTAAAAGCCAGCAGCTATAAATACTACAGCTGCTGACTTTTAATAAATGGACACTCACCTGTCCCGGGTTCCAGCGATGCCGGCAGCCGATGCCGATCGATCACTCGGCCCTCGGCTGCTGCCGCCACCATTCTAGGTGAGGGAATCAGGAAGTGAAGCGAATCGGCTTCACTTCCCGGTTTCCTACTGCACATGCGCGAGTTGCGCCGTGCAATAGGAAATCTCCGCGCTGTCACTGGGACCCGTGTGTGTCCCAGCAGACAGCGCGGCAGGGCAGGAAATGGCGTAGACTCCCACGGGAGTCTATGCCCGGAAGTGGGTGTAAATACCTGTCTTTGACAGGTATCTCCACCCCCCTCCCCCCTGAAAGGTGTCAATTGTGACACCGGAGGGGGGGAGGGATCCGATCAGCGGAGGTTCCACTTTAGGGTGGAATCCCGCTTTAACTAGAATAATTAAGGCAAGATTGGGTTTTCCTAAAGTGTTTCTTTAGGGATCTACGATTTTGTGTGAGGAAGTGGAATAAATACATGTTTTATAGCTGTTACTACTTTGAGAAATAGAGGAAATTTGATACATAATGAACACAATTCAAAAACTTCTTGGCTTGGCACCATGTTATATGTTACACCCTAAACATAGGTATATTGTAACATAGCAAGAAAGATGGAGTTAGCCTTTAACAGCTTCATTACAGGGCACTTTTACCCCCTTCATGCACGGGCCAATTTTCAGCTTTCATCGCTTTTACACTTTGCGCAGTCCTACAATGCTGTACCCAGATTACATTTTTATCATTTTTTTTGCACACAAATAGAGCTTTCTTTTAGTGCTACTTAATCACTGCTGTTTTTTTTTTTTTTTTGCTAAAAAACATTGAAAAAAATGTTTTGTTGTCAGAAAATGTTGTAAACGCTAACTGGGAGCTCCGCTCTGCTCCAGTCTTCTAAGGCACCCAATGCTATCGATAGCGGATACACACAGCAAGACCACCCACGAACTCCGGTCACAGCAGAGACACCTCCCGCATGTCGCAGGGACTTCCTAAGAGAGAAGTTAACCGGCATCTGAATTTCGGCCTGGTTCCCCCTTAGCCTCCCAAGATGGCGGCCTCGCTGAACCCATGCGGAAACACAGCTACAGACCCCATTGCTATGGACCCTCCTTTGACTCCTCATCACCCTGTGAGTAATTGTCAGCACCCCTTCTCCTCCCTGGCATCCACGGAATCGCTTTTAGGCAGACTGCAGGCTGGCATGCCTTTTTCCCCCCTCAGCAATACACCAGGCAGTATCCCAGCCTCCCCGCAGGCCTCCGCCATGCAGCCTAATTATCCCCCTGACATGGCCCAACTTCTGAACAGCTTCTCTGACATGCTGGCAGCGGGCCCGGCTCAAAATGCAGCACAGATCACCACCTCAATTAAAGCAGACATTCAGAGTCTGGGGGCCAGGATATATGCGATTGAGCAAGCTGTTGATGATTCTCCTGCACGCACAAATCAGAATACCCTGTGTATTCAATCATTTCAAGACCAACTTGAAACTGCCCATTCCAAACTGGAAGATTTGAAAAATAGAAGCAGAAGGTACGATTTCCGTGTCAGAGGCATCCCCGAATCCACTTTAGATGTGCAGGACACAGTCAAAGCCCTGATTAAAGACCTCATCCCAGATATACCTGACCACAGGCTGGAATTGGATAGGGCGCATAGAGTTCTTCAAGCTCCTCGCCAAGATGGCCTCCCCCGGGATATTGTAGTCAAGCCCCATTTCTATGGGGTCAAAGAGGAAATCATGAAGAGATCTTGTAATAGAGACAACATTTCCCTGCATGGCAATAAAATCCAGATATTCGCTGACATCTCTCCGGCCACTATCCAGAAGAGGAGATCCCTCAAACCACTCCTGGATGTCCTCTCCCAGAAAATGATCAAGTACAGATGGGCCTTCCCCTTTCGCCTGCAATTCCAGTACAAGGAGAAATCCTATAACTTCACAAACTTCCAAAATGGCGAACGCCTACTTCTTCAGCTTGGACTCATCTCCCAGGACATCGACCACGACCAGATGGAGACCCGCTCAAGCTCATCTAAGAAACCCCCTCCGACTAGCCCGCTTCCCTCAATGTGGCTGAAACAACAATCGAAGAGACACTGCGACTCCATCCCTCCAAGATGACTCCCTTGGCCTATTTTCCCTGAAGGGAATGGTCCCAATCTTCTGACTAGGCCGGTTTTTTGAATGACCTCTTTATACATCCAGACGGTTCCTGCTCCGCTGAACTTTTTTCCCTTTTTTTCCCCTTTTTATCCTTTTTTCCCCCTTTTTTTGGAGACTGTCTGATTGACTCAATTACATTGATGGTCCACCTTTTCTAATTGGACCCCTGGGGCTCCCTCCGTGTTATTCTAATGCATGACGCCTTACGGCCGGAGCAGAACTTTTTGCCACTCCTCCTGTTGTAGTCTTGAGGGTCTTTATTTTTCCCTCAGGAAGCCACCAGGACCGCATCCCCTTTTAGGGATGCCTTCTTACCGTTCCCTGTTCTGCTTAGGGAATCGGAGCAGGTGCTGGCCGCCCAGCCCTGCTGACACACAGTCCAGGATAATTCCTATCCTGGACTTGTTCTCCCCTCACCCTCTCTTCTTCTTCCCTTTCTGGCTTTCCCTCTCTATCTTTGCCCCTACCTCCCTTCTTCCTCAGGTACCTCCAAGGGGAGCTCTCCATCCGATCTCCAAGTGGCCCCGGGGCCATCTCCGCTTGTCTTCACCAATGAACTCTCCTCAGCCGGATCAGGTGAGACCTTTAAGCCTTTCTTTGCTCCTACACCCTCATGTCCATGGCTGACGATACTCCCACACTCCCATCCCTCAGGATAGCGACACACAACATGCAGGGCCTTAACTCCCCAATGAAAAGACACAAAGCCTTCCATAGTTATCACTCAAAAAAAATTGACATCATTCTACTACAAGAAACCCACTTCCCGAAAAGCTTCAGCCCTACCTTTTTACACCGAAATTATCCTACCTTTTTCCTTGCTAACGCAGAGGATAAGAAGCGAGGCGTAGCCATCCTTATCTCCAAACATATCCCTTTCACCCTCTCCAAGATAGTCAGAGATGATGAGGGGAGGTTCCTCCTAGTCAAAGGTCATATAAACGGAACCTTGTTCACCTTCATCTCCTACTATGCCCATAACAAGGGCCAGACCCGCTTCTTCTCCTCTATGTGAACCTCCCTCTCTCCTCATATATAAGGTAAAGTAGTCCTAGGAGGCGACTCCAACGTCGCCTTTGACCTCCTTTTAGACAAATCGTCTTTCCAGAGAATGTTGTAAACAAGTAATTTTTCTCCTTTGCTATGCACTGATGGTAACTGATGAGGCGGCACTGATGGGCACTGATGAGGCGGCACTGATGAGTACTGATGAGGTGGCACTAATGAGGAGGCACTATTATGCAGCACTGATGAGCACATTTTACATATATAAATATACGCTGATTATAGTAAAGACCCCTGTCAATGTTATATGATTTGTCTCAACAATTTGCCACTTTGGATGGTCAGCTTGGTCTTCTAAAGGAAGTAAAAAAAAAAAGAACAGACATACTGGCTGGATCAATAGGTAAAAATAAGAAAACAAAAACTAATGCAACCACCACAATTAAGGACTGGTAGACTGCAATATATAAAAAGTTTACTTTTGGGTTTCAATACATTTTAAATATTAACCATCTGAAAAGTATACACATATTTTCAAGCCTGTGTTAACAAAACAGAAAAAAACAATACTAAATAAATATAGTGTATGCTTAGATTAACTATTAGTTTCCAAACTTACCAAAAGCTGCATTTCTAGTCTGCTATATGAACACTGCATTTTAAGACCAGCTGAATTAAGAGCAGGGACAGCTGCTGGGTAGTCGTTTCTATGTCCTCATGCAGACTAGACATAAAAACGTCTGTAACATTAGCTGTAGAAAGCTGTAGAATGAGTTTTTCAGCGTTGTTTTTTAGCTGTAGCATTTTTTTTAGCTTTTTCTCTAGCAAAAGCGTATGGCTCAAAAACACTGATAAACGCTGAATAGCTGCATTTTTCAGCGTTTTTAAGCTTTTATCAGATTTAGAGCATTGTTACAGCCGAAAACCTTCTCTTAAAACCCACTAGTTCTGTTTTTTTTTTTTCCAGCCAGAAAATGCCCCTGCCAAAAGATGCTGATAACAGCATATGGAGTTCATTTACTTAAGGCAAATCCACTCTGCACTACAAGTGCACTGCAAGTGCTCTTGGAAGTGCAGTCGCTGTAGATCTGAGGGGGACATGCAAGGAAAATAAAAAACAGCATTTTTGCTTGTACATCATTGGATGATAAAATCAGCAGAGCTTCCCCTCACATCTAAAGTGACTGCACTTCCAGGTTCACTTGTAGTGCAAAGTGGCGTTGCCTTTAGTAAATAAACCCCTATGCATGCATGCATGCATGGACACATAGGTTAAGATTTACTGGCTGCAGAAAAAAAATGCCTGAAGATAAAAACAGCAGGTGTAAAAATGTCCAGTGTGCACGAGGCCTTAAAGCAGACTTTTTCTTAGTTGTTGTAGGAGCAGTGAGCTGGTGAACTCTTATCAGCTGTTAAAGAGGAAGTAAACCCTGATAAGTTAACTTCCTCTTTCATTCCCTGCAAAGGTAAAGCATAATGGACTACTATGCATCGCATAGTAGCCCATTATGTGTCACTTACCTGACACAGGAGCCAGCGAAGACACCGGTGTCCCTGTAGTCCGGCGCATCCATCTTCTCGGTGGGTCTCGCTGCTCCGCTACTGTCATTCGGCGAAGCCGTGATGACGTCACTCCCGCGCATGCGCACGGGAGCCGCCACGCGCGGCATATCGCCGTTAACGGTGCCGCGCTCAATGCGCCTGCACGCGGTTCCTGTCTTTCGGCAAATATCTCCTAAACCGTGTAGGTTTAGGAGATATTTCTTGGACCTACAGGTAAGCCTTAATCTAGGCTTACCTGTAGGTCAAAGTGTGTTGAAAGGGTTTACAACCACTTTAAGTTGGTCCAAGATAAAAAAAAAATACAACCACAATGTAATGAATGCCCACCTAAAGAATACATTAAAACTCTATCCAGTCAGATAGGCCTTTGTACTGCTTGATCATTTTATGTCCTAAAAGGAAAAACTTTTGTTCCTTTGTTTGTGGTCTGCTCTAGACTAGAATCTCAACAATGAAAGCATTGGTAAATAGGATGAATGTAAATAGCCCATTGGCACAGTAGGCTTTCCAAGCTCAATGTGGCATAACAAACATAAATGGAAAAGAAAGATGTCATGAAGTGTGGATAAGTAATACAGGGAGTCAAAGATGTAATTAACCTGTAGCAGTTGTAGCAGTTCTACATTGTTACCTTATTTACAAATATGATAACTATGTTCAAGTAAATTTGACTGTTACTACCATTTTTACCTCCTTCAAATCCCAAATATAGGAACCCTATGATAAAAACAAATAATATAGTATTACGTAAAGTGAAAAGCAATTTCCCCTTGTCTAGCTTAAGTTCTTAGATGCACAACTTTAAAAGAAAAAAAAAATATTTCCATTTATGTACTACTGAAAGAAACAACAAGAGTCCATGTGGGAAATTACAGAAGTATAATTATGTTTAGTCCTTTCTACAGATGTAAACAATTAAGTAGAGCATAGGTTTGGGATTAAAAAAATAATTAAGAAAATCGCTTTCTAGCTAACACTTTTTTTAAATAATGCACACTATTCTTGTTCTTTTAAACTATCATAAATAGTGGACTGCTTATGCTTATATTAATGCCTAAACTTTCTTTTTTTTTTTTACACTGGAAAAAGAAAGCTAAGACTATCATAAATCTCACATGTGCTCACGTGCACAATATGTGATTGTCATAAAACAGCCTTCCGTATTGTGGAAAGATAATATGGTACAGCAAAATGTGAGCCCTCTACTCCAACTTACTGTATGCTGTAAGTTAAATTGTTCCTATTAAGGAGCAACTCCCCTTTCATGGGAAATAAATAGTAAATAAAAAATATAGCATATGCAATTGCTACACAAACAATATTGTAACTGAACATTTTTAAAAATGACCTTTCCTTTTCAATCTGCAGCACTGTAATTTTCTGTAAAATCGAATGCAATATTGCAACCTGGAGATGTTCTGTCCCCAGAAATGTAATTTCCTGCGTGTGTGATTGGCTCACTGATTTTCAGAAGTCTAATGCCGCGTACACACGACTGAACTTTCCGTCAGAAAAGTTTAGACGGAATCAGTCCGTCGGATATTAGGATCGTGTGTGGGCTTCATCGGAATTTTTTCTTCAAAAATTCAGACGGACCTAGAAATAGAACATGTTTCAAATCTGTCCGACCGAATCAATTTCTATCCTGAAAACCGTACATCTGTATGCTAGTGCAACGGATTAAATATGACGCAAGGGCAGCTATTGGCTTCTGGCTATTGAACTTTCTTTTATAGTCCGATCGTACGTCATCACATTCAAAACAAATGGACTTTGGTCCGTTCGTGTGTGTGCAAGTCCATTTGGTCGGAAGTCAGTCAGAACTTTGTCGAAAGTCCATCGGAACTCCATCGGGAAGACCGTTGGATCTTTTCTGACGGAAAGTCCGGTCGTGTGTAAGTGGCATCACCTTAACCCAAACAGCCATCCATAGGCCTCTTGCACACTGCAGCTTGAAAAAGTGCAGTACAGCTTTTTTTTTTACTAAAAGCTAATAGCTTAAATACAGCTATTAATCATAATGTGCGATGCACACAGGCGCGTAAACAAGCGATGTTCATTAAAAAGAAAATAAGTAGAAAAATCTGCATTATTGGTCAGTAATTTCCACCTCATGCTTGCAAATGTGCAGAATGAGAACATGAGAATAAGTTAGCACAAAAATATGTGGAAATGTGAGAGTGTGTGTGAAAATGCACATAAATACATACCAAAAAATAAAAATAAACGCCTGAAATTACATCTGAAAAAGTAGATGCTCAAACAGGAGTATCATGTGCAAGAGGCTATATAGTGGAAAGAAAATATGGTACATTGAAAAGTCAGCCCCCCAATCCAGAGGGGCAAAGTCTCATACAGGATTTTTTTATTTTTCCTATTTAATGGGTAGCTTCAATTTAATGGGAAAATAAATTGTAAATACAAAAATATAGCACATGCAATTGCTAAGCAACGTTGTTATTACAAATGACCTTTATATTTCAATCTGCAGCACTGTAATTTTCTACTGTATAAAATCCAATGCAATATGGCAACCTGGAAATATTATGTTCCCAGAAACATCATTTCCTGCTTGTGTGATTGGCTCACTGATTTTTAGAAGTCTGAGTAGTCAGATTTTAGGCAACCCCTGCAACATAAAATTTAGGTTTAATGAGGTAGGGAAGGGTTAATCACTTCTAAAGGTAAGCAGACACTGATAGGACACTGCAAGTGCATTGGATGATTAATAGTGAAAAGTCACTCCCATTCAGCTTCACTGTGCACATTAAAATAATCAAACATGTAGATTTTTCTTCTGGGCAAAAACAAAATGTGTTAACATCCTTTCAATGTAGATTGATAACCAATAGAGGAATGTTTTTATTTTTTTTACAAAAGTGGAGTTACCCTTTAAATGTGCTTCAATAGATTATTGTATCAATGTATTTGGAGTTCTAGTATATCCTCTTCATGAGGGTGTTAAATGTTAAACTATGTGTGTCAAATTCAATGTGCCATCATTGGAAGAATTGTAAATCTTTGCAGTGGGTCAATGTGACCAATTCAGATGAAATGCTTTAAACTTGTACACAAAGCATTCCCAGAAGACAAAGAAGAATGTATTGATTAGGCTGTGTTCACATTAACATAGAATGCATGGAAGCTTAAATGCATTAGCATTGTTATTCCATAGTCTTCAATAAAGTTATTTTGCACAGTCCCTGGCCATGAGCTGCTATCATACAATGTCTAGGTTTGGATTCAAGGAGTCTACCTCGCTGAACCAATCTGTCCCACAGGTACATCAGATCATCCAGGGTGAGGGTGGTAAGTGGGCAACATATTAAATATATATATATATATCTATAGATATATATATATATATATCTATAGATATATATATATATATATATATATATATATATATATATATATATATATATAGTAAGTATATTATACAGTAAATAAAACACATATTTGATTGCTGTCTAATGCTATCTATTTCAGTACATAATTTCATCACTGAGAAGAGTTGTTTTTACAGCTTTCTGTATGAGAAATTTGCTGGCTATTCACTATTTGCCACATTCCCTGGGTGAACAACAGGACAATATAAAATGTTGGAGATATTGACAAATGTGTGCCTAGCAAATGTAAAACATTTACAGTACCTGTATACAATTTTCAGTACATCCTTAATAAATATTCCACAGAGTTGAAGGGTAAAACCTAAAGTCTATCTTTGAGTTTAGGAGAAACTAGGAGTGAATTTGTTATTTTTCACTTTGTGAAGGAAAAGCGGACCTTCCATTTTTCATGCAAGGTCCTCTTTAACATACATTGTAAAAAATATTGTGCTGGGTCTACTCAAAACAATTGAGGCAACTATTTGCACCAGCTATTTAAGTACTATCAACTAAACTTATTTTTGTCTGACTCATTAGATTTTTCATGTTTTCAACTTTGTTGGTTTAACCACTTCCTGGCTGCCACATGTACATATACGTCGACAGGATGGCAGCCCTGCACAAATCCACATACATGTACGTCAGCTCTTTTAAGAGCCTTAGCAGGTGTGTGCACACACGACATAGCGGAGAACCTGATGCGCTTGGCTGGCAGTCGCGATGACTGTCTGCCACCCACGATCACGGGCACGAGAGACAGAATGGGGATCTGTGTGTTTAAACAGTTCTGTCAGTAGAGGAGAGACAGATCTTGTGTTTCTATTAGTTATGAACAGTGATATGTCTCCTCCTCTAGTCACTCCCATCCCCCCACAGTTAGAACACACTGTTTTTTAGGGTAGCTCAGGTTAAAAGCATAAATTAATACAAAACACATGCTTGGGGTAAATCAGAGATCAGTAGCTTTGTGGATAACAAAAACATTCAGGGTCAAGGTAGATACGTCTTATTGGATCTGTGAGGCCTCCTCTTCATCCTGGTCCTGTAGAGACAAAAACAGTGTAAGATATGATAAATACCATAACAGAATGTCACAAAGGACATAACAAGATCATTTTATTGCACCTGCAATTCAATAGATTTATTTCTTAAAATCCCAAAGTTAGTTAAATAAATAACCATTACATTCTTAAAGCATAATCTCTTTAATATATATATATATATATATATATATATATATATATATATATATATATATATATATATATATAGCAAAATGCATTTCTAAGACATCCACTTCTGTGAATTCAGGGGGATTTAAATCTCGGGTACAACTGCCATTCCCAAAAGAAAGATTAAAAAAGTGGGGAAATATTTATGTGATATGTGAATAAAAATATACAATTTCTTTGTGCTGCACTGGTGTTGAGTTTTGCTGCAAAAATTAACATTTCTAACAGTTTGGTTTTGAAGTTATTGCACATTAAATTTGCTATTATGTGACCTCAAGCCCCGTCCACTTTGCACCCCATGTTATTACATTTAAACAATTATACCATATGTTTGTGCTGAATTTATACTTCAATAACTGGTATTAGGCATCGTGAAAAATCATGAGCCAGGGCATCGGTGCCCAAATAAATGCCCTTTGACATGATAACCATTTCTCTACAAACAGAATGAACAGCCCGTAATCATTCTTTCTGATAAAAAATGAGAGTGCTATGTGAAAAAATACACTATGCACAATGCAGCAAAACTTATAGTATATTTGTTTTTGAAATGTAATAACAGTACCAAGTGGGCGAGGGTTTAGGTTACATAATCTAACCTTGAATGTCCAATATCTTAAAAACCAAACAAACAGAACGTTTTTTTTATGGTACAATTCAGCACAGACAAATGGTATTGTCTCAATCAAGGGGTCAGGCTTGAGGACCAGTTGCTATAGCAGGGCAAGCTCATACAGGAACCAGCAGAATGGGAACGCAGGCAGGTCACCCTGGCAGATGTCATAGGCTCTCTTGAAGTGCGGAATCTAAGGGCTAACCAGTATGTACCAGAGCTCCTAATGGTGGAGATGGATTTTGCTGTGTGTTAGCACCAGGTCGCGGTTCTCAGGATCGCCCCACCAGGAGGTGATCAAGCCGGGGTCCAGTAGCAGATATAGCAGATAGGGATCAAGCAGAAGCATAGACAAGGAACAAGCCAAATATTGGTAATGAAAAGTTGCAAGTTGTGATTAATGCAGAATCATAGTCGAAGAACAAGCCAAAGATTGGTAATGAATAGTTGCAAGTTAAGATTAAGCAGAAGCATAGTCGAGGAACAAGCCAAATGTTGGTAACGAATAGTTGCAGGTTAGGATTAAGCAGAATCATAGTCAAGGAGCAAGCCAAATGTGATTAATGAATAGTAGCAAAGATACAGACAGCGGCAGGAGAGACAAAAGTGAGATATTGGCAGGAGAGAGCACAATGTTCTGCTAACAAATAAGTGCAGTGACATGGCTTAAATCAGGAAGTTCGTGGGAGGAGCAAAGAGTTCAAGACAAATAAGATTCACAGCAGAATCATTCAAGGAATTGGCCATGGAACTGTTCAGTATTCCAGGTGGCTCAGGAAGCAGAGTCATTGTCAGACAGAGCTGAGGTTCCAAGTCCTGACAGTTATAATTGTTTTTAAAATGTAATAACATGTGGGAGAGGTTTCATCAACTATAATGCTAATAATGGAACTAGTTTTAGGGACTTTAAATTAAGGCATGAACTGGTAAGGTCAGTTCTTCTATCCCTTGGGACTGTAAATGAAATTGTGGCCCTGTAAGGTCACACATTTCCATCCCTGTAATGATCAAGAAGGGGGGAGAGCAAGGGGTTGGGACTTTAAATGAGGCACGTGGTTGCAAAAGAATAATTGGGTGAACATAATATGAATTTATTGATTGCCATAAAATACAGACAGGATATGTAATATAAAAACACGTTAAGATAATGTATGGGTAATACAATACATCTAAGATATAACATGAATATCATGAAATATAGCAAACAATAAATCTCCAAATTGCACCACAAACAAGATTTTGGTAAAAACATAGTACATAGTAATGCTTGCAAGGCCTCGGGCCTCTTGGATCCTTGAATGGAGTATTAAGGGTTAGCTAATAAAGCTATATGAGTATTGATGAATACCAAGATGTATGGCAGCTGTACACGTTTCTTGGCTGACAGGCCACTAGTCGGGAGCCAGCACTTGATGTTTCTAGAAGTAGAAATATTGGTAAAGTCATAAATGGTATGGTAATTGTACATACGGGCGGATGTAGGACTAGAAATCCCCGTACCAATTGCAAATGGAATTACTCGAGTTCATGTGATGGTGGTGTGGTGCCGGGCACCACAAGCCATCGGACAGATTGTTTTGCAACCACGTGCCTCATTTAAAGTCTTACCCCCTTGCTTTCTCCCCTTCTTGATCAACTATAATGCACAATATCTCTGAAAAAAAAACAACACATATGTTTGTTTTTTGCAGCACATCAGCTCAGATACAGTGCAAACAAATGCTATCTTTGTTTTTAATTTTTAATAACATTGGGTGCAAAGTGGGCGGAGCTTGATGTTACATAATCTGAATTTGAATTCCAATATCTTAAAAATATCTTAAAAACCGAACTGGCTGAAACATTCATTTTTGTAGCACAAATCAACATAAACAAATGGTATAACTGTTTTTAAAATGTAATAGCACTGGAGATGTCATGGCGCGTCATCACTTCCAGGTACTTTTGCCCTCACCTTTATTAGGTGGAGGGCATGCATGCACAGTACTACGGATTTGGCGATGTAGGCACCATTTTGACTTATCCCTCCAATCCCGCCTAGGACCGTTCTCTCTCTATGATTCGTCCGCAGTCTGACGTCACCGCTGGGCTGGAAAGGCTATTTATATGCGATTGCAATGATTGCAATTGTTCTGTCTCTGCTAGATGCGCGAGTGGGAGGACATCTGTGTATCTTTTCCCATCATGCGGTAGCCGTTAACTATTCTCAACAACTTGCAGGTACACTGGGGGGGGGGATGTATGTGTTGGTAGCTTCAGTATGTATTTTATATGCTGGAGGCCAAGGATGGAGTGTTCCCTAATATCTGCTTAACTATATTTTGGCAGTGATACACTGGTTTGGCTTTGCTTGATAAGCGGTGTCTCACATATAAATACAGCTCATTTCTTATGACCCTGTTGGTTTCCATCCATCACACATGGTTTATTTGGTAAACAGAAAATCAGCTGATTCCACATTAATCATTCAGGTAACTATAACATAATCCACACACTTTGTTCTCATATGGTCAAAGAGCTCTACTACCAGTAATGGTTGACATTTTTTTATGTCAAATTTCTATACAGCTCAACCTGGAATAGCCTTTCTGTGCCCCCCCCCCCCTCCCCCCCAGATCAGGCGCTTTGATGTTCAGCCTAAGACCCTGTCTCAACAATATTTTTTAGTGGGTCTATTGCCCAAAAAACTTTTGTGGCACAAATGGCGCGAATCGGCAGACGTAGGTAAGATCATGCATGGACACACATTTATACATGGTTTGCATTTACTACATTTATATTACTGTGTTATTATGTCATCTACATTTGTATAGACTATTATGATTTAATATTGAACTGTCCTAATTGGATAATTATTTGATGACAATATTTGTATAACTTAATTCTGATTTGTTTCCTTATTGTTGTTTTTAGTTTATCCACTAAGTGTACCTTTAACTCCTGAGGAAGCTCGGATGGGCAAAACATGTCGAGTGGTATACTCTAAAGTGATTAATGTCAAACAACTTCATTAGTCCTTTCTAAAGCATTAATGTGGATAATCAATTTTATCTTTATGTGTGTGAATAATTTTGTAATAATTATCAACATAAAATATATTTTTTATGCTATATTCATGGTTAATATCTACTTATTATATCTAGCACCTTAAAAGTCCCAGGGTTCCTGCGTAACCCCACTTTCCCCTGTGTTTAAATGTGTTGACTTTATTTATGGATGTGGTGCTAAGTTTGTCTAGGTTTACCCTGTTTGGTGTATTTTTAAAATTTAATAGCATGGGGTGAAAAGTAGGTGTGGTTTTATCAACTATTATGAGTAATATTTCTGAAACCAAACTTTTTGTAGCACAAATCAGCACAGATACAGCACAATAATGTTATCTTTGTTTTGAAATTTTAATAACATGGGGTGCAAATTGGATGGAGCTTGAAGTCATATAGTCTAAAATTTAATATACAATAACTTCAAAACCAAATAGCATAAACATTAATTTTTGTGGCATAAAACAGTTTTTAAGCTAAACTTTGCGTGCGCACAAGTGAGTTGTCTCAATAGGTAAATACAATGACTGTTATGTCCATTTATTATAAATATATTAATTGGCAAATAAAATAAAAACATTTGGATTGTATGTCAAGCAACTTTTAAAGCATGTGAACAATAATGTGTT
Organism: Lithobates pipiens; assembly: GCF_037356315.1. Taxonomy (NCBI): domain Eukaryota; kingdom Metazoa; phylum Chordata; class Amphibia; order Anura; family Ranidae; genus Lithobates; species Lithobates pipiens. The sequence goes on from NW_027507748.1 coordinate 468,675,330, forward strand.
CAATGTTCATTGTTACTTTGTAGTGACTTGGAAAAATTCTTGTCACTGGTTGCCTTCTTTTGTCCTGATGGGCCTCAAATGTATGGGAACTGCCTTGTGCAGGTTTTCAAAGTTCCAAAAGACATCAAACTCTTTAAAATTACAGCATCAAAACTCATGTGGTAGCATGTTTCGCAAACAGGTGATTCCCGAAATTTAAGTCAAATGAAAAGATAATTTCTTTAAGTAAATGTAACTCAATTAGAATATGGAAATGCACATACCTTAAAGTGGTTGTAAACCCTTAAATCCACTTTTTGCTACAGGTAAGCCTATAATGAGGCTCACCTGTAGCTAGCCCGGATATCTCCTAAACCTACACAGTTTAGGAGATATCCCCTGTAACTGCATGTGCCGATGTCATCGGCACATGCACACTGAAACAATGGCACGTACATACCGTTTGCTTCAGTGAGTGTGCCGTTACTGGTGGATCCCACGTGCATGCACGGGAGTGACGTCATTGTTGCTCCAGCCAATCACAGGGCCAGAGCTGTGATACCCGGAAGTAATTATGGGGAGAAATGTCGCCGTCCGGTGCTTTGTATGGACACCCCAGTGGAGGCTTCTATCTCAGGTGAGTAATACATAATGAGCTAGTATGCTGTGCATACTAGCTCATTATGCCTTAGGCCGCGTACACACGGGCGGATTGTCTGTCCAACTTAGTCCGCTGAACCGTGTTTCAGCGGACAATCCGCTCGTGTGTGGGCTTCAGCGGACTTTTTCAGCGGACAGTCTGACGGACTTTGTCTTTCGGAATTTCCGTAATTTTGTCCGTCCAAACTTGGTTTTGTCCGTCCAAACTTGGTTTCAGCGGACAGTCCGCTCGTGTGTAGGCAAGTTGGACGGACTAAGTATGGCGCATGCTCAGAAAGGATTTACACGGCCGAAGGTTGCATTGCAGTGTATTGGACGTCGTTTTTCTAGTCCCGTCGTACGTGCTGTACACGTCATCGCGCAAGTTTTCAGCGGACTGTCTGTTCATCGTGTGTGGTCAAGTCCGTTCATTCAAAAGTTGAACGGACTGTCTGTCGGATTGTCTGACGAACTTAGTTGGGCAGACAATCCGCCCGTGTGTACGCGGCCTTAGTCTGGCAGGTCTTCTTTTTTTTCCATGTGGGTTTACAACCACTTTAAAAGTTTTGTCTAGATTACTCAATATTATACGCTATTTTTGTAAATGTAAAAGGTTTGTTTTAAGAACTAATGAAAATAAGTAAGGTACTTAAAATACAGAAGTAAATTAATTAACATTTATTTACCGTATATACTCGAGTATAGGCCGACCCGAATATAAGCCGAGGCCCCCAATTTACCCCCAAAAAAACTGGCAAACTTATTGACTCGTGTATAAGCCGAGGGTGAGACATGCCTGTCCATCCCTGTGTGTGTGTCCGTCCATCCCTGTGTGTCCGTCCATCCCTGTGTGTCCGTCCATCCCTGTGTGTCCGTCCATCCATCCCTGTGTGTCCGTCCATCCATCCCTGTGTGTGTGTGTGTCCATCCATCCATACATCCCTGTGTGTGTGTGTGTCCATCCATCCATCCATCCCTGTGTGTGTGTGTGTCCATCCATCCATCCATCCCTGTGTGTGTGTGTCTCCATCCATCCATCCATCCCTGTGTGTGTGTGTCTCCATCCATCCATCCCTGTGTGTGTGTGTCTCCATCCATCCATCCATCCATCCCTGTGTGTGTGTGTATCCATCCATCCCTGTGTGTGTGTGTCTCCATCCATCCATCCCTGTGTGTGTGTGTCCGTGTGTGTGTGTGTGTGTGTGTGTGTGTGTGTGTGTGTGTGTGTGTGTGTGTGTGTGTGTGTCCAGCCTACCTGTGTCCCGAGCCTTTGTCCCGAGCCTCCGTCCCGTGCCTTGCCTCCTTGCCTCCGTCCCGTGCCGTGGCTTGCCTCCGTCCCGTGTCGTGCCTTGCCCCCGTCCCGTCCCCTGCCGTGCCGTGCCGTGCCTTGCCTCCGTCCCGTGCCCTCTTCGTCGGCGCCTCGGCGGCCATTGTAAAATTCAAAAGCCGCGCCTCCGCCTTCGCCTGTGATAGGCGGAACACTGAATTTCCCAGCAGCCTGTGTTCCGCCTATCACGGACATCGTCTCATCCTCGTCCGTAGTACGAGGATGAGACGATGTCCGTGATAGGCGGAACACAGGCTGCTGGGAAATTCAGTGTTCCGCCTATCACAGGCGAAGGCGGAGCCGGAGGCGCGGCTTTTGAATTATAGAATGGCCGCTGTCTGTCTGCTCGACACGCTGATCGAGCAGGCAGACAGCGATGACTCGAGTATAAGCCGAGGGGGGCACTTTCAGCCTCAAAAAAGAGGCTGAAAATCTCGGCTTATACTCGAGTATATACGGTATTTGTTGAAAATTATAAAAATGTTATGTTAAAATGACAAGCCAACAGAATAATTTTTATCAGTGTGGTTAGTGTGAGCTGAGTCTCAGTAAATGGATATTGGCAAGATTTTTTAGGTAGGTTTATGGTTGCAAAAATGCTGATATTGTGTAATCCTTTGTAAATGTTTGATACTCTTCCAGTTAGTCTAAGGCTGAGTTCACACTTAAGAAAGCAGTGAATTACAGCAGGAGTACGTTGCATCTCCATTCATTGTTTCAGGTCCGATTTCAACCCGAATTGTGGGCTGAATTCAGACTTGAAGTGGACGAAAAGACACGCAGGACTCCTGTGCAATTTGCACCAGAGCCGCTACGAAGAAGGGTTCACTGGCTCCATAATTAGCCGATCACAATCTCCTGCTATGCAAATTGGATGAAGTGAAACCCACATCCAATTCGCAATAGTGTAAACCCAGCCTTAATGTGTTCTTAAGAACATTTGAAGAAGATTATATGGTGCACCAATATGTTTAATGTCATATAGGATGTGAAAAACAGGGTTCAAATTTTATTTAATTTGGAGTCCCCTTTTAACTACCTTTTTCCCTAGATTTTATCACCTTGCATCAAATAAGTTTTGCTGGTGGCAGAAATCGGTTATATAACAGTTTTGAAATATTGTGCTAGATATAGTACATATAGGATGTCAATCATATTCATTATGAAAAATTTTCAATTTGAAGTTAGTTTTTTCACTGGCTTTATATGACTACAGTAATTTATATTATACAGTTCATGGACATAATGTCATAATGACATTTGGCGGCACAGTGGTGTAGTGGGTAGCACTCACACCTAGCAGTAAAATGGGTCACTGGTTCAAATCCCAACCATGACACTACCTGCCTGGAGTTTGCATGTTCTCCCTGTGCCTGCATGGGTTTCCTCCGAGTACTCCGGTTTCCTCCCACACTCCAAAGACATGCAGGTAGGTTAATTGGCTTCTGTCCAAAAATTGGCCCTAATATATGAATGGGGACCTTGGATTGTGGGCTCCTTGAGGGTAGGGACCGATGTGAGTGTGCAATGTACAGGGATAGGGGTAGACACTCACTCAGGTTGAACTGGATGGACTAGTGTCTTTATTCAACCTTACTAACTATGAATGTAATTATGTTTTAAGTTAAAAAAAAAAAAAAATATATAGAAAACCCACATGCAGTGAAGGTTTTCATTATTACTGGTAAGATTTCTTAATGACAATTATTTTAATTTTTGTTCCTTTACTATCGAAAGTCTCATAAGAAAATACTGTTCTGTTCAGCCTAACTTTAAAAATCACAATTATTATTCATGAGAGTGTTATAAATTGTAACCATTTCTTAACAGCTGCATTCACTAATGCCACGCATTTTCTATATGTATAAATATTTCAAACAAATGAAGCTAAATGATTATAAAATCATAACCAATCAAACGGATCTATTACTTGGAACGTGCAAAACATTTATATTGCACACTGTAGAACCACTAGTGATGTCTGTGTTTGTACTCCATTTTCTTGGTAGCCTAAACCATCTGAAGGATTTCCACTTCTTTGTGGATTTCTATCTGTAATCTGATAGTGTTTATTGAGGAATGGAAATATTATGTCTTTATTCCATGTAAGTTAAAATACCAAATGTAGAGTATATTCTCTTTGTCTGGATCATTTTGCTTTAGGTGATAATTTGCCATGGTATTTCTAAATTATGTTTCAATATTGTGTTTTGTTATTAGATAAGTATTCAAGAGGAACTTAAGAAAATAATAGACGACAAATGTTTACATAGACTTCTGTGTTTGATCTTATTTTGTACAGTCTGTCTACTGAAGCTAGGATCTGTTTTCAATGACTACATCTGACTGCAGTGCACGCTCTGTGGCCTAACAGATGCCATCTGTAAAAGCATTTACTTTAAATTAGTGGAATAAGTAATCAAAAGGGCTTTGTACTTAATGCAAAACTTTTGGTTGCTATTAAATGCTCATTAGTGGGTGTTTTTGCTGTATGACTGTCAAAATCAGCAGGACATTTATGTCTGATTTCCTGAGTGAGTCAAGATTGAATATGATTTTACAACTCAAATAACATAAGTGAAAGCAGGTCAGATCAGCTGACCCAAATGTTTCTTTAGCCCTCTATTCTGAAACATACAATAGCATGTTTTGGTAACAGTGTTATCAGTTTAGATAAGTTCAATTGAGATGTCTGTGCATTTCCATCAGTCTATCACTGAGCAACTTAAAGGTATTTAGAATAAGGAAAACTATATGACAATGTTCAACATAAAAGATACCCCTAAATATAATACGATTTGTGATTACCCTCAACAATTTTATTTTTTGAACCTGAAAGTGGAATATGTGATATAAATTATCAATGTTAAGTAAATGTATGCAAAATAATGTATAGGTACAACACATACAACCATGGCCAAACATTTTGAGAATGACACAAATACATTTTCACAAAGTCTGACAATTCAGTGTTTTTAGATCTTTTTATCAGATGTTACTATGGTATACTGAAGTATAATTACTCAAATGTTCATAAATGTCAAAGGCTTTTATTGACAATTACATTACGTTTCTGCAAAGAGTCAATGTTTGCACTGTTGACCCTTCTTTTTCAAGACCTCAGTAATTCGCCCTGGCATGCTGTCAATCAACGTCTGGTCTACATCCTGACTGATGTCAGCCCATGCTTGGAGTTTGTCAGAATTTGTGGGGATTTTTTTGTCCCCCCCCCTTGAGGATTGACCACATGTTCCAATGGGATTAAGGTCTGGGGAATTTCCTGGCCATGGACCCAAAATTGTGAAGCTTTGTTCTCCCAAGCCACTTAGTTATCACTTTTGTCTTATGGCAAGGTGCTCAATCATGCTGGAAAAGGCATTGTTCCTCAGCAAACTGTCCCCAATGTTTTTTTCTGGAGAGAAGTTGCTTCTTTGCTGCTCTTCTTGGCAGATGCACTCATGTCTGCCTGCTGCCATTCCTGAGCAAGCTCTTCACTGGTAGTGCCTCGATCCCACAGCTGAATCAACTGAAGGAGATGGTCCTAGCACTTGCTGGACTTTCTTGGGTGCCCTGAAGCCTTCTTCACACATGCAGTGGAAATGTTTTTTATGTGATTAAGTTCATTTTCATGGCAAAAAGGGACTTTTCAAATAATTGCAATGCATCTGATCACTCTTCATAACATTCTGGAGCATATGCAAATTGCCATCATAAAAACTGAGACAGCAGACTTTGTAAAAGTTTTTATTTGTGCCATTCTCAAAACTTTTGGCCACAGCTGTAGAAGGATTTATTAGTGCTCATGGAGATCACAGTACCACCCCTCACCCTGACAATGCCTCTGTCTGTTTTTCTCTAAAGGGACAGAACTGTCTTTGTTTAGGCATCATCTTGGGTGGGCATCTATGTCCTGGACTAAGATGCTGGCTCAGAGATGATACAGTTACATAGAATCCTGATTCCTTTCCAGTTCTAGGTTGTGTTTATAAATAAACAGATCACCCCCTAACCTTGTGCATTACTGCAAAATTACAATTTTAACCACATCAGCCCCGGAAGGATTTACCCCTTCCTGACCAGAGCACTTTGTGCAATATGGCACTGCATCAATTTAACTGACAATTGCGTGTCGTGCAATGTTGCACCTAAACAAAATGAATGTCCTTTTTTTCCCACAAATAGAGCTTTCTTTCTGTGGTATTTGATCACCTCTGCGGTTTTTATTTTTTGCGCTATAAACAAAAAAGTGCGACAATTTTTGAAAAAAAAAAAGCAATATTTTTTACTTTTTGCTATAATAAATACTCCCAAAAAATATATAAAAAAAACACATTTCTTTCTCCGTGTATTCTTCTACATATTTTTGGTAAAAAAAAATCTCAAAAAGCCTATATTGATTGGTTTGCACAAAAGCTAAAGCATCTACATAATAGGTGATAGATTTATGGCAATTTTTATTTTTTTATTAATAATGGTGGTGATATGCGTTTTTTATCATGACTATGACATTATGGCACACATATTGGACACTTTTGACACTATTTTGGGACCATTGTCATTTATACAGCGATCAGTGCTATAAAAAAATGCGCTGATTACTGTATAAATGACACTGACTAAACACTAGGGGTCGATCAAGGGGTTAAGTGTGTCCTAGGGAGTGATTCTAACTGTAGGGGGATCGTCTCACTAGAACATGACAGAGATCACTGCTCCCGTGACATGATCGTGGGCCCCCAGTGGACATTGAGTCTGTGGGAGCGGTGGGGAGAGAGAGAGAGAGAGAGAGAGAGAGAGAGAGAGAGAGAGAGAGAGATGCAGCAAAACTGACATTTGCATATAAAAGAATCCAGTTTAAATTGCTGGCAAATGACTGCCTTGACATGCCTTTTTGTTTGTGAACAGGTGGCTGAGGATTCCCTTCATCTATACCAGACCCTATCCTAGATGAGAGTCTGGTATAGCTGTTAATAGGGGACCTGACAAAAAATGCATAGGGTTCCCCTAAAATACACACCAGACCCTTTCCTTGATTCATTTATTTTATATATGTAACAAAATGGCATTGGGTGCCCCCAAGGTCTGGCATTCATTTTAATAGGAGCTCAGAGCAAAAAAAAAAAAAAAAAGTTAAAAGGGAGAGGTTTCCCCGAAATTCCTACCAAATCAGGTGGTCATATTTGGGCAGGGATGTCAGTGCTATCCCTGTCCCTAAACATTTTAGAAAAAAATATATTCTTGCTATATATTGTGTTGTGTTAAGAATTTATTCATGCAGACTTGAATAGTTACTGAAAGACCACTTCATGCAAGTAATAGGCTCAAACATTATACAACATGGAAAGTGAAAACTGGGATTCAAGTGGGTCTGGAAATATATCAGAAAAAAAAAATCTCATCAGGTAAACTTTTCTTGTGATGTATGAATTAGGGAGATCTGACATGTCACCCAATTCCTTCTTCCCTGCTAATATAAAAGAGTAATCCAGAGCAATGGCCATTTTCTTTGGAGATTTTTCATAACATGGACTAAATAATATGCCAGAACTAAGAGGGCCTTAGAGAAATGAAATCATTTTTAAATTAACCATTTTAAGACTTTTTTTTACTTTTTTTTACCATCTAAATACAGTAACTACTTTGTATTTCAGCTTCATTTGTCCCATTACCTTGGATGGTTAATTTGCTACGCTAGGATACATTTTTTATCTAAATGTAGTACACTACAAAGTAGAGGAACTAAAACAGAAGATTGTCAGAAGGAAGATAAATTGAGGTCCCATCTAATTGCTATAATAACTAATTATTGAAATCCAAATTCTAGTTTAAAATAACACAACGCTGATGGCAATTCTGAAAAATAAAGCCAACAAATCATGACAACCATCCTTACCATTTTGAAGTATTATTTTTAGATGCACTTGATAAGTTTGACACTTCAGGAATCATTGGTCCATATCTTGCACTAATCAAATGTAATAACTTTTAAATGAGTTTGTATCTCCTCATTAAGAGTATATTCATGCTACAAAATTGTGTCATAAGACCATTTTTATATATATTTCTTAATACTTAGAGCATTAATATTTGGTTTCATATTTTCTCTTTGGAAGGGACAAAGATTGAGGAAACACAGGGGTTGATTTACTAAAGGCAAATAGACTGCAAGTGCATTTGCTCCAGAGCTTAGTAAATGAGGTAAGGCTTCACTTTGCAAAAAAATACCCAATAACATTCAAGAAAAAAAAAATATTTTTTCTTGCACGTGGTTGGATGATGGAAGTCAGCAGATCTTCTGCCTATTTACTAAGCTCTGGAGCAACTGAACTTGCAGAGTGCAACTGAACTTTTCAAAGTGGTCAGTCATTTTGCCTTTAATAAATCAACCCCACAGTCTATGCCAGGATGCTATCACTCATAAAGTTTTTTGGTCTATTAATAGAATTTCATCACTTTCCCTTTTCTACTATATGTGACTATTCATGTTTTTTGAAGTACAATATTGAAATATTTTTACTATATAGTTATTTGTATCAAATGTTTTAATTTTACTATGCATAAATATAGAAATGCTCAAGTTCTTCATGTTATAGCACAAATGTCGTTTTGGCCTATATTAACTGAAAATAGATTATTGGTAGTTAATTAAACCTGTTTACTTATAGACTGAATAATTTTAAAGGGATTTTACAAAAAAATAAAATAATAACACACCTGGGGGTTATTTACTAAAGGCAAATCCACTTTGCACTACAAGTGCGCTGCAAGTGCCCTTGAAAGTGCCATGAAAGTGCACTTGGAAGTAAAGTCACTGTAGATCCGAGGGGGACATGCAAGGAAAATAAAAAAACATAATTTTAACTTGCACATGATTGGATGATAAAATCAGCAGAGCTTCCACTCATTTCAGATCTACCCCTTAGATTTAAAGTGACTGAACTTCCAACTGCACTTGCAGTGCAAAGTGGATTTACCTTTCGTAAATAAACCCCATAGTGTTTTGCTTTTAGGCTAAAAAGTTCAATTTTGTTCTCATCTGACCAGAGCACCTTCTTGCACATGTTTGCTGTGTCCCCCACATGGCTTCTCGCAAACTGCAAACTGGATTTCTTATGGCTTTATTTCAACAATTATCAAATATAAGGAGCTGTGCTAAAAAATTTTTTTATCTTATACATGTATAACTGTGACCAAAAGAATTGATTAATGATAACCCAATCACAATTAGCAGTGTAAAAAATATAGAATATGAATTCATATATGAATAAATAAATAAAAATACATAAGTGAAATTACATGAAAAAAACCCCTAAAAGTGAAAATTAATAAATTACCATATAAATTAAATATAAATTCTTAAATAAATACTATAATGAAATGGAATAAAAAATTATTAGTCCATATAAAATGTCCCAAAGACTTATTCTCATGCAAAGATATTAGCAAAAAAATCCAGTGCAGGATCAAATGAAACACCCTTTGGAAATAGTGCTATAAAGTACCGCCACCATTAATAACTCTGGCCGCTTACCAGAACCCTAGGTCCCTGTCATATGGGACCAAAAGCGCATAAACTGATCGTCAGGATTGACACTTGGGATGGAAAACAGGAAAACTCTCGCCCCCAGCAACGGGATGTTATACCGCGATGAACAATTCTATATGATTCCGTAAAGAAAAGAGAAGATGCTCGCATAGCTTTATCATTTATTAATAAGGCTCATACATATAAACTCACATTATCCGGATACAAGAAAGGCCATAAAAACACAATGCTTATTCTTGGATGGGAGAGGTGCAGGGCAGCTGCATCAATGATCGAAATACATTTTTCAGGGCCAGCTATTCCCTACAAAATAAAAGTAATCCTAGCCTGCTGGATTAATTTTACAAGTGGCGGAGGGGGGTTAGAGTCAGAGCAATTATTGTAGCTCCAGACCTCCTGTGTAACTCTAAAATTATAACCTGTAAAGGCTTTTAAAATGTTGCCTATGGAGATTTTTAGGTACTGTAATTTGGTGCTGTTCCATGGGCAGACACAATATAACATCATCTCTTTTACCAAACAATTGGGTAGTATATCGAGTTTTTTTGCTTTAAAATTCATCAAAAAGTTGCTTTTGAAAACCGTTGAGCAAATATTGTATAAAATAAAACTATGCAACACCCAGCACTTTATTCTCTAGAGCCTCTGCTTAATAACTTCCTGCCCTTCTATAGTAAAATGACAGCTATGTGGGAGCACTGTTGTTCTAGGAAGATGTCATATGACACGGACACAGCTGATGACCGATCACTGCAGTGTCATGTGATTGCTGTGACCAATCACAGCAGATCACATAACAATTGTAAACAATGGATTCCTTTCATGCCATCCATTGTGTACATTTGAATTGCTAGCTGTAATTGGTCCCAGTGAACAAATGGTAGAGACAGGCCAATCACAGCCCATCTGTACCATGTGATTAGTTTTTCAATGCTAATCACAACAAAAGACACTGAATAAACTAGTTTAAATTAGTAAAAATTATTGATTATATCAATGAAATTCATAATGTGTAAAAAAAAAATCCTGATCACTTCCCCAGAGAAGTATAGTGTTACTATGGTAACACCGTATTGCTCTAGTCACAGTGTGTTAGAAAAGAAAAACAGAAAAAAAGTAATAAAAAAAATAAAATTGAAATCACTGCCACACCAGTTATATAATATAGCTGTATTGCACTGATGACAGTATGTAAAATGAGGATTCCTCATGATGTGAAGTGGTTAAGGATGTGGGTGATGTTTCTTTAGCAGCCAGGGGCAGCAGAAAGCTGTCATATATAGGAGCAGTGAAAATAGTTCTTCTATATATGATTATTGGCTCCTGCCAAACAGGGAACAGAACGGGCAAAAGTTTGGCGCTCTCCTGGATACCCAAACAGCCAATAAATGTTCCAAATCTAGGTTCAGATGGAACTATCGGCTCATCGTGGATTCGAAAATTATATTAATATTACAGTATGTTAAAGAAACTGTCAGTTGAAGTCTAACAGTGAATTTATTTTGACTTTAGTATTTAAAGTCTGTGTAGACTACGAAAACTCTGCACTGTCAATTCTAATTTGTAGAATCTGAAAGTTTAAGGGGTTTGTATGCCTTGAGTTTGGTGTTTTATATATTACAGGAAACCCTAGATAGTCGAATTATTGTGTTTTTATAGTAACAAGTACAATGGAGTGTGTATGTGTGTGTGTGGGAGTGAGGGGAGTGGATGATGTAAAGATGACAGATGATTACTGAATAATTACTCTTTCTTCATCAAAATTAATTACTTATTTTATAGTATGTCTCTGCATGTAGACATTATTTAGAAGGATTTACCAGGGTAAATGTTCAGAAAATTGAAGATAAAAGCTAATGTGACATTAAAGAAAGCATTTAAGAACAATTCCATCTTTCAAAAATGTGTTTTCCTCTCATGCTGTTGAGAAAGCTGTCCAAATGTGAGAATGAATCTTCAGATCAACAGATGGCTGATTTCAGGCAGCAGTATGGGCACTTTGAAATTACCAAACTATGTTAAGCAAAAAAATATCTCTTGAAGCATGCAATGTAACACTGACTTTGGCCCATAGTGACTAAGTTGTGCTTATTTATGTACCATGTTTATGTCACCTTTTAAATGATGCTCTCTTCTGACTATGGGGGTTATTTACTAAAATCAAATCCACTTTGCACTACAAGTACAAACTAGAAGTGCAAAGTGCACTTGAAATTGCACTGAAGGTGCACTTGGAAGTGCAGTTGCTGTAGATCAAAGGGGGACATGCAAGGACAATAAAAAAACAACTGAATTTTAGCTTGCACATGATTGGATAATAAAATCAGCAGAGCTTCCCCTCATTTCAGATCTACCCCTCAGATTTACAGTGACTGCACTTCCAAGTGAACTTTTAGTTTGCACTTGTAGTGCAAAGTGGAGTTGCCTTTAGTAAATAACCTCCAATGCTACCTTAATTATACTGCTTATCTATTTTCTGCACACTAGGAAATACAATTCTCTAGGGACATTATGCTATTTAATCACATAATTGCTTTAGATATATATATAGATAGATAGATAGATAGATTAAAACAACTTAAAGGAAATCCTTAAGGAGGGGATAAACCCCAATGTCATGCTATTCTGTGTGACTCAAGTCGCATCTGAAATTATGCTAGAATGAACAGAGCAAAAATACTAACTACAGGTCAGTAATGTTTGAATTCTCAGAAGGTGACCCTGTTTTAACACCCCCTACAGATAAAAAAAAGTATCACAAATGAATGATAAACACTAGATCCTACTTCAGAAGTAAAATGGATGTTTAAGCTAGATACAGGGAAAAAGTACATAGTAACAAATATTTATTTACAGTTTTTTTGAATAGTGGTGTGTCTATGGATATAAGTTTATTTTTGTGTATACACTACAATATATCACTAATTGGCATTAAAGGATAATTCCAGACTGAGCTCATTAGGCTGGGCTTCTCCTATGGGTTACAAGCGTGCAATTCATTCTTCACCTCTGTGACCCATTTTCAGCAGAGAGCGGTCTGAAGTCTGCTCTCTGCTGACGTCACAGGAATCAGCCCAGGCACCGCATCATTACGGCAAAAAAGTCATTACGGCGGGTCTCAGTCTGGACTGATACCTGTCTCAGCCTCTCAGCGAGACGCTGAGAGCCAGAGATGGCTGATCCTTGCCCCTCCACAGCTCATCAATCCAATGAGATGGTATGCAGGAGTATCTAGCACCAAGCCATCAGATCCTTTAAGTCCTGTAAGTTCAGAGGTAGGGCCTCCATGAATTGAACTTGTTTTCCAGCACATCCCACAGATGCTCAGTTGGATTTGAGAGCTAGAGAATTTGAAGTCAATACCTCAGACTTGTTGTTGTATTCCTCAAACCATTCTTGAACCATTTTTGCAGTATGGCATTGTGCATTATCCTGCTGAAAGAAGCCACTACCATTAGAGAATAGCATTTCCCTAAGGGGTGTACTCGACCAGCAACAATGTTTGCAGGTAGGTGATAAGTGTCAAGCAACATTCACATGAATGGTGAGGCCCAAGGTTTCCCAGAAGAACATTGCCCAAAGCATCACTCTGCCTCCGTTGGCTTGCTGTCCTTTTATACAGCATCCTGATGCCTTCTCTTTCCCAGGTTAGCAATGCACATGCACCTGGCCATCCACATAATGTAAAAGGCAAGGTGATTTTTAAGAACAGGTAATCTTCTTCCATTGCTTTGTGGTCAAGTTTTGATGCTCATATGCCTATGGTAGATGCATTTAGCTGTAGACACAGGTCAGTATGGGCACTCTGACTGGTCTGCAGCTATGTCGCCGCAGAACAAACTGCGATGCCCATTTTTCTTCTTTCAACATATCAGCTTCAGTGACAACATGTTTACTTGCTGCCTAATATACCCCACCCAGTTTCAGATGCTTTTGTAACAAGATAATCAGTATTATTTCCTTAACCTTCCAGTGGTCATTAAGTTATGGCTGATCGGTTTATATAATTAATGCTTCCTTCCTTTTGTGTTCCAGTGTAGGAAGCAATATATAATTAATGCTTCCTTCATTTTGTGTGGGAAGCAATATATAATTAATGCTTCTTCATTTAGTGTTCCAGTGTGGGAAGCATCAAACTTCCCGTTTTGAGGTCACGTTGGGTGCCCTATTTGTCACCTGATTAGCATATGCATGATTACATTTATAAAACATTTCAAGCCATTAGCAAAATAGCTAAAGTGTTTACATTTCCAGATACCTATAAAGATATTCTGTGGATTGCCCTTGATACCTTATTGAAGAATTATATGAGTCTGAACGCCCAAGGACAGTGATGGCAAACCCTGGCACCCCAGATGTTTTGGGACTACATTTCCCACAATGCTCATGCACGCTGCAGTGTAGGTGAACATCATGGGAAATGTAGTTCAAAACATCTGGGGTGCCAAAGTTCATCATCACTGTTCTAGGATATAACTAGTTTCTTATCACTATATTCAGTCATGACTTCTGATTGAAAGCTAGCAGGATTGGCTGCTAATCATGTGACCATTATGAGAGCCAATCATAGTGCAGATGATTGCTTTTTTGATTTGTTGTGGTTTTGTTTGATGTATTCGTGCACATGAAATTAAAATATTTATTTATACGTAAACACCTCTTTTGGAAAGGCAGCAGTGGTCTTTGCTGCTGTTATTTTGACCTGTAATTTTTTTTTCTGTTGTCTAGTATATGGTTGCAATTACATTATTTTAGCATAGATGATAAAAACTCTATGATGGTCTAATTGGAAATAATGACAACAACAATAACAATAATAATGCTTTAGAATATTATACCAGCAGATTCTTTATTGCATTATTAGTCAAGCAGCTACAATCCCCCCATAGCATGTGTCACACCAAATGCTTCTGTCTAAGTAGCATGTTAGCCAAGTCCCCGATCTATGAATACAGTTCCAAAAATGGGTAATTACAATTTCTATAAAGAACAACTATGCCACATTAAAACTCTAAGTGCATGCTGTTCCCAAGTATACAAGAGTCAGTTAAATGGCTAACCGATTGTTCTAAATTTGGCATTGAAGAGAAACAAAATTAACCTGTCACAAATTAGCTAAAATATGCTTAAATGATTGAGACTGACTACATTTTCTTTTTATAAAAATAACTATAGCTTTGGTATTTAACAGTATATTTTAATAGAAAGTGGGAAAAAAAACACACACAAAAAGAAATTAGTGTTTGTGTCCTCAGTCTATACTAATAATTGTAATATACATAAAAAACGTGAAAATAAAAAAGTCAATAGCTCATATTTTAGGTATTAAAATATGTATATATTGCTAAATTAACTCAACACTTGCATGACTGCATTGTTGCTGAATAGAATGTTTGACAGATAGAAACTTTGCTGTTATCCAATTTAATTGATAAACATATTATTTTATGTTTACTCTTTAAGAGGAGATGCTGTAAATACAGGACATATAGTACCCAGTAGTTTGGCTAAGACTCTGTTTAAATCATTTGAGCAATGTGATGCCATTCATTCTGAAAGGCACCTCAATGCACTTTGTCAACAGACATACCTTACGGGCACTCATTTGCTACTATGGGATGTGTTACAAAAAATAGTACGTGTACAGCTTTGGCTTTCTGGGCTGTATGTTTAGGGTCATTGTCCTGCTGGAAGGTGAACCTCCCCCGTCTCAAGTCTTTTAGAGACTCTAACAGGTTTTCTTCTAAGATTGCCCTGTATTTGGCTCCATCCATCTTTCCATCAACTCTAAACCGATTCACTGTCCTCGCTGAAGAAAATCATCCCCACAACATGATGATGCCACCGCCATATTTCACTGTGAGGCTGGTGTGTTCAGGGTAATGTGCAGTGTTAGGTTTCCACTACACATAGTGTTTTGCTTTTAGACCAAAATGTTACATTTTGGTCTCATTTGACCAGAACATCTTCTTCCACATGTTTGCTGTGTTCCCCAGATGGCTTCTCGCAAACTGCAAACAGGACTTCCTTTGGCTTTCTTTCAACAATGGCTTTTTTCTTGCCACTTTTCCATAAAGGCCAGATTTTTGGAGTGCACGTCTAATAGTTGTCCTGCGGACAGGTTCTCCCACCTGATCTGTGGATCTCTGCAGTTCATCCAGAGTTACCATGGGCCTCTTGGCTGCTTCTCTGATTAATGCTCTCATTGTTCGGCCTGTCAATTTAGGTGGATGACCATGTCTTGGTAGGGTGTGCCATACTCTTTCCATTTTTGAAAAATGGATTGGCCAGTGCTCCATGAGATGTTTAAAGCTTGGGGTATTTTTTATAACCTAACCTTTCTTTAAACTTCTCCACAACGTTATCCCTGACCTGCCTGGTGTGTTTCTTGGCCTACATGATGCTGTTTGTTCACTAAGGTTCTCCAACAAACCGCTGAAAGGCTTTACAGAACAACTGTATTTATACTGAGAATAAATCACACACAGGTGCACTCTATTTACTGATTAGGTGACTTCTGAAGGAAATTGGATCCACTAGATTTTAGTTAGGGGTATCAGAGTAAAAGGGTCTGAATACAAATACATGTCACACTTTTCAGGAAGGAAAACCATTTATCATTTTCTCTCTACTTGACAATTATGTGCCACTTTGTGTTGGTCTATCACATAAAATCCCAAAAAAATGATTTACATTTTTGGTTGTAACATGACAAAATGTGGAACATTTCAAGTGGTATGAACACTTTTTCAAGGCACTGTATATTGCACATGTGGGTGCAAGAAAGACTACAGGGCATAGTAATAAAAAATGTAGAAATAAGAACATCATTGTTCATTGTATTTCACCTGCTTTTCTCAGGCACTACCCATGCTTTATGTAAGCATTTAAAAAAGAGTGAATGCATAACTGAAAAAAATACAAAGTGTTTGTACAATATTTTATAGAAGTTTGATTAATGATCAACATCAATATGTTTCACTGCTATCTGCCTCTCTCCTTAGTGGCAAGCACCTCAGTTGCCACATGAATGAAGTAGGCCACAGCTATAACAGTTTCTACATCCGCAGAATTCATAATTAAACATGTTCATGGAATGCTTGCAACTTATCCCTTGCTGGAGATCAGCTTTAAACAGTTGTAACACTCTCTAGTGTGTGTTACAAGTAGTGTAGTGTAGAACAATTTTTGACTCATCCTGGCAGCTCTCTGGTGCCTCTCCCTGTTTCCAGAGTGTTGGAGAATGTTCTGGAA
This sequence comes from Lithobates pipiens, assembly GCF_037356315.1. Taxonomy (NCBI): domain Eukaryota; kingdom Metazoa; phylum Chordata; class Amphibia; order Anura; family Ranidae; genus Lithobates; species Lithobates pipiens. The sequence goes on from NW_027507748.1 coordinate 468,692,075, forward strand.
CTAGTGGGCAGGGTGAGGAGGAGCTGCCTTGAATATGTATGGGGCCTCAGCCAATCCAAAGGAGAGGGCTAGCAGATATTCCCATAAATAGACATGGGGCATGCCAGCAAGGGAGTCGAGTGAAAGATGGTGAAGCAGTGCTGAGGAGAGGCCATTAGTGGCCCTTACGGGGCCCCGAACTGGGGGGGTTGCCTTTGTCTGGAGACTCAAGATAGCTGGCCTGAAGGTATCTCACTACAGGAGGCAATTGGAGAAGAATCAGGAGAGGCAGCAGGAGAGAGCAAGCTAAAACAAGGGGAGAGACTGTCAGCTGTAACAGTGCTCTCTGAAGACAGTGGTGTGCTTTAGTCTCATTATGTGCTACCCTTATCCTCAGAGACAGGAGGGTTGATTTACTAAGACTGGAGATTGCAAAATCTGATGCATCTGTGCATGGTAGCCAATCAGCTTCTAATTTCAGCTTGCTCAATTAAGGATTGGCAATGAAACTGAAAGCTGATTGGTTTCTATGCAGAGAAGCACCGGATTTTGCACTTTTCAGTTTTAGTAAATAAACCCCAGGATGTTCCTAGCCAGTAATGGGCTGATGCTGAATCAATATTAAAGATGGTTAGTTCCCCAGGAGTGAGCAGCAGTTGCTGTGAATGTGAACCAAGTTTGTGCAGGAGGAAGGAAGAAGAGGATAGTTCTGTACATGTTTACAAGTTGGGCATCCCATAACCCCCTTCCCTACTCAAGTTATCAACTCCTAAAAAACAAAAAACAAGCAAAGGACTGTTTTCTGCATTTGAATGCATGAAGGAAATGTTGTATGCTGGGCTCGTGTAGCAGTGGGGAATCCTAACTTCTGAAGCTCCTATGAGGGATGTGCCACACAGTAAATAAGACCTTGTCTGTATGGATGCTCTGATTTGCAAAGGCCAGTTGTTCCCAAATCAGGATTTAACAAAACAAGAACACAATAGGGTACCTGGAAATTAAAGAATGTAAACACGAACACCACATACCTGTGTATTCTATTACCAGATATAAATGTTCATTTCTTAAAATAGTGCATACATCTTCATTTTTCTTTGACGCTTCAAACCTATTACCACAAAAAACTATGATACTATATTCAATATCATCGCTACCAAGCAAAAGTAGGAATCTGTTCTTTTTTGCAGTGCAAATAAAACTTATTTTTAAGGTCCATGCGGTTTTCATCATGCAACTTCCAGAAGTAATTATCCAAAGTCAAACAGACCGAGAGAACTTTTGAACTACCAACACATTTAATCTCAAAGTCAAAGTAGATCCATACATTGTCAGTACAGAAATACAGCTATTGGTGGAAAATGATCACTAGCTTTGTTACTCCATTTTTCCGATGATAAGAAACCAGCCAAATGGGCTTAAGTCATTACCCCTGCCTTCATTAGACAAATAACGAAGCGTAAGCACAAGCTTAGCATAACAGCGGAGCTGAAAGACCATAAGCTACTCTACAGTAGATAAATAGTTAATTAACCACTTGACCACTGGGCACTTAAACACCCTTAATAACCAGACCAATTTTCAGCTTTCGGTGCTCTCACATTTTGAATGACAATTAATCAGTCATGCAACACTGGACCTATATGAAATTTTTGTCCTTTTTTTCACACAAATGGAGCTTTATTTTGGTGGTATTTAATCACCGCGCGTTTTTTAATTTTTTGTGCTATAAAAGAAAAAATACAGAAAATTCTGTAAAAAAAATGAATTTTTCTTTGTTTCTGTTATAAAATTTAGCAGATTTGTAATTTTTTCTTCATAAATTTTGGCCAACATTTATACTACTACATATCTTTGGTAAAAATAAGTACAAATTGGTAGATATTATTTGGTCTTTGTGAAAGTTATAGAGTCCACAAGCTATGGTGCCAATATCTGAAAATTGATCACACCTGAAGCACTGACGGCCTATTTCAATTTTTGAGACCCTAACATGCCATAAAATTACAAATACCCCCCAAATGACCCCTTTTTGGAAAGAAGACACTCCAAGGTATTTAGTAAGAGGCATTATGAGTTTTTTGAAGTTGTCATTTTTTCCCACAATTCTTTGCAAAATCAAGATTTTTTTTACTTTTTTTTTTTCACAAAATTGTCATATTATCAGTTTATTTCTCACACACAGCATATGCATACCACAAATTACACCCCAAAACACATTCTGCTATTACTCCCGAGTACGGCGATAGCACATGTGTGAGACTTTTACACAGCGTGGCCACATACAGAGGCCCAACATGCAGGGAGTGCCATCAGGTGTTCTGGAGCACCCAGGACAATTCTGACATTTCTCTCATACATGTAAAAATCATCATTTATTTGCTAGAAAATTACATAGAATCCCAAAACATTATATATGTTTTGTTAGCAAACACCCTGGAGAATACAATGGTGGTCGTTGCAACTTTTTATCTCGCACGATATTTGCGCAGCAAATTTTTCGAATGCTTTTTTTGGAAAAAAAAGTTTTGTGCTTAAAAAAAAAAACACAGTAAAGTTAGCCCAATTTTTGCATAATGTGAAAGATGAAGTTACGCTGAGTGAATAGATAACTAACATGTCACTCTTCAAAATTGCACATGCTCGTGGAATGGCGCCAAACGTCGCTACTTAAAAATCCCCATAGGCGACGATTAAATTTTTTTTTACTGGTTATATGTTTTGAGTTACAGAGGAGGTCTAGGGCTAGAATTATTGCTCTCGCTCTAACATTCGCAGTGATACCTTTGGACACCGTTTTCATATGTGGGCGGGACTTCTGCATGCGAGCACATGGGGACAGGGGCGCTTTAAAAAAAAAAATGTTATTGTTCATTTTACTTTATTTATTTTAGTTTGACTTTTTTTTCCCCAAAAATAAATTTTTTGATCACTTTTATTCCTATTACAAGGAATGTAAACATCCCTTGTAATAGGAATATGGCATGACAGGTCCTCTTTACAGTGAGATATGGGGTCAATAAGACCCCACATCTCACCTCTAAGCTGGGAAGCCTGAAAAAAAAAAGATTCTGGCTTTGATCGTATTGGCGAGTCGGTAGAAGCACCGGAGGGCGACGGGAGGGGGGATGTCTATGGCTGGGTATTGCAGGGTATCACCGACCATGGCTGGGTATCTCAGAGTATGGCGTTGCAGAGTATTGCGTTGCAGAGCATTGCAGGATATTGGCGGGTGTTGCAGAGCATTGCAGAGTGCTGCAGGGTATTGGCGGGTGTTGCAGAGCATTGCAGAGTGTTGCAAGGTATTGGCGGGTGTTGCAGAGCATTGCAGAGTGTTGCAAGGTATTGGCAGGTGTTGCAGAGCATTGCAGAGTGTTGCAGGGTATTGGCGGGTGTTGTAGAGCATTGCAGAGTGTTGCAGGGTATTGGCGGGTGTTACAGAGCATTGCAGAGTGTTGCAGGGTATTGGCGGGTGTTGCAGGGTATTGGCGGGTGTTGCAGAGTGTTGCAGGGTATTGGCGGGTGTTGCAGAGCATTGCAGAGTGTTGCAGGGTATTGGCGGGTGTTGCAGAGTGTTGCAGGGTATTGGCGGGTGTTGCAGGGTATTGGCGGGTGTTGCAGAGCGTTGCAGAGTGTTGCAGGGTATTGGCGGGTGTTGCAGAGCTTGGCAGAGTGTTGCAGGGTATTGGCTGGTGTTGCAGAGCATTGCAGAGTGTTGCAGGGTATTGCAGTGTTGCGGGGTATTGCAGAGTGTTGCGGGGTATTGCAGAGTGTTGCAGGGTATTGCAGAGTAATGCAGAGTAATGCAGAGTATTGCACAGTAATGCAGAGTATTGCACAGCACAGTAATGCAGAGTATTACACAGTATTGCACAGTAATGCAGAGTAATGCAGAGTATTACAGAGTATTGGCAGGAAATTGAGGGGTTAAATTTTGGTGAGCAGCGATGTGGGCACTGCAGATGCAGCCCACATCGCTGCTGACACCGATCTCTTCCCCCTCCGCTGTTCCGATCGGTACAGAGAGGGGGAGGGAGGAACCGGCGTCATAACATGTTTGTTTACAAGTGATCACTCCATCATTTGACGGAGCGATCACGTGGTAAACGACCGCGATGAGCGGCCGTTTACTGTGATCCGTGATGCTCTTGAGTGCGCACCCTAGGGGGCGCGCGAGAGCGGAATTCTGGGATGACGTCATATGACGGCCTCCCAGAGTTAAACAACCGCCCTGTAGCCATCATTCGGCTATGGGCCGGTTGTTAAGTGGTTAAGCAAATTCCTTAAAAAATGGCTGCCAAATCTATAACTTCCAAACTAAGGACTCCCAGATCATATTTGGTGCACACTCAAGACAATGGTGGTTTTAAAAAAGTATAAAACAAAAGACAACTAATCAAAGCACACATATCATCACTTTTAGATGACACCCTACAGTCTAAGGAAAGACATTGTAGTGGAAAGCATCATGTCCACAACTGCACATGTAGCTACCAGAATCTAACCTATACTATGGTGTTGCCATAAAACAAAAACATGCTAATAAAATCTTATCAAGTAGGTAATGCTGCATTCCAGCATTAAGCCAAGTAATTCTGGCTTCTGCTCCTGCTACTGAGCACTCCATAGATGCAGAGCTAATAATTCATACCTGCAGTTTTTTCTTTTAAGTGTATCGCAATTTAGCAAAATAATACACATTATAGCGTTGGGCAGAACACCCCCCCCCCAGGTTTTGTTCTACACCAGAACAGCAGAACAGGGAAAAAAATCTGACTAGATCCTAAAACCCTAGTAAAGTCTATGGATCCAAAAAATCCAAAGTCAACATTTTTTAAGGCTTATATGCAAGTTATTGCCCATAATAAGTGTATGGGGGTCAGTGTACTGCTCTCGAGGACATTTATCAATGCATAAAAAAATGTTTTTAAATGAGCTGTGAATTTGGTGATTCTTAAAGTGAAACAATAAAAAAGAAAAATTCCTTTAACTATAGTGCCTAGGGGGGTCCCGTTAGTCTGCCTTTAAAGTGGGCCATCTGTACCATGTATAGAACCTGCTGTATTAAAACTGACACATATAAAGAAAAAAATTAAACTTAAATTGATTTTCCCTGCAAGCTTTATTTTGCAAACAACGGCTTGGGTAGCTAGTCTTTACGATGAAGCCATATTTTAGTGAACACAAATGCTGCTGGCCCCCTCATAGTGTCATGGGAATGTCTGTCTCTCCTTGTTGGCCTCCCAACAGGGGGGTTTATTACACAAATGTATTAGATAATAGTAAATGGGTTATTGGATGCACTTAATTTAATGAAATGTGGTGATTGGCGCACTATAAACTGTGTACAATTGGGGACTGTCGCTGACACAAATTGAAAAAGTAAAAAAATGGGGGGGGCGTGGCTAGCCGCGGAGCGAGATGGCCGCCTGAGATCTGAGCTCCGCTCCACGGCAGGCCTACGAAGCGGCTTATCAGCGACGGACCTTCTCTCTCTCGTTCGCCAGAGAGAGGGGGGTTGAGGGACACACAGCGGCATGCCCGGACGCCGCCATCCACCTCCGCAACCGCGCCGGGTGACCGAGTTCTTCGGCCGCATGGATCAGCAATCCAGCCAAGATGGCGCCGATCGGGCTGGCAGTGACACAGGCCCTGCGCCTCACAGATCCACACGAGCCTCCCCGCAGCCTGCACCTCCAGCACACTCACCGCAAGCCCGCAGCAACAGAGAGGATACAGAGGAGATGGATAGCTTCCCTCCATCTAATCACACAGGGGATGTACCACAGGAGAGAGGTAAGAGACTGGCCTCCTCCCCATGCAACTCTCCTCACAAATCTCACTTGGCTAAAAAACACCATGGCACTGACCCTGGTACTGCTCATGCTGCAACAACCCCATTGTCTACCCTGGCCACCATACCTGTGACTGATAATCCTGTGTCTGAGTGCATGCTCAAATCCATGTTACTCACCCTGCAGAAAGACCTCCACAGGGAACTACAGCTCTCCCTATCCCAAGTGCATGACCGACTGGAATGTTTGGAAGACAGGGCAGACATAACGGATGAGCACGTTTCTGATATGAGTAAAGCTCACAACGAACTTATTGGTGCTCACGAACACCACACGGAAGAAATTCAGAAAATTAAATTAAAGCTCGCAGACCTCGAAGACAGGTCCAGACGTAACAACATAAAATTTAGGGGGATCCCTGAAGCTGTACTACCCACTGACTTGCCAAACTACCTCCATCAACTTTTCCTCGCCCTGCTCCCTAATCTCACACCCCATGATCTGATTATTGACCGAGCACATAGGATTGCTAAACCTGACCATCTTCCAGCTGACACACCCCGTGACGTCCTGGCCAGGATCCATTTTTACCAGATTAAAGAACAGCTACTCCGCACAGCCAGGAATCTGCGACCTCTACCAGCTCCCTACAACAATCTGGCCCTTTTTGCGGATCTGTCTCCCGCCACCATGGAGCTCCGCAGATCATTCTCACCGGTCACATCCCTACTCCAGGAACACAATATTGCATATAAATGGGGCTACCCGACCAAATTATTAGTCACCTACCAACAAAAATTGGTACCGATTCTGTCTCCCAAAGATGGCTATAAAAAGCTAACTAACTGGGGCCTACTCCCCATTCGCACAAAACCACAAGTGCAGGAGAAGCACTCTGCTGGATTGGCATATCCACCCCGACGACCTTCAAACGGACGGGATAAAGTCTGATGTCTCTTCAGGTTCAACAGTGCCCTTTGCATGCGCAGGCCTGCCTGGGCGATCGTTAAGTTTCACACTCCCGACGATAGAAAGTGTGCTACGCACACTGCTGTATACTTCTTTTTTTTTTGTTAGTGCACAAGTTCAGGTATTTTAAATACAGCACTTCTGTTCTTATTTGTTCTTATTTTTATTCTTTTTTTTTTTTTTTCTGTTATTGTTACATTGTTCGCAACTGCTTTATTGTTGATCCACTGGTATCTGTATCTTTGTGACGACTCGCCTGGTCCCTGAGACTAGTCTCCTTATTACATACCTCCAGCAGTAGACTATGCTGTGACCCTCGTCCTGTTCTGGTTTGCAGGCCGAGGCTCACAGTTGGTGAAGTGTATATGCTTAACTGAACAGTTGTCATATCTACACAGTATATTATTTTGTTCTCTATCTCTTGTGGCCGCGCTCGACGTCTGTGCACAGCTCGAACTACTCTCCCATCATGCCACTCAAGATAGTTTCCCTCAATGTCAAAGGACTCAATTCCCCTTTTAAAAGAAACCTCCTTTGGAAAGAGGCTTGCAAACAGCAAGCTGATATACTTTGTGTACAAGAAACACATTTTCTAAAATCTAACCCTCCCAAATGCTCACACAATAATTATTCCCACTACTTTTTCTCTAATCATAGCCAGAAAAAAAGATGCGGAGTGATGATAGCCATCAAATCCACTTTGAGCTTTGTCCAGCATCACATTGAATCAGACGAGGATGGTAGATATATAATATTGACAGCTACCATAGACAGTCACCAAGTTACACTGGTGCATGTCTATGCACCCAATACCTCCCAGAAAAAATTCTATAAACAACTAAAGGCCAAATTACACCTACTCAACCCTGACTCCCTTGTTATTTGCGGAGATTTCAATGCTGTTCCAGACCCATTACTAGACTCCTCCAACCCCGGAAGGAAAGAAACCTCTGCTCTTTCCGCGTTTATGGACTCTGAGAACTTATATGATCCATGGAGATGTGCACACGATATTGAGCGCGACTACACCTTTTATTCCCACCCTGGTAATTCTTACTCTCGGATTGATCTCTTTCTAACGAACAAAAAAGTACTATTGGCTTCCACAGACTCTCAGATTGGCACGATCACATGGTCTGACCATGCACCAATCTCATTGATCCTATTTCCTCAAGCTTGCCCCACTAATCACTCTATTTGGCGGATGAACTCATCTCTACTCACTAATCAATCATATGAGCATGTCATAAAATCCGAGATTGAGAGTTACTTTGAACACAATTGTGCATCAGTAGCCAACCAGGCTATAGTTTGGTTGGCGCACAAAGCTTCTCTACGGGGGCTCTTTATAAAATTGGGAGCTCAAGAACGCAAGAAACGTTCTGCAGCAGTGGATAAACTCCTACAGCAGATCCAATCATTAGAAAGGACCCATAAAGCCAGTCCCACTAAAATAGTGTTAGACTCCCTATGTGAAAGAAGAAGGGAACTTACTGAACTACTCAACCACAAATTTGACTATTATATCAAAAGACTAAAAATGAAATCTTATGCCTACAGTAATAGATCAGGAGCCTTCCTAGCCAAACAGGTCAAACAACAACAGCGTAAATCGAAAATCCCATACCTTCTAAATTCCAAGGGGGTACGCATGACTAGCCCCTTGGACATAGCTAATACATTTGCATCCTTTTATTCCGATCTCTACAATCTTCAAAAGACGATGCCAAACCCTCCAATTGACCCTATCGTTATAGACTCCTTCTTGTCCTCAATACAACTGCCTTCCTTGACCCCGACTCAACTATTAGACCTGTCTGCCCCTTTCTCGATTCATGAGATCCAGACCGCTATCAAATCCCTCCCCTTGCACAAAGCACCAGGCCCCGACGGATTCGTCAATGAATACTATAAGCACTTTTCTGACATCCTTGCCCCCCACCTATGCGCTACATTCAATCAGTACGCATCCTCGGGTACAATGCCCAAGGAATGTCTAGAAGCCCTCATTGTAACCCTACCCAAACCAGGTAAAACTGCAGATTTGCCAGGGAATTTCAGACCCATATCGCTCCTGAACACGGACACTAAAATATACGCTAAACTAATAGCTCTCCGTATATCTACGGTGATGACCCAGCTGATCCACATTGATCAGGTGGGCTTCATCCCTGGCAGACAGACCTCAGATGGCACTCGCCGCTTTATAGATATTATCCAGTGGGCAGAACACTCCAAAACGCCTTCTCTGCTTCTCTCTCTAGACGCAGAGAAGGCGTTTGATAGGGTGCATTGGAAATATTTAGAAGCCGTTCTACAAAAATTTGGTATCTCTGGCACGCTTCTGAGCGCCATTTTAAGTCTCTACACAAACCCTAGCGCAAGAGTATGGACGTCGGGAGTCCTATCGGATCCCTTTTATATTACCAACGGAACGCGACAGGGGTGCCCTCTCTCACCCCTGATTTTCGCCATGGTTATGGAACCGTTAGCACAACACATCCGTTCTGACCCCGAAATCTCAGGTATCACTATAGGACCAACAGAACATAAAATAGGCTTATATGCAGACGACGTGATCATATCGCTCTCCGACCCGCATCGCTCACTGTCTGCTGTGACCCAAACTCTAGATCGGTTCAGTGCAATATCTTTATACAAAGTGAACCATAGCAAATCCTTAATGTTAGCAGTAGGCATAGACAAACCAACTATCCAACGAATATCTGCCTCTTCTTCCTTTTCCTGGTCCAAAAACAACACTTTAACATACTTAGGAATCCATCTGACAGCCTCTAGCAAACTTCTTCTGCAAACTAATTTTGCGGCCCTCGTAGAGAAGCTCCATAAACTATCACAAGAACTGAACCACCCATTTGTATCATGGGCTGGTAGAATTGCTCTGGTTAAAATGTTTTTGCTGCCACATGTTTTATATCTCTTTCGTAATTTACCGGTGCCATTCCTTTCAACACATCTGAAGTCTCTTCAATCCATTTTCCATGCTTTTATCTGGCAACGCAAAAAGCCTAGGATCAAGAAACAACACCTGATGACCTCAACAAGTTTGGGTGGTCTAGGTACCCCAAACGTTGTCCTTTATTATAAAGCAGTACTTTTAGCTCAACTTAAACTTTGGTGGGACAGATCTACCCCCTCTAACTGGGCCCAGATAGAAGCAACGATGCTTCCTGCCGAACCTAAATTAATTCTAGCTGCTTCACTTCTGACACCCGGAATACATCATTATCCTCTAAGCACTATTTCTGCCTCCCTGAGAGTCTGGACCTCTCTGCCTCAACTGTCAGGTGGCATACCCCACTCTATGCTGCCGTTTATACCTACCCAATCGCTCAAGTTAGTCCTCCCTGATCTTCCACTTCAACCGTGGATTGAGGCTGGTATCTCAGATCTCGGAAAATTTTTCTCGGGTCCACAACTGAAATCTTTCGCTACATTACAAATCTCATACAACATCTCTGCCAAATCCTTTTACATGTACCTGAGGATCAGATCTCTATTCAACAAAATTGACTGGTCGGACCAATCTGGAACTCTGCGCAATACGCTTGCATATTTCAATCTGAAGAACCATGTCTGCAAGGGTATCTCGTATTTCTATAAAGAACTATCTCGATCCTCAAAAAATGCAATCCAACCGCTAATTCTCCGATGGACTGCACACGCTCCGTCAAACTCATCTCCAGAAGCATGGCTTCACGCTCTCCTGTTACCTGCTAAATTATCAAAGAGTGCAACTCACTGGGAGTCGCTACAAAAACTCTTTCATCATTGGTACTATACACCCGACAGGTTGGCCAAGATGTTCCCGAATACATCACCTCTCTGTTGGAGGGGATGTGGATCCATAGGGTCCTGTTATCATATTTGGTGGGAATGTCCATCTCTCAGAGTTTTTTGGTCCCAACTCCAAGCTGTTCTTCAATCACTTGTCTGTAACACTTTACCTATCTCTCCTTTGGATCTCCTTTTTGGACTATCAATTCCATCTTGGCCCAAGAAAGTCCACACAGTGTCCACCCATGTTCTCATTGCTGCGAGACTGGCGATTGCTCGCAAATGGAAAAGCCCTGACCCACCGGTCCTCCAAGATGTACTATCAATCTTGAACACCAACTTTCTTATGGAACACAACTTCTCTAAAGCTCACCTTACCATGACTAGGTTTCTCAGGGACTGGGATCCGTGGATTAAAGATCCGCGGAGTAAACAACTCATATGACCTGGACCTCAACACTACCCAGTGGTCGGTTCTGTTCTGCTTTCTGGTTTATATTATACTTTTATTGTTTTACACCATAAACTTCATTGACAAATGCAGACATTTCTTAAAGTTATATGTTTAACAAACACAATGCATTGTAAAATTCGCTATGACTGCTACATATTCCTTCCATCGAATCTTACGTTGTTGCTATTCTAACAAGTACTTCCTTGTTCAGAAGCATGTTACCAGTAGTAACGCAACATGGTATTGCTATTTAGATATTCTTTATTGACCTACGTGTATATCGCTATAATGGCGTGTAATTGTTCTTTCTTTTTTGCTTTGTTTCTGTACTGACATATCCTGTACAATTTGTATCTTAAATAAGAAAACCTTAATAAAACTTTAAGTTGAAAAAAAAAAAAAAAAAAAAAAAAAAAAAAAAAAAGAAAAAGTAAAAAAATATATATATATCAATAAAAAAAGGGGGAACACCGGTGTCACAGTAGGAAAAACTGTAGCTGACAATTAAAAAAAGGGGGGCAGGGGAACAAAAAAAAAAAGATCCAAAACCCACCCTGTTATGTAACCCCAACTATTTGGAGAGTCTCTGCAACCATAACCCCTTGACATAGGAAATTCACCACTATCTACAATACAATACAACTAGTTTAACACACTAAAAACTATAAATGTCCCTTTTCGCTAATAGTATAGGCTAGGAAGCTTCCACTCCTATAGAATGCATGATATACAACATGTGAAATGCTAATATATTTTTCAAAACTGAAATAATACAGTATGATTTTGAGAACAGGCAACTACATTTACTTTTTCCTTCTTCCCAGTCCCTCCCCCATCCCCTTACCCAACTACCCCCCCCCACATGTATATTTACTCTCTTCAAACCCCCTGTCAGGAAGGCCGCCGATCAGCTCTCCTTTACTCGCCTCTGTCAGACACGAGTTCAACGGCTCTTCCTGTTTACATCATGATCAGCCATGATTAGACACAGGTGATCACGTGGTAAAGAGCCTCTTTTCGGAGGCTCTTTACTGAGATCAGTGTAGCAGTGTGTCAGACTGACACACCGCACCACCGATCACCACGATGCATGCCCCCACGGGTGTGTGGCAGCTGTTATGCTGCTGCACGTCATATGACACCCAGTCAGGATAACTGAACCACTGCTAGGCCGTCATTCTGCTATAGGCCAGGCGGGAAGTGGTTGAAAAACAAAAATAAAAAAAAGTCCCCCAGTGTAGATCCAGCATCAAACGCAATGACAGCTGCCACCACCGACCCAAAGAAAAAAAACAAAAAACGCTCTGTTCCCAAAAAAGCCTCCTGCTACCTGCCAGCTCTGCCATCTGACAGTTCTTAAATAACTAAAGGGTGGTTCCACCTGGTGATGCTATTGGTTGGCACTACCCCCTTGTGACATCACCGACCCAGGGCATATGATATTTTTATACATATGCGGTATTTACCAAGCGTTTTTGCTTTATGCAGTAAATACTGCTGCAGCATCCTGGCTAGATAAGAAGGAACAACATTTGCACAATAAGAATGCAAAGTAACAGTCCCTCTCTCCCATAATCTAATCACACAGTGCTTACTCTAGCCACACAATTACCTTTTGAAGGTAATGTTGAATACAGGATGCATTACAGAAAGCCATAAACAAACAACGGTGGTATCCCCATAACCTTTTCCATGTGGAATTGTTTTCTGCTTTGTTTTGTACTTGTTCTGCTCTGTTAGTGTGGAGCTCTTCCACCTTTGTATTAACCTGCCAAGTATTTTGTATCATACTACTTATCCTGATATGCTACTTTATATCTTATGTGGACTCTAGCTTTTATCTCCAGCAGTTGGGTAGCACACGGCTTTCTCCTTTCTGGAGATGGAGGCTCCTGTGTTGGGAAATCTCTACCTTGGGCTGCTTCTTTTCCTACTCTACGGGATGTTGCCATCGGCTCTTCTGGGTGACAACATTGTATCAGTAATGTAATTATGGCTTAAAAATATAACTTTTATCTACTGGAATGTGTGTGATTTGAATCATCCTAACAATAGACAGGCAACATCTCACATTATGACATTATATTCCAAACTATCTTTCAACTCCACCAAAATGGCAGACTACACTTACGATATGGGCCGTAATGCACATGCAAGCCACTCCAAGTAACTTGTTGTCATCTTTATGATGAGAGCAACTCCAAACCATCAACTTCAGGACTTGATTTCTATAAAATTTTAGGACAACAGCACTACTTTGTGGTCAAAATGTCAAAATTTACTGTTTATTTACTCTCAACTCTTTTAGTCTTTCCTGTTCTCTTTCTTCTTTCTCCCTACTTGCGTAGAAGAAGTCTCCCTGATTTATTCTTTGACAAGTGATTTTCATAGGGGATCAAATATATGTTTTTATTTGTCACATATTTTTATTTATGTGGGTCTAATTTGACACTACATGGTCAGATTTGGATATTTTGTCCCTGAGTCTCATTGGCATTACACTGTTTTCTTAATTAGCCTGACATCTTTAAGAAACCAATAAGTCAAGTAATCTAATGTCTGTGTCTAAATTTCTAACTCATAAAGTACAGGGCTTTATTTAATTCACCTTTAAAAGGGACTCTTCTTGAACCTGAGTTCTAAAATATCTTCATAAAAGATACCTCCACCTTCTTCCTGGTGAACGGGACTGAGAAAAAAAGAGGGGTAGTAATCTATTTTTTTAAATCCGTATCATGCACAGATCATACAGTCATAAAAGGTTAAAAAGTTACTGGTAGCAGGAAAGATCAATGACCATGCAGTCATGCTAATTACTTAGTAATCGAGGGGGGCGTGGCCAACTTCCCAGCGGCATGGACGTCTTTCACTGAGAGCTGAGAGACACCCGGGATTAGCGACTCACCACGGCGCACTGAGACCTCGTTCTCACGCGGAAACATCACACAGGAACTCTCTGGATATCCCTGCAGCGTGGCAGTATGTCCTCTAAAAGGAAGGGATACCGGCATCCACAAAAAATAACGGCCTATTTACACTATCCGGCCGCCGAAAAAATCCAAGATGGCGCCGCGGCTGCAGCGTCTGCATGTCTCCCCTCACAGCTTTCAGCATCACAGAGCCATCAGACCAGTGAGCTCGAGGAGGATCTAATGGAGCTCACTAGTAATGTACAGAGCCTCCCTGCTTCTTATCCAGGCACTCCACTAACCGGCAGCCCTGCCAAGGCTAGAATGAGGCTGGACTCAGAGAACCCAGCAGCATCTGAGGTGAGCCTGAACGCTATACAGTCTAACCCCTGCAATGCCATTGATCCTTTTGCTAGCTTCCCTACCAACAACCAGCCTATTCTTGATACCACACTTAAAGATATGTTATCCATCCTCAGAAATTCTATGCAAACGGATATGTTATCTATTATGCAACGCCTGCATGCTGATATAGCCTCCGTATCTAATAGGGTATCACATATTGAAAACGGATTGGGGGGATTCGCATCGACCGTGAATGATCTTGTTGACGCACATGAGGTTAACCTATAAGATCTCGCTTGGATTAAACTCAAATTGGCAGATCTCGAAGACAGATCTCGTCGCAACAATCTAAAAATTAGAGGAATAGCGGAAACGGTGCAACCCCAAGATCTATCAGCCTATGCTAAAGGGCTTTTCAAAACACTACTACCCAATTTGAAAAATATGGAAATGGTGATAGACCGTATCCACTGTTTGCCGAAACCGCCATGCCTACCTGACTCCATTCCACGTGACGTGATCTTACGTATTCACTTCTACCATGTCAAGGAGCAGATCATGCAAATTGCCAGAAACGAGAAATCTTTACCCGATCCGTATTCGCACCTACAAATATTTGCTGACCTGTCACAATATACGCTTCAGCTACGTAGAGAGCTGAATACGGTTACCAAAGCACTGAGGAACCATAATCTTCCTTACAAATGCATAAATCCTGCTAAGCTCTTGATAACCTACAATGGGGCTAAAGTTACAGCCTCCAACCTGACGGTAGGACTAAACTATCTGCGCTCATGGGGTATAATCCCTGATACCGCAACCACACCGCCGGAAACTCACAGGCATTCTATCCCACACTCAGATGCTCACCCAACCCAGCGCCCTCACCACCCCTCCAGTCGCTGAACGAGGTCCAACCAATGCATCATTTATATCCCGGATTTTCACATGGCTCTATTCAGGCCACTTGAACTTTTTCCCCACGATATTGCCAAGTAAGTGCAAGTCACTTTCCAACGAGGCCATCTGTTCGGCCACTTGGCACATAGTTCCGTTACGCTTATTCTGGCGTTGATTGACTCTTTTTTATATTTTTTTTCTTTTTTTTCTCTTGTTACCTATTTTTAGCATTGTTTTTAGTTTGTGTCATCACTGTCGCCTATACTTATTGGTCTGATCTAGTGTACAACTTGCGCTGAGATTAGTTCTCTGCACTACAGCTTCTATAGAGGTTTTTACTGATCTCTACCTCATCCAATCAAGTAACTAGCTTTCTCTGGGGCCTTCGCAGCATAGACTACCAAAATGTCTATCAACTTTCTATCCATCAACGTGAACGGTCTTAATCACCCGGTAAAACGGTCTTCTCTTTGGAAATTGGCTAAAGAATTTCACTGTGACATCTTATGCGTACAGGAGACGCACTTCTCCACGGCTGCACCACCGAAATGCTCCAATAATCAATACCCGCATATCTTTACAGCAAGTACCAACTCGAAGAAAAGAGGGGTGCTAACGGCAATTAATTCGTCCTTAACCTTTGAACTGCACCATCAAGTACTTGATGCCAACGGGCGCTATATTATCTTAGTATGTTCTCTGAACAAGGCCTTGTTTACTATTGTGAACGTCTATGCACCCAACGTCCACCAAATCAAATTTCTGAGGAAGCTCAAAAGGAAAATAGACAACTTGCAAAAAGGCACTCTCCTCCGGTGTGGCGACTTTAACTTAATTCCAGACTCCGATTTGGACTCTTCTGTCCCCTCTAGACGCCGTAATCTTTCCCTGGGCCCTCTCTTACAAGAATTTCAATTACAAGATATCTGGAGATGCCAACATGGGTCAGAGCAAGATTTCACTTTCTTCTCACCGTGTCATAATTCATACTCCAGAATAGACCTATTCCTAACCGACCAATGGACTCTTCAAAAAATCTCTGCCTCAGATATCCATCCGATCACGTGGTCAGACCATTCACCAGTGAGTATCACCCTGACAAACTCACCCCATCTATCTCCGACCTTCCTCTGGAGGATGAACAAAAATGTGCTTCAGAAAGACCCCTACAGTACAATTATAAAGGACCATCTAGAACTATTCTTTGCAACCAACAAGGACTATGTTTCTCACCCAGTGACGCTTTGGGAAGCCCACAAAGCTTATATGCGGGGGATTTTTATTCAACAGAGTTCTAGGGCCAAGAAAAAGAGATTGCACCGCATTGATAACCTCCTAAAAGAAATCAAAGAGCTGGATACTTTAAATAAGCAAAAAGCATCCGACTGCTTAAAAACGAAATTGGGCCAACTCCGTTTAGAACTTCGTTCCATGTTATTGGAACAATTCGAAATCACCCACAAACGTTTTCAATCTACCCTTTATGCCACTGGCAATAAAGCTGGGACACTCTTTGCTAAACAAATCAAAGGGGCGCGTTATAAAACGTCCATCCCCTTCCTGTACCACCCGGTCACTAAAGAAAAATTAATAAACCCCCGTGAGATTGCTAATGCATTCAGTGAATACTACAGCTCTTTGTATAACCTGAAAAATGACCCCCATACCAAGCATCCCTCGACCTCTGATATAACAACCTTCTTACAATCCATCAACCTCCCTACACTATCCTCTTCTCAACTTGAAACTTTAAACTCCCCATTCACCGCCCAAGAAATAGCTAGAGCTATTAAATTGCTTCCCAACAACAAGGCTCCGGGTCCTGACGGTTTTGTTGCCGAATACTTCAAACAATTCACGACAAATTTAACGGATCCCTTGACATCGGTGTTCAATGCGGCTGCACTCTCTTCTTCTTTCCTTGATGATATGTTGAAAGCCTTAATTATCACATTACCTAAACCAGGTAAAGAAGCCTCCTCACCCAAAAATTTTCGCCCCGTATCTTTGCTAAACCATGATTTGAAACTTTATGCCAAAATAATAGCGAACAGAATTATTGATATACTTCCAACTTTAATTCACCCGGACCAATCAGGGTTCACAAAGGGGAGGCAAACAGCGGATGCCACCAGACGTTTAATTAACATCATTCATCACTCCAACAAACATCGGGTGCCTTCTCTGCTTCTAGCGCTAGACGCAGAGAAGGCATTTGATAGTATTCATTGGTCATATCTCCAACTGACGTTACAAAAATTTGGTTTTCAAGGTCATATTCTCTCCGCTATAATGGCCCTCTACTCCAAACCCTCAGCCCAAGTCTATAGCTCTGCAATGCTCTCTTCCACTTTTCTTATAACTAATGGGACCCCGTCAAGGCTGCCCCCTTTCCCCGTTGATATTCAACCTCCTTATGGAACCGTTAGCCCATAAGATTCGATCCCAATCCAACATAGTAGGAATAAAAATTGGCACAGATGAACATAAAATTAACCTGTTTGCGGATGACGTGATTCTCATGTTATCAGATCCACAAGCTTCTCTAACAGCGGTATGTGATACCCTACAAGAGTTTAGCTCTATCTCATATTACAAAATTAACGAGTCCAAGTCACACATCCTGGGTCTTCATATTCCCACAGCGACTCAAAAGGCCATCTCTGAACGTTTCCCTTTTCTATGGGCTGAGAAATCTATAAAATACCTCGGTATACAACTCACTGCTAACCCTAATTCCTTGTTTCAGGAAAATTTTGCTCCCCATCTCCAATCCCTTCATCTAGAACTATCTCGATTTGCCAAACTAACACTCTCCTGGATGGGTAGGTTGGCATCTTTCAAGATGCTGAAGCTACCACAGCTACTGTATCTTTTCCGCACTATTCCTATCCCAATACCCAATTCTTATTTCCGAAAACTACAAAGGGTTGTAAACAACTTTGTTTGGCAGGGGAAGAAGGCACGATGCTCCCACGACAAACTGGTCAAACATAAAACGGCTGGAGGACTTGGCCTCCCCGACTTAAGAGATTATTACACAGCCGCACTCCTCACACAGTTGAAAGCTTGGTTTAAACCACATCCTCATAATATATGGAATCGTTTAGAGAACCTACAAGTCCCCGGTGGGAATCTACATGGATGGATTCTCAGCACACTTCACCAACGCCAGGTAGATCCCCACCTATCACCTACCATTTTGGCCTCTAGGAAGGCCTGCCATCATTTGATCTTTAAAACACCGTGCTGTGGCTCCTTGACCCCAATTCCCATCCCTATAACTGTGATTCCTCTACTGACCCCTGATATTAATATCTCAACGTGGACAAAAAACGAGATAACCCTAATCTCCGCTCTATATGCAGACGAAGCATTGAAACCTTTTCCTACGCTTCAAAAGGAGTTCAATCTCCCAAAAAAGGAGTACTACCAATACCTTAGAATAACACATTGCCTAATTCACTCGCCTAACATCTTTCAAGAGGTTCCTTCCCATCTCTCAAAATTTTGGTTCAGTGACACCCCCCATGTTAATGGTATATCAATCTTCTACCAAGCGCTTCAAAATAAGACCGTTTTTACTAAGACCCGTCCCCAGATTAAGTGGGAAACGGAAATAGGGACTCAATTTTCAGAAGAGCAATGGGTAGAGGCCTTAAATGCAACTTACAAGGTTACTAAAGCAGCCAACTTGTGGGAATTGTCCTTTAAGATTGCCTTTAGATGGTACGTGACCCCACATGTCCTACATATAATAGACTCCACTAAGTCACCTTTATGTTGGAGAGATTGTGGAACCCATGGATCACTCCTACACATCCTTTGGTCGTGTAGATTGCTAAGTCAATTTTGGTCGGCAGTTTTCAACCTCATTTAAGAAGTAACTCATGTTAAGATTAATCCCTCTCCGGAACTTGCATTATTGAATATAGGTATTGATAAATTCCCCTATCCGATCAGAGGCATACTCATACATATCCTTCTAGCGGCTAAACTAACTCTAACACGCAGTTGGCGCTCCAAACAGGGCCCTTCCTGTTCAGAAGTCATAGCTACTACCCAATTACATAGCATATATGAATGTATATATGCATCCAGCAAAGGCTGTCTCAGATCAAAACAAAAAGAGTGGTCTCTTTGGTCCATTTGGTATAATAAAGTCATTAAAAAGTCTACCACATATTAATACAATTGTTTACATAATGCGCATGCAGTTATAACCACCTTTTTTTTTCTTTTAGTACATCCACCACACTATTGATAGGCATGACTTGACTAGTTCGGAGCTCATATTAATGTGAGAATAATATTGGAATAGATTCCCTTTACTTATTACTTATTTCTATACATTTCTGGCCCTTTACTCTTTGTCTAAAGAATTTCATAGGTTACCATAAAAGTAGACCTCAGCTGGCACTACATCCTCTTATGTTGAATAGCATGACACAATCCTATTTCCCCCCCCCCCCGGCTACAGCTTGTTCCCAGATGGGGTGGCCGCGGGACGGAGGAATAGCTGACGTATATATCCAGGCTCTATTCTGTCCATCGATTCACCATTGGATAGTTTTCTAATTTACACGTATTGTTAACGATATGTTTGCTTCTATTACACAGTGTATGACACGGTAGTTTTGTCTGTATTGTTTTGTTTTATTCAATGTCTTGCTTTATGTAAGATTTCTTGGAAATTTTCAATAAAAATTTATTATAAATAATTACTTAGTAATCATCAAATATGGGTTAATTTTAGTTTTTTCAAAATGTGCCACACACTTTGACACCGTATATGATGGACCATGTCATTATAGTGGAAGGAGTCAGTAATTTTCCACTGGACCAAATGCTAGGCAAGTCGCAAACTAACAAAGTTTCTATGAAACATCCCCAAAAAAAACCTTGTATTCCCATGTTCCAGGCACATTTTTGACAATAGATCATTCACTCTTCAGTCTTTCACCAATAATACCATTGTCAAAGATGCCAAGGTGTTCTCAGTGCCCTGGCCAGATCATTCCCCAATACGATTGTCTATCTCGTCCCTATTAAACCACCCAATTAATTACAAAAACTGAACTTCACCACTATTTTAAGGTCAATTCACCTGAAGAAACATCTCCCATTTCTAACTGTGTAGCCCACAAAGCCACCATCTGGGGGTAACTTATACAAATAGTGTCCAGGGCCAAAAATAATGAGACTTTTATATAAAATAAGGAAAACTTGAACACTTATGTCTCTTTAGGAGTCATATAAAAAGAGATAACAATAGCTCACCTAGCCTTAAACCTGAGCCTTACTACTAAGGATGAGCCAAACACACCCCGGTTTGGTTCCCACCAGAACATCCGAACAGGCAAAAAATTTGGAAGAACACATGAACACCTTTAACCTCCCTGGCGGTATGATTATTTCGGATTTTAGGTGCTGAAAGCGGTACAATTATTTTGCATGAAAATTTGGCGTTTTATATTGTAGTCCTGTAATTCTTAGGAATAACTCACTTAAATCTGTCCAAACCAGAGTCTAGCAGACATCCCGGGTATGATAAAGTTTGAAAAATGAAATCCTAAATTATAATATAATAAATAACTATAAATAATTATACCAAATAATAATATAACAATAATAAAAATTATTCAATAATGTAATCAAATCAAAAACACAGAAATTTGCTCAGTTGCAGAATTGTCACTGTCATTACTTTTCAATATTTGATGAGGGATCTCCGCACAAATCTCTATCCCTCAATTCTGCAAGTGATTCTAATTTATTATCACTGTTTTCTAGCTGGTCTAAAATCATTTTTGATGTAAAGGGACAGTTTTGGTTGCTATGGACAATCTCCAGTTTCCTGGCATAAAGAACAGTTTTTATAATATAAAACTGCATGCAGGCACTGGGCAGACCACTAGGGACAAAGGGGATGTGAAATAATTACATACAGCAATGTATTTTGTAAGATTACATTATACTGTATGTAATGTGTGTGTTTCACTTTTTGAATTTGGCGCCAATCTCCGTCCCCGTGCGTCGCAGCGCTCGCAAGGAACGGAGATCTGCTCCGTGATGAATCGAGCGGAGGACGAGCCGCTCGTACAGCTCGGGGACATCGCTGGATCCAAGGGAGAAGGTAAGTAAACCTCCTCCTGCATACAGCGATGCGGTCCCGAGTCTGGCTCAGGGTTACTGCTTTTGGTACAAAACTTTCACCCCCGAGCCAGACTTGGGAACACCGCCAGGGGGGTTAAAGTCTATAGGACACAACTTTAATATTCATAACAGATCCAAAGGGCCTGGTAATGGACTGAGGGAAACCCATGCTGTTTATTTCAATGAGTTTTATCTATATTGCCAAGACCCGACAATTCATTACAGCCACGATCAGTTTTAAATTACTTTTTACCTTTTAGAAATGTAATTTTGCTGCAGTAGAGGCATACTATAGACACCCCCAGGCATGATATTTAAAGGAATATTTAATTTTTATTGTTTCACTTTAAGCATTAAAAAAAATCACTGCTTCCAAAAAAAGTAAGTTTTTTAAAAACAAAATTTGCATTGATACATATCCCCTGGGGCAGGACCCAGGTCCCCAAACACTTTTTTTGGCAATAACTTACATACAGTAGGTGCCGCCGATATTGTGTTTCCAGCGCGATGGGATCGCACTGGAAATCGCGGCTGCGAGCTGTGCTTCTCGCGCTCGCCGCCCCCATGAGATGCTGCGCATCCATAGGAATGTATTGGGGCGGCGAGTGGGAGGAGTGACATAGCTCAGCGCTGGCTCCCACGACGGGGCTCGCGGGTGTCAATCTCGCAGCTAACAGCACAGAGTTTATATGATATAAGTACTTTCTTTAGATATATGATTTGGCAACCATTCATATTGGAGAGATAGGGTGACAGCAGTGGTAGGAGGAACGAGTATCTGATATATTAGTCCCTAGGGACTAAAAAGCTGTTTTTGACCAAGCTTAAATGTGAGGTCACGTAATCCCAGGTGAGCGCACACCTAATAGGGTGGGAGCACAAGGGTGTGTGTTAACACATGCATGAAGGAACAAGAAGGCACCTTTTTGGTTATTTGAGATTACAATACTTTTCTTAAAGCACTTTAGATTTGGACTGCACACTCTGTATATTGAAGTCACACACTATTTTGCTGTATAGTACTATTGTAAATCCATTATATTGCACAATTGACTTGCACAGCACTATAATTTATTTAGAATCTATGTTTTTGCATCATGATTTACTATCAGCAGATTTGAATCATTTGATTTAGCAGATTGGATGGATTCTGGTGGCAAGGAGTTATTGCACTAGCATTGGCACAGCAATTTGGCACTAATTTACATTCTTATTATTTAGTGTTAACTTTGTTACTTCACTTATATCACTAATTGAATATATGTTATTAGGGAATTAGATTCCATTGCACATTTTTATTAAAATTGCAGCACATTGGTTGAATATAATTATAAGAAA
The DNA here is from genome assembly GCF_037356315.1 of Lithobates pipiens. NCBI lineage: Eukaryota > Metazoa > Chordata > Amphibia > Anura > Ranidae > Lithobates > Lithobates pipiens. The sequence continues at coordinate 468,714,715 of NW_027507748.1, forward strand.
TATGGGGAGCTCTTAGCTCCACATCTGTGTACATTTCTCAACTGCTTTCGGAAGGGTATATACTTGCCCCCTCATTAATATAGCATATATTCATGTCATCACAAAACCCGGAAAAGATCATGGTGATTATGAAAAAAAATGAGCTGATAAATCAGTTTAATAATTTGATCTTAAAATTAAAAAAATATATATTAGCTATGAGAATAAATACAATAACATACTAGATGCATTTGAGCTTGTTCCCTTTATGCAAGCTTCAGTAAAGGATTATACATTTTTTTTGGACATCCAGGCTAATTCTGATTAAGGAGGTCAAAGATTGTATATGCTCCTTTCAAAAGGCCTTTGATTCTATATCTTGGGACTTTTTGTTCCATACCTGGAGCAATATGGATTTGGACACACTTTTCAGTCTATATTATGCACTTTATATCATGAGCCTATGGCATCTGTGATGATTAAGAGTTACAGATCTCAGTGCTTTTGCATATTTTCAGACACTCACCAGGGATGTTCATTGTCCCTGATTCTCTTTATCTTAGCACAGTAATTAGCACTTCTGCCTGACAGCACCAGAGTCATTGGTTTTAACCCCAACCATGGCACTACCTGTATGGTGTTTGCATGTTCTCCCTGTGCCTGTGTGGGTAGAATACATAACATGTACAATATACTGTATATGTAAAGTGCTATGCAAATTGTCAGCACCATATAAATACCTATAATAAATAAATAAATCTTAGCACTGGAATTCTTGGTGATTATGAGATATTAGAGGCTTATTTTGTGGGGGGTTGAAGCATGATTATACAATCTTTGCAGATGACATTAATCTCTTCCCTTATAGGTGCTATTGTTTATTTACACCTTAGCACAATTTTCTATAATCTCAGGCCTTAAAGTTAACCAATTCAAATACCAAACACCAAACAAACTGGAAACTGGAGTACCTGGAAACCCATGCAGGCACAGGGAGAACTTGCAAACTCCAGGGAGATGGTGTCGTGCTCAGGAATTAAACCAGTGATGCTATTGCTGCTAGGTGAGAGTGCTAACCACTATGCTGCCCTATGGTACAGTGAGTGGTGGTCCTGCATAGGTTGTCCCACCCAGGGTTGAGACGGAAGACCCACCTTAAGCAAGTTAGGGACCAAAGGAAGCAACCAGGGGGAATAGCCAACCATTGTTGCATATTCCTTAGGTGTAGTGTATGTGCACTTATCATGCACCTGATTCTGTGAAAAAAGGGCAAAAAAAAACATAAGGGAAAAAATATAACCTTGTAAAATGGCAAGGATACATAAATGATCTACTGCGGGGATATGCAATTAGTGGACCTCCAGCTGTTGCAGCACTACAAGTCCCATCATGCTCTGCCTTTGGGTGTAATGCTTGTGGCTGTCAGAGTCTTGCTATTCCTCATGGGACTTGTAGTTCTGCAACAGCTGGAGGTCTGCTAATTGCAAATCCCTGATCTACTGTATCAAAATTATAATGCATATATGGGTTCCCAAAAACTGAATAATGTGGATGTTACAGGTGATAGGTGAATGTGAGAAAATATCACCATGGAGGTCAACATATATGTGCACAAACAGGATATGTGTCAAATAAAAATATTGGTATTAGCGAACCTCAATATAAGTGCAATGTAAGCATTAAAGGCACTGACCTATGTTCATAAGTGAAGAGTCAAAGATGACCCGATGTTAACTGCATGGTTTAAAAAGATATAAAATCTAGATGTAATTGGAGACCCTTCCTCATGGTAGGATTGTGTGGGGTGATCAGTCGGTTAGCCCTGGCTGAAATACAACCGCTCCAGGGCCAGTCCCCGTCAATGTCATGCCTGAATGTCATACATTAAAAGACAGGCGGGGGGGAAGCAGCCCACTTACGGTACGTGTGACCGCAGTGGATACCCTAACGCCTTAGTTGTGGCGTTAGATGGAGAAAGACCGTCCTCACATTTTTTGTCCCCTTTTTTTTACAGAATCAGGTGCATGACAAGTGCACATACACTACACCGAGGGAATATGACACAATGTTTGGTAATTCCCCCTGGTTGCTACCTTCGGTCCCTAACTGGTTTGGTGTGGGTCTTCTGCCTCAACCCTGGGTGACACAGCCTATTCTTGACCACTGCTCACTCCCCCATAGGAGCTGGTCACAGCCCAAGGGCTGCTGTGTGAGTAATTGAGAACTGGCTTGGTTACATGATGTTTTTCTCCCTCTTAGAGGGTACCATATATTAAAGCGGGGTTCCATCCTAAAGTGGATCTTCCGCTCATCCCCCCCTCCGGTGTCACATTTGGCACCTTTCAGGGGGGAGGGGGGTGCAGATACCTGTCTAAGACAGGTATTTGCACCCACTTCTGGGCATAGACTCCCATGGGAGTCTATGCAGTTTCCTGTCCTGCCTCACTGTCTGCTGGGACACACACTGGTCCCAGAGACACCGTGAACCATTCCTAGTGCGCTGCGTGACTCGCGCATGCGCAGTAGGGAACTGGGAAGTGAAGCCGCAATGCTTCACTTCCTGATTCCCTCACCTAGAATGGCGGCGGCAGCAGCCGAGACCCGTGCGTTTGATCGGTCTCGGCTGCCGACATCTCTGGACCCTGGGACAGGTGAGTATCTATTTATTAAAAGTCAGCAGCTGTAGTATTTATAGCTGCTGGCTTTTAATATTTTTTTGTAGGTGGAATTCCTCTTTAACCACTACAGCCCCGGACCAATAAACACCTTAAGGACCAGAGGTCTTTTTCCAATTTCGCACTGCGCTGCTTTAACTGGTAATTGCGCGGTCATGCAATATTGCACCCAAACGAAATTTGCGTCCTTTTCTTCCCACAAATAGAGCTTTCTTTTGATGGTATTTGATTGCCTCTGCAATTTTAATTTTTTGCGATATAAATGGAAAAAGAGCGAACATTTTGAAAAAAAAAGATATTTTCTTCTTTTTGTTATAAGAAAAATCGAATAAACTCAATTTTAGTCATACATTGAGGGCAAAATTTATTCAGCCACATGTCTTTAGTAAAAAAAATGTCAATAAGCGTATATTTTTTGGTTTGCGCAAAAGTTATAAGGTCTAAAAACTAGAGTACATTTTCTGGAATTTACATAGCTTTTAATTTATGACTGCCTATCTAATTTCTTGAGGTGCTAAAACCCCCCCAAATGACCCCATTTTGGAAAGTAGACACCCCAAGGAAATTGCTGATGGGTATGTTGAAACATTGAATATTTATTTTTTTTGTCCTAAGGGATTGAATAATGACAAAAAAAATAAATAAAAAATTTGCAAAAAGTTGTCACTAAATGATATATTGCTCACACATGCCATGGTTATATGTGGAATTGCACCCCAAAATATATTCCGCTACTTCTCCCGAGTATGGGGATACCACATGTGTGGGACTTTTTGGGAGTCTAGTCGCGCACGGCACCCCAAAAACCAATCACCACCTTCAGGATTTCTAAGGGTGCAAATTTTTGAATTCACTCCTCACTACCTATCACAGTTTCGAAGGCCATAAAATGCCAAAATAGCACAAAACCCCCCAAAATGACCCCATTTTGGAAAGTAGACACCCCAAGCTATTTACTGAGAGGCATGTTGAGTCCATGGAATATTTTATATTTTGGCACAAGTTGCGGGAATATTACAAACTTTTTTTTTTTTTTGCACAAAGTTGTCACTAAATGATATATTGCTCACACATGCTATGGGCATATGTGAAATGACACCCCAAAATACATTCTGCTGCTTCTCCTGAGTACAGGGATACCACATGTGTGGGACTTTTTGGGAGCCTAGCCGCGTACGGGACCCCGAAATCCAAGCACCGCCTTCAGGATTTCTAAAGACATGAATTTTTTATTTTACTCCTCACTACCTATCACTACCTATCACAGTTTTGAAGGCCATAAAATGCCAAGATGGCACAAAACCCCCCCAAATGACCCCATTTTGGAAAGTAGACACCCCAAGCTATTTGCTGAGGGCTATGTTGAGACCATTGAATATTTTTTTTTTGTCCCAAGGGATTGAATAATGACAAAAAATAAAAAGATTTTTTTTTTTACAAAAAGTTGTCACTAAATGATATATTGCTCACACATGCCATGGTTATATGTGGAATTGCACCCCAAAATATATTCCGCTACTTCTCCCGAGTATGGGGATACCACATGTGTGGGACTTTTTGGGAGTCTAGTCGCGCACGGCACCCCGAAAACCAATCACCACCTTCAGGATTTCTAAGGGTGCAAATTTTTGAATTCACTCCTCACTACCTATCACAGTTTCGAAGGCCATAAAATGCCAAAATAGCACAAAACCCCCCAAAATGACCCCATTTTGGAAAGTAGACACCCCAAGCTATTTACTGAGAGGCATGTTGAGTCCATGGAATATTTTATATTTTGCCACAAGTTGCGGGAATATTACAAACTTTTTTTTTTTGCACAAAGTTGTCACTAAATGATATATTGCTCACACATGCTATGGGCATATGTGAAATGACACCCCAAAATACATTCTGCTGCTTCTCCTGAGTACAGGGATACCACATGTGTGGGACTTTTTGGGAGTCTAGCCATGTACGGGACCCCGAAAACCAAGCACTGCCTTCCGGATTTAAAAAATAAAATGCTACCAAAAAAACTGTTAGCGATCGCAGGGATCAGGCCTGACTCTGCGATCGCTGCAGTTATGTGTTTAGTGTTTTGTAAGTGACAGTGATCGATCGATACTGCACTTGGGTGGGCTGGGCAGAGGGGCAAAACGCAGGTGCCAGCAGGTATCTGGGCTGATCCCGCTAACAATGCGTTTTTTTGGAACCCTGAACTGCTGGGGATGCTAGTATAGATCTGATCAGATCAGATATTGATCTGTTCAGATTCTATACCACTACGGGAGGTTTATGCTTTGCGTGTGGGTGTTAGCGGTACTGGCACTAACCTAGCGCTGCCTGGGGCGACGCAAACCCTGACCCTAAAACCTAATTGATATCACCCGCCGGGTGATCAGGGGGTTAAACCTTTATTGGGTAATAAATGGTGGGTGCCCTGATGCTATAAAAAGCAAACTAACCAGAGTCACCCGTAACACTTATACAGTGATCAGTAGTGAAAGGGTTAACTAGGGTCAATCAGGGGGTTCAAATTTTTATTAGGTAGTATATGGGGGTCCCTGGCGCTATATAAAAACCTGATGGGGAACCTAAATAACTAACTGGCTAACCAGCGTCACCAGTGACACTTATACTGTGATCGCTGGTGAAAGGGTTAACTAGGGGCAATCAGGGGGTTAAAACCATTATTGGGTAGTATATGGGGGTACCTAACACTATAAAAACCTGGCGGTGAGCCTAAAAAAATAACTAGCTACCTAACGACACTTGTGACACTAATGCAGCGATCAGAAAAACGATCGCTTAGTGACACTGGCAAAAGGGGGTGAAAGGGTTAACTAGGGGCAATCAGGGGGTTAAAACCATTATTGGGTAGTATATCGGGGTACCTAGCGCTATAAAAACCTGACGGTGAACCTAAAAAAATAACTAGCTACCTAGCGACACTAGCGACACTGATGCAGCGATCAGAAAAATTATCGCTTAGTGACAGTGGCAAAAGGGGGTGAAAGTGTTAACTAGGGGCAATCAGGGGGTTAAAACCATTATTGGGTAGTATATCGGGGTACCTAGCGATATAAAAACCTGGCGGTGAACCTAAAAAAATAACTAGCTACCTAGCGACAGTAGCGACACTGATGCAGCGATCAGAAAAATGATCGCTTAGTGACACTGGCAAAAGGGGGTGAAAGGGTTAACTAGGGGCAATCAGGGGGTTAAAACCATTATTGGGTAGTATATCGGGGTACCTATCGATATAAAAACCTGGCGGTGAACCTAAAAAAATAACTAGCTACCTAGCGACAGTAGCGACACTGATGCAGCGATCAGAAAAATGATCGCTTAGTGACACTGGCAAAAGGGGGTGAAAGGGTTAACTCTAGGTGGCAAATCAGGGGGTTAAATCTTTATTGGGGGTGATAGGGGGCTACCCTGGACCTAACACTAACTGCCCTGACAGTTTTAACTGTTACAACTGACACTGAATGCATTGATCAGTAAAGAAATGATCAATGCAATCAGTGACACTGTGACTGGGGGGGGGTGGGGGGGATCGGGGGGCGAATCGGGGGGGGGGGTTTGTGTGCCTGTGTGTACCTACATGTCAGTGTAGTGTTGGTGCACACTTTTAGTCTTCTCCTCGTAGTCCGGTCAAAAAGACCGCCCCGAGGAGAATGACATCACTTCCTCCTTCCTGTGTAAACAATACACAGTGGGAGGAAGTTCGTCATTGGCCAGGAGCGATCCAGAGGGGGTGGCCAGAAACCAACGGCCATCCCCTCATCACGGATCGCTTCTGCAGCGAACCGGACCACCTTATATAGCGTGAGGGGGTCCGATCGGACCCCCCACCCGCTGGAAGGCAGGCACGTACATGTCGTACGTACATGCCTGCCTGTGCCATTGTGATGACGTACAATGGCAATACAGCGGTCCTTAAGTGGTTAATAGATTTATTATCCATTTATCCTTTTAGTATAACTGGGCATACAACTTCTGATGAGTGGCCGTATGCCATGAAACATGTCAAGTTTCCAACATAGGGTGCCAAGACAAGCTTGCCTTAACTATGAATTTTTAACCTGTATATGTATTGATGTATGAGTCCATTTGGGTATATTTTGTCAATCATGTTTTTATTATGTCTGGAATTATTCATGTTGTATTTATTGTACTAATCATGTCTGTTGAACATTTATTAAATATTTTATCATTACTACTACGTTTGATTCTTTATAGCTATATCTATTATATACTGCTAATTGTTGATATAGTACATTATGTCTTATTATGCTATGATTTATTACATGTCATTATGACAGTTTATGGTTATACTGTATGTTCTTCATTCAGTATTATCTACAACAGCATGCCTCATGCGAAGTCCCACTTCTTCTTCTCTTTCTACTTAAAAATTGCCATTCACAGATGCTCTCCATCCAATCTGACAGAGCTTGAGTTATTTTGCAAAGACAAATGGGCAAAATTTCACTCTATGGATCTGCAAAGCTGGTAAACAACATACCCAAAAAGACTTGCAGCTGTAATTGCAGTGGGAGGTGATTCTACAAAGTATTGACTCAGAGGGACTGAATACAAAAGCATGTCACAATTTTCACATATTTATTTGTAAAAATTTTGAAAACCATTTATCATTTTCCTTCCACTTCACAATCATGTGACACTTTATGTTGGTCTATCACATAAAATCTCAATAAAATACATTGACGTGTATGGTTGTAACATGATGAAATGTGGAACATTTCAAGGGGTATGAATATTTTTTCAAGGCACTGTATATCACTTTGAAAAACAGATGCCTCTTATTGAAACTATCATTGAATATCCATCCAGGTTCATATGTAAATGTCACCTTGATCTACTGATCTTTACAAACAACAAGCTTTTTTAATGGGATAGGTAGAGAGAGTAATATCAAAAGGTGCCTTGTCCTTTGGCTAGAACTCTAAGGCCGCGTACACACGGGCGGACTGTCCGCCCAACTAGGTTCGTCAAACAGTTTGACAAACAGTCCGTTCAAAATTAGCATGAACGGACTTGACCACACACGACGAACGAACAGTCCGCTGAAAACTTGCGCGATGACGTGAACGGCACGTACGACGGGACGAGAAATTCGGCGTCCGATACACTGCAATGCAACCTTCGCCGTGTAAATTCTTTCTGAGCATGCGCGAGACTTAGTTTGCCGAACAAGCCTACACACGAGCGGACTGTCCGCTCAAACCAAGTTTCAGCGGACAGCCTTACGGAAATTCCGAAAAACTTTGTTCGTCAGACTGTCCGCTGAAACTGTCCGCTGAAGCCCACACACGAACGGACTGTCCGCTGAAACACTGTTCAGCGGACAAAGTTGGACGAACAGTCCGCCCGTGTGTACGCGGCCTTAGCCTATTGTTATATACCATAGAGTAGGGAACATGCAAATTCCTCATGCCGCATTTAATATCAAGGAACTTATTTTGCTGTTTTTTTAGTTTGGAAGAGAAGTACCTCAACACGTTTATATATCCTCTTTCAAACACCATATATGCAATGAAATGCACACATTACCTTCAGTAGATGCCCACAGTACTACTTCAACTGTTGTCTCATCTTCAGCATCACTGTTAGATGGAGCAGGGGAAATCACAAATTAATAGTGTCTTCAGTAATAGACCCTTTGCCCCCTTCATGCTGGGTTGTGTGCTGGGGGTGTGTCCAGTGAGGTGTCCCTAGTTACAGTATACGGTCAGTGTGGATTCAGGGAGAAAGAGGCATTCTACCACTTTCCATTGCATGTGCCAATTTGCTCTGCATATCATGGCAGTTGTGTAGAGTGAGTACTCCTGAGCTAAAACGGAAATAAATGACAATATACTAAAATAAACTATAAAAGGTGCTGCGTACACCGTATGGACCAAACTCGTGTCCAAATGTGTAAGTAAGCGAAATTATGAAGTATGGTGTTGCGCTCCTAGTAGAAATTCTATGTAATCTTATTCGTGAGATTAATAACTGGTGATACTAGCTAGAGAAACATATATTGCAGGCATAAGGGCAAATCTATAAATATCGTATATCCAAAAAAAGAGTTACATAAATACGTAAATGCTTTTAAAAAAAGAACATAAATATTCACCATTAGAGTATTCACCATTAAGATATCAAAAGTGCAAAGAATCTTAAAATATAAATATGTGCAAAATTGCAAGAAATAAATCAACGACTGAGTGATCTGTGATAATTGTGCAAAATACATAAATAATTCATACAGTACTTATTGAGAAGAGATCAATTAGCAGGATTGAATATAAAAATAGAAAAAATTAATAGAAGAGAGTATATATATAAAAAAATAAAAAAATATAATATATATATATAAATAATATCTTAAGATAAATAGGTGTATCAAGTCTCTTAGTGCAAATTGTTGGACATCTATTTCTTGGTCCAAAGTGCAGCAGTAGTGGAAGTGTGGAAGTGTTTCACGTGGACACTTTGTGCTACTATCTTAATCTTCGGTGGTACTGTGCCTTTAAGTGATGTGCTAGAGGTCTTCAGTGTCACTGACACCTGTGGCTAAAATGAATGATTACCTTACTGCTGTTTAGGAATTAATGGCTTGATATGGTTATACAAACTGTACACTCACTTCTTTACATTGTAGCAAAGTGTAATTTCTTCAGTGTTGTCACATGAAAAGATATAATAAAATATTTAGAAAACTGAATATTTCAACTGTGTATTTACCTGCTTGGCCAAAAGTCTGTTTCAGTTTATAAGCTAATCAGAATAATGAAATTTTACTGTTTATAGGTATTTATATTGTTTGCATCGTATTAAATAAGCCCACTATTTCTTATTGTTCTGCTGTTCTGAACAACCTCAATGAAATGAATAAAATTAAATTTTACAGCAAAATTTAGAAGTCACTGACACGCCTGACATATTCTCTGATGTGAAGGCGTGACATTTCTGCATTTACTGTTGTCTCCTAAATTCAAAAATTGAAAAACCTTTAACATAAATATACATTTGTAAAAGCAGACATTGCATTTTCAGTCATCATTCAAATGTTCTGCAACAATCACTGTACATATGTTTCCAAACCCAAAAAATAATAAATAACATAAATAAATAAATAAATAAATAAAGCTAAAGGCATGGTTCTGTACAAGAAGCACAGTGTGAATTCTATTGCAGCTGTTCTCTAGAGATTAGGGCTTGGTGACTAATGCCAACTTGTTTACAGCATTGGCAGGGGAGCAAATACATGTTCCTATTTGGCTAGGAAAAAGGGCTAGGATCCAATCAGAAATATTTAAATATCAGCCAGAACATTTGTGAACAAGATGCAGCCCTCAGCGGAGACATTTAAATGTGTAAACTAGGCATAACTAAACAGATTGAATGATAGAAGTGAGATGGATCTGCACAGATGGATGGCAAGGGCCACATATAGTCAAGCTGAAGGGAAAGGGGCACAACTATGATAGACTTTATAGAGATCAAATGTTAATTTGTAAATAAAAAGAATAGACTTGTTTGAATTGCCATGCAAGGTAGGTACATTTGTGCTTTCTTTTGATAAATTGTTAATTTTGTATTATAATCTACTGTCATTCACTGATGAAATGGCCAGACCTATGTATATATTTTTTGCAAATCGTATTTGAAAACACATATCTTTTTGCTTTTCAGTGTTTAAATAAAAAAAAAAACTTGAAATTCAACTTTTTTTATCATGACATTTTCAGAGACCTCGCCTTATACCTTTCACCTGTAGTCACTGTGACTGTGTACCCAGACAAAGATGGGTTTGGAGAAATTTTAATCCTCATTGATCCTGCAAAACATCCTCTTTGATGTCATATTATTTAATCTGTCTTTTAGCTATGACATGGTTAAGAACTCATGCATATGGGTTTAGAACAATACTCAACTTAAGGCCTAACTCCAGGTTTAATTTAACTTTAAATAGTTAATTTGGACCAAGCTAGTCCAAACAAATTATTTCCATCACTAATCAACTACATACAGTATATCACACAACAGTATGTTCCAGCAGTGGTATTAGAATTTCCCATCCTGTTCATGGAGCAAAATCAAGTCAACTGAGCGCTGCTCAGCCATTCACAGGAAGCTCTGTATTTTACAAATGATTACACAGCTTCCTTTGATTTACTGAGATAGAGATTGTGACATCATCTACCCACCTCTCTACCTCAGCCATTCAGAGGAAACTTTATATCCATTCATAACAATACAAGACTTCCTGTGAATGGCTGAGCAGCACTCAGCCAGATTCAATTTGTCCCCACATTGCTGCCGAAACACAGCTCTATATCCTGTATGTAGGGATAGGTGAACGGTTCGGGCCGACCTTTCGCTGTTCAGAGAGCAGCTGAACAAACGGTCAAATGACCAGCCGAAATGACCACAATGCATTGCAGCACTGAACAGTGCATTGCAAGCCCGGATTGGCTGAAGCAGTGAAAGCTTCAGCCAATCAGGTCACAGAACACTGTCAGAGTCATGATTGGAATCTGTCATCATGACTTTATCCAATCATGGCTTATTCCCACCCCACAGTATAAAGGTAATCTTTCAATGGCAGCCATTTTCAGTGTGATTTTGGTGTGGAGAGAGATAGAACAGTGTTCTGTTCAGTGTTATTAGTTAGTTAGTGTGCTATACTGTGCTATTTTGCTTCAATTATCAGTGTAGAATATTAGTTTATTGTCGGTAAACAGTCTCAGATATTTTCACTGTAGTGTAGTGAGACAGTGTCAGTAATATTTACATTAGTGTATAGCTAGTAGGGACAGTTCAGATAATGTCAGTGTAGTGACGGTTGAACACCGTCTATTTGATTGCGTTACTGACAGTTGTACTTCTGTGTGCGTTACTGCCAGTTTAACGCCATATAGTTTTGTGCATTATTGCCAGTTTAATGCCATTTACCTCTGCGTGCAATACTGCCAGTTTAACGCCAAATAGTTCTGTGTGCGTTACTGCCAGTTTAATGCCATATAGTTTTGTGCATTACTGCCAGTTTAAAGCCATTTACTTCTGTGTACGTTACTGCCAGTTTAACGCAATATATAGTTCTGTGTGCATTACTACCAGTTTACCGCCATATAGTTCTGTGTGCGTTACTGCCAGTTTACCACCATATAGTTCTGTGTGCGTTACTGCGTGCGTTACTGACAGTTTAACGCAATATATAGTTCTGTGTGCATTACTACCAGTTTACCGCCATATAGTTCTGTGTGCGTTACTGCCAGTTTACCACCATATAGTTCTGTGTGCGTTACTGCCAGTTTAACACCATATAGTTCTATGTGTGTTACTGCCAGCTTAACGCCATATAATTTTGTATGTGTTACTGCCAGTTTAACGCCATTTACTTTTGTGTGCGCTACTGCCAGTTTAACTCCATATAGCTTTGTGTGCATTTCTGCCAGTTTAACACCATATAGTTTTGTGTGCGTTACTGGAAGTTTAACACCATAAAGTTCTATGTGTGCTACTGCTAGTTTAACGCCATATAGTTCTGTGTACATTCCTGCCAGTTTAATGCCATATAGCTCTGTGTGTGTTACTGCCAGTTTAACGCCATATAGTTCTGTGTGCGTTACTGCCAGTTTAACGCCATATAGTTCTGTGTGTGTTACTGCCAGTTTAACGCCATATATTTCTGTGCGTCACTGTACATATATAATGCAGTCAATTATAGTGTATCCGTGGAGTGTGTTGGTGTAGTGTGAGTACTCAAATTAAAGTGCACCAAACTCCTCTTTACATTGATTAAAGTGCATCTAAGTACAGATTTCAACTTCTTCTTTACATGTGCTTATAAGCCCCGCCCCCTCCCTCCTCATAATGTCTTGGAGGACAACAAGGAGAGGCAGACTTTCCTGTGGTACTGTAAGGTGCCAGCAACAAATGCGTCCACAGGCAAAGGTGGACGTGGTGGTCAATCCTCAGGCAGGGCATCATTTCCTCTGTTTAGTGAGTTTGCCCATGCTATCCAACCACAGCATGCAGAGGAGGTGGTGGACTGGCTTACTAAATCTTCCTCATCTTCCTCATCCTCTGTCAAGGATGCAAGCAGAGACAAGTGTGCAGTCCCCTGAAGTTGCCAGCGTGGATAAACCTGCCTCCTTGTCCACATCTATTGCTGCCATAGCCCCAACATCAGCCATTGAGGAGTCAGCTGAGTTATTTGACCACAGCGTCAGCCACTTGCCCCTTGATGATGCCCAGCCATTACTGGATTCAGATGTGGGTTCTGAGGTTGAGGATGACAGGAACATGAGCCTAGAGAGTGGAAGAAACACTGGTAGTCAAATTAGCATTCATGTTCCCCAAGCCGCAGTGTATTGCCGAGTTGTCTCCAGTGGTAATGATGAAGATGGATGAGATGGATATGATGATGATGATGCTGAGATCTCTGATGCGACTTGAGTGCCAGATAGAGCAGGGGAGGAAACTGAAGGTGAGGCAGCACAACCCCAAGGAGGCCATCATCAAGAAAGAGTAGAGAGCAGCCACTCTATTCCATCACATTCTGCAGCTGTTATCTCCCGGCTCACTCCCCAAAGCTCAGCTGTCTGGGTGTTTTTCAGTACATATACAGCAGATTGCACTGTTGCTATCTGCAAACTGGGTCTCAGGCACATCAAACGTGGCAAAAACACCAACCATTTGGGTACCACATGCTTAACAAGGCAGTTAACGTATACCACTCAACCCATTGGCAAGAGCACCTAAAAGCCACACAAAAGGGGCACAAATCTGTTTCTCCTCCTCCTTACCCACTTCAGTCTTCCCCTGCAATACTGAGTCATTACCTTTCAGCAGCCTCCACTGACAGGGCTGATGGTATAGCACAGGGTGTCCCAGGTCCTAGCAGCACATCTTCCAGAAGTACTCCACCTGCTGTAGACTGTAGCCGGCAAATTTCTCTGCCTCATCAGCTGCAGCGGAAAAAATAATAAAGTCCCTGCCACCCACATGCCCACCGTCTAAATGCAAGCTTGTCAAAGTTATTGGCTTTCCAACGTCTGCCTTTCAGCCTGGTGGATTCTGCCCCATCTTCCGTGGATTTGCATAATCTGCTGTACCACAGTAACTACTACTTTTCACATAAGGCCATTCCATCTCTCTACCATCAAGTGGAAGGGAATGTTCTGGCATCGTTGGGCAAGGCAGTCAGACATAAAATCCACCTTAATGCAGACATGTGGTCCAGCAAGCATGGACATGGATGATATATTTAGTTCACAGTACACTGGTTAACGCTGCTTGCAACTCGAGGGGATCTTGGACAGGGCTCGTGGTGCAGCTTGTTGTGCCCCCACGTCTCCATACAGCTGGTGGTGATGATGCCAGACCTGTGAGCTCTACCCCCTCCTTCTCCTCCTCCTACGCCACCTCCATGCCCTCCTCTGCAGAATTGTCCTATGAGCATCAGGTACCCCCTAAGCATTCAAAGGGCTATTCCCAGAGTCAGGCTAAAAGGTGCCATGCCACACCAACTGGAGACAGGAAAGGTGGTGTGCATTAATGACTCAAACCTCCTTTCCACCCTTAAAAAGGGAAAGTTGACACATGTGCTATGCCTGGCACATGTCCTCAATTTGGTGGTGCAGCATTTTCCTAAATACATACCTAGGGTTGCAAGATGTGCTAAAGCTGGCCAGAAGAGTCTGTAGCCATTTAAGGTGGTCATACACAGCCAGTGCTCAGTTGGCTGAATTTCAGCAGGAAATCCACCTGCCCATAAAGCATCTGATTTGTGACATACCCACCAGGTGGAACTCAGCTTTGTCAATGCTGCAGTGGCTATACATGCAACAAAAGAATGTCAATGAGTACCTGTGCGAATCATCATCATGGGTGTGATAAATGTTTACCTTAACTTCAGTGCTATAGATGTGGGGACATTCATCAGTCAGGTTGATTCCCACACCTTTAAGGAGACCAGAGGATTCGGTTGTATAAGGGATGCTTAAGGATCCCACCTAGGAGACTACAGCCAGGTACAATTTATTCAAGTCTGCCATATGTCATTGTGACAGATAAGGCTATTGGCTTGCATGGGACTAGATGTGCCCCTATACTGGTCATGGAGTTACGCAGAAAAAAAAATGTCTTCAACTACCATTTGAGTCAGTCCAATCACATGATAGAAGGTGCCTTTCAAGTCTTAACTTCTAATGCCGCGTACATACGATCAAACAATCGGGTGGAAAAGTCCGGCAAACTCAAGTCCACCGGACAATCCCCCTGTGTGTAGCCTCCGGCGGACTTTTTTTACCCGAAAATACGGCGGACTTAGAAAGTAGTTTTGCACTCCAATCTTCCCACCGGACTTGCATTTTGGCGGACAATCCGGCCGTGCGAATGCCAGTCCGCCGTACTTTTGAAATGAATGGACTTTTCCCACCCGGAGAAAAGTCTGCTCATTTTGAGCGCATCTCCAGGTAGGCGGGGCCCGCAAAGGAGACGTCGCTGGCCCCGCCACCTGGTATGGACTTAAAGTGGAACCCCAACGCCGAAAAAATCTGTGTGGGGGTCCCCCCAGGTCCACATCAGACCCTTGTTCGAGCATGTTACCCGGCCAGCCAGGAAAGGGGGGGTGAGCGAGCGCCCCCCCCCCCCCCCCCCTCCTGAGCCGTACGAGCTGCGTGCCTTCAACATGGGGGGTGCCTTGGGGAAGGGTGGGCCGCGTGGCCCCCCCACCCTAAAGCACCTTTTCCCCATGTTGATGAGGAGAAGGGCCTCTTCCCGACAACCCTGGCCGTTGGTTGTCGGGTCTCCAGGCGGGGGGCTTATCGGAATCCGGGAGCCCCCTTTAATAAGGGAGCCACCGGATACCAGCCCCCCACCCTATGTGAATGAGTATGGGGTACTCCCCTACTAATTCACCTGTGAAAAAAGTACAAAAAAAAACACAACACAGGGTTAAAATAGTTTATTGCACAGCTCCGGGGGTCTTCCGTCTTCGGTGGTCTTCTCGCCGGACTCCTCCGCTATCTTCTGCTAGCTCTTTTACTAGCGGAGGAGCCTGGCTTTCTTCCTCGCCGCCGGCCTCTTCTTCCAACTTAGGGGGTCTTGTCTCCCTCTTCGGTCCTTCTTGCCGGGCCACCGCGCCTTCTTCTAGCTCTTTTACAGGCGGTGGCCCAGTCTTCTGTCGTCGCCGCCGCCGCCGCCGCCGCCATCTTCTGTTCTTCTGTTCTTCTCTTCCTCTCTTCAGATGTTGCCTCTTCGCTCCCTCCGCTCACAATGACGGGGACTGTGACATAATAGGCGGGGACATTATCCGTTGATGTCCCTATATAAGTCGCCGCGCGCCCGGTCCCCGTCATTGTGAGCGGAGGGAGCAACGAGGCAACATCTGAAGAGGAGAAGAGAAGAAGAGAAGAACAAAAGACGGCGGCAGCGGTGACAGAAGACCGGGCCACCGCCTATAAAAGAGCTAGAAGGAGGTGCGGTGGCCCGGCAGAAGAACCGAAGAGGGGGACAAGACCCCCGAAGTCGGAAGAAGAGGCCGGGGTGAAGAAGAAAGCCGGGCTCCTCCGCTAGTAAAAGAGCCATCAGAAGATAGCGGAGGAGTCCGGCGAGAAGACCCCCGAAGACGGAAGACCCCTGGAGCTGTGCAATAAACTATTTTAACCCTGTGTTGGTTTTTTTTGTACTTTTTTCACAGGTGAATGGGTAGGGGTACATTGTACCCCATACTCATTCACTTAGGGTGGGGGGCCGGTATCTGGGGGCCCCCTTATTAAAGGGGGCTCCCGGATTCCGATAAGCCCCCCGCCCGCAGACCCCGACAACCAACGGCCATGGTTGTCGGGAAGAGGCCCTTGCCCCCCCTTCCCCAAGGCACCCCCATGTTGAGGGCATGCGGCCTGGTACGGCTCAGGAGGGGGGCGCTCGCTCGCCCCCCCCTTTCTGGCCGGCCGGATAGCGTGCTCGGACAAGGGTCTGATGTGTACCGGGGGGGACCCCATGCCAATTTTTTCGGCATTGGGGTTCCCCTTTAAGTCCATACCAGGTGGTGGGGCCAGCGACGTCTCCTTCGCGGGCACCGCCTACGTGGAGACGCGCTCAAAATGAGCGGGCTTTCCTCTGCGTGTGTGGGTGAGTCCGTTCATTTCAAAAGTACGGCGGATAGTCCGGCAGACTTAGTACACCGTATTAGTCCACTGAAATAGTGCCGTGTGTGGGCAAGTAGCCCGTTCGGAAAGTCCGGCGGACAGTCCGGTGGACAGTCCGGGGGGAAGTCCGCCGGACTAAGTCCGCCGGATAGTCCGCTACGTGTGTACGCGGCATAATGGGTGTATTCTTCTGTCCGCTGTATATCCGGACTATGGATTATGGAACTGTAGAGGGGATCTTTATTCAGTTTCTGAAACTATGCTCAGGATGTTCAAACCTTGTACCTATGCCCTGAACATTAGAAATGACTATGCTGATTACATTGTGTCCCCAGAAGAATCAGCATCTAGGCAAAATTCATATATATATATATATATATATATATATATATATATATATATATATATATATAGTTTCAATTCCTATGAAAATATGTACTTGTGACCCCATCCTCATGCTATAAACATTACAAATAATTTTACTGGCTTATTTTGTATCCCTAAAGGCACAAGTGTCTGGGCAAAATGAATATATACTGTTTGCATTTTTATCCCTATAAAAAAAAAAGCCTCTTGTATTAACCTTTAATTTCACGTGTTTCATGTGTTTTGTCCTTTTTATGTGAAAGCTTTCCTCAGTGATGCTTTCCAAACTGCAATGATCGCCATTTCATGACAACAATTGCAACGTGACAAGCATAAAGGGGTATGTCATGTACTATGGTGGGTTTCTGGTTTTATGTTTTTTTATGTGAAAGTTTTCCCAAATAGTACTTTCCAGACTGAAATGATTGCCATTTCATGGTAATAATTGCAGCGTGGCAAGCATTATGAGTATGGCATGTACTATGATGGCTTCAAATCGCAACATGATTACCCTTTCTAACTCTCATTTAAAATGTAAATTTACAATTTTACATTACCAATTACATTTAAGATAAATAATATTGCATTTTACACAGCAGAGACATCTGTAAGTCTTCATTGTGTGCTATGGATCCTTCCACACAGCTTACCTTATGAACCATATCGGATACAAACATGGCTCATATAACCACGGAGACAGCTTTTGCCCAGTGTACAGGGTAAAGCCCTATACACATGATCAGAATATATTCTTTTGAAGCAATTGTAAGATAATATGATCGTTAGTACACAGCTTTCGTCCAAAAAATTCCAAAGAGACAAACAAGAAATTTTTCGTACAATACCAGATCGTACAATTTTTGTCTAATCGGTACAGTTTTCATCTGAAAGTATGATACAAATATACTACATCACTTACAAAATTTTATTCTGTCATTCGAAAATTTTCATACTGTAGTGATTAATGTGATTACCCACACCAGAAGCTGATCTGCGGGTGCCAGGCACTGGAAGTCCGATCATCGTGCAGAGACTCAGAATGGAGATCTGCCTATGTAAACAAGGCAGATCCCCATTCTGACACACAAACAATCTCAATCAGGGCTCAATTGTTGTGGTAATTGGAAAAGTCCATGAATAAGGAGATCAGAGCCTATTAGGATTCCAGGAATTGGTTTGAATATGTTGCTTTGGAATGGATCCCAAGGGGCTCCCTACATTTGAACTTCACGATGATGAATTAAAAAATAAGTGGACAGACACCCTTGTGTACCTGTTCCATTGCACTCATGAATATCATCATCTCGTCTAAAAACAAGGAGATTGAAGAACTACAAAATGACATCATGCATTTACAAGAGGAAATTAAGCCTCTACAAAGCAGGGCTGATTTTGCTGACCTGTACAAATTACTTAATGAACAATCGGATTGTCTGGAAAAGGGTATTATTGAAACCAAAAAGGACAAAATGCTTAGAAATGAACTGGACTATGATACTAACACAATATATGTGTGGAAGCGCAAATGATTTTGGGGCCAGCCATCTGGCAAACATGTCAGTTTTTTGGAGTATATGGAGGACTCTATGGTCACTACAGATTCTGACCATTCATCTGCACAGCCATCCTGATCCAGACAACAGGACGGTGTCAGTACCCCCATTCCTCCAAAAAAAGGGGGGCAGAAACAGAAATTATACAGGAAGCCCCACAATCAGGGCACAAGAAAACAAGAAGAGGACAGAAATGAGGGAATAAATGGAGGCGGCAATCAATATCCTCTTCACACCCAGAACCGCAGGGCTTGACAGGTACCCACAACGTTTTAAATCTCTCAAGAAGAGTATAAACCATTGATTTCCTCACTTTCCAAGGGCTTGAACTGTTGCCCATCGAAACATTTTAATATTTTGACATCAAGCCCACAGTGTTCAGAGGCACGGAGAGGCTGAGAGGAGGAGTACAATCTGATGTTTGCCGTGATTACATACTCTGACTGGAAGGGTTTTTGTCAGTGTATCGACTTGTGTATATGAAGTCTATTTGTATATTGCAGTAGTACACTATTCCCTGTTTCTTTTCTCTTTCATGGTTAAATGAAAATTAAAAGTTAAAGAGCATGAAATAAGCAATATATGCGGAACAGCGGTAAAAGCGTGGTGGGCATGGTGTATGTGGACAAATTATATGAGACTATATGATAAGTCCTTTTGTGGTTTGTATCCTAAATCCTTGGATATCACTACATGAGAGTGTTTGGATTGCAGTTAGAGAGAAGAGCTGTAGGGGATTAAATCCCTGATCCATCTGTCCATCCCATCAGGAGTAGACTTGTATATACATGGATTATATCAGTTATTTTTATTTTTAATTTCTTTTTATATATCCGGTGTAATAATTATGGAGTACTGATCAATTTTCTATTTACTTTTAACTCCTATTTATTTACACATTGATTTACACAGTTTCTCATCATGTTATTTATTGATTTTTATGGCACAAGATCATCATATTGATTATTGATATTAGAGCACTAATAATTTATATCGTTTGTTGTATTGTATAAGTGAAGGTTCACCGAAATTGGTGCAGCTTTTATTATTTTTATTTTATTTTTGATTATTTATTCACCACACCAGCGCTGGAGTATTTTGCACTTTAGTAATCTTTTAACCTATAACTTCTTCATGTTTAATAAGGAATACTTTTTCCAGAGGTGCGGAGCAGCAATGGGGGCTAAATTTTCACCCTCGCTTGCCAAATTGTATATGGGTTGGTGGGAGCACCATTTAATTTGTGGCAGCACCAACCCTTTCAGACCCTAAATTAGAATGTTCAAATGCTATATAGATGATCTCATTTTTATTATGGATAATCATTTTGTCACTTTAGAGACTTTCCTCAAATATCTGAATAATAATGACAGAAATCTTCAGTTTACAGGCTATTCAAACAGCACAGACATCTGTTTTTTAGATGTTTGTGTGGCCAGGATTCTGGTGTGCAGACCTCCCTGTATAGAAAACCCCTCTCAAGTAATACGCTGCTCATGGTGAGATCAGGACACCCTTGCCATACAATCAAAGGCATTCCAGTAGGTCAATAATTGAGGGTTTGCCATATATGTAGTGACCAACAGGTTTTTGAGGAGGAAGCTGAGGCTCTTTACTTATGTTTTATACAGGGGAATTAACCCAAGATGGATGCTAGATAAAGCCGTGTTCATTGTGAGATCCAAAGATAGAAATGATTTGTTCAGTGGTTATAAACACAACGTTTCTAGGAGCAATAATAAGGGATTCAGTAAATAGCGATTCACACTCAGTATACCTTTCAGCTTAGAGTTTGAGGATATAAGAATGATTATATACAGGTATCTTCCCATGCTTTCTGAGGATCAGACTAATATTGATCTATTGAAGGATGGTGTTACCCATTTACTATATTTGAGATTTAATATCTCTCAGATATGATTTGGGTTACATGAGAGTTCTTTGACCATGAGTGAAAGCTTTAACACAATAACAACTATTTATTGGTGAACAGCAGAAAGTTGAAACTAATACAAAACAATCTATACAAATGAAAGAAAATCTTAGGTTAAATTAAAAGAATACAGGGTATATTCTTTAAAACATGAATCTACAAACAGTAGGACATGCAAGATATAAGACAAACATATTTAATTACAAGTACAAGGCAGATATTTCCCATAGTTACCAGGCTAAAGCCTACAAAGGTTCCATTCACGAGACTGCTCCACCAGAGAATATATGCTTCACTCCTATCTAGTCTGTGTATATCATTACAGGCTGATGCCCCATTGGTTGGCATTGTGTGGCTCTGATTGGTGGGCACCAACTATTTTGAGTGGGATACTTAACTTGTATGCACATGACCTTCGGGAAAGTTAAGTATTGATAACAGGCTGACCACCTTCATTGCATATCTAAACATGGATCCTTTGAAGTGAATATGTGTAGAGCATAGAGGTTTGGGTCCCATTGTTTAGATACACAAACTTAGGCAACAAACTGTCTGTCTAACAGAGACTTCTGTGAAGCTATCAACATGGGGACAAGGTGCTTTGAGGGGGCTACCCCAAAGCACCCTCCTCATGTTGAGGGCATATGGCCTGGTATGGTTCAGGTGGGGGGGGGGGCGCTCTCTCGCCCCCCCTCTTTTCCTGTGGCCTGCCAGGTTGCATGCTCAGATAAGGTTCTGGTATGGATTTTTGGGGGGGGGGGCATGCCATTTTTTTATTTTGGCATGGGGTTCCCCTTAAAATCCATACCAGACCTGAAGGGTCTGGTATGGATTTTGAGGGGGACCCCACGCCTTTTTATTTTTAAATTTGGCACTGGATTCCCCTTAATATCTATACCAGACATGAAGGGCCTGGTATGGAATTTGGGGGAACCCCCATGCATTTGTTTTATTTGGTTCGGAGTTCCCCCGTGGGGGAATCCCATGCCATTTTTGCAATGGCTTTTATGTATCTTGCCGGGACATAAATTATAGCCGCGCATAGTTTTAAATTATTTTTTTCCTTTAGAAATGTAATTTTTCTCTCAGACTGTTCTAAACACGGGAAACATGCGTCACTTTACAGAAATACTATAGACACTCCCCAGGTATGAAATTTAAAGGAATATTACACTTTTATTGTTTCACATTATTAAAATCATTGCTCCCGAAAAAACTTCAGTTTTTATAACTTTTCTTTGCATTGATACACGTCCCCCTAGGTCCCCAAACACTTTTTATGACAATACCATGCATATAAGCCTTTAAAATTAGCACTTTTGATTATTCATGTTTGTGTCCCATAGACTTTAACACATTTTTTGCCTGTTCGCATGTTCTGCATGTGAACTGAACCAGGGGGTGTTCGGCTCATCCATAATTCTGAGTATTAAGGACCTTTGATTAGAATTGCTATAGGTATAATGCAACATAATAATGAGAGCCTTTCCCATTCACACATTTAACAATTTGAATGGTTACCCCCTTCCGTAGCCTGGTAACTATGAAATGTCTGCCTTATACATGTGATTAAATATTATATATTTTATGTCCTACTGTTTATAGATTAATGTTTTAAGGAGCATGCTCTGTATACCTTCATGTAATCCATTATTTTTACCATTTTCCTGTACAAATAGATTGCTGTTCTCCATATGTGACCCATAGAAGATAGAAACTTTGTTTAATGAAACAGACAACCATCAACAGTAAGTACAGTCAAAACATTTACAGACACACCCACATATCTATACTCTGACAAAGGGTTATGGGAAAACTGGGTGGGTTTCTAAGTATTTAAAGTCTAAGAAGGCAACATGTATACATAAAATCTTCACACATATTAACAGGACAAGAGTCAATTTGGAAAGAAAAACAAAACACAACACATACTGAATCCATAATATGGTTGAATACATAAGTTGCAAAATAATGTATTATCATTTACTTTCCCAGTGTCAGAGTGAATGAAACTTCACTCCAAGCCCTAGGAAAGGAAAAAGAAACAAAACAAAATCCCTACAGATTCTCAGAGTTATAGGTACCAGTACAGAGCTCATTACAAACGGAAACAAAAATACAAAGCATGCGCACTAATGTGATCACATTTCTTATTGATGGCCATCCAGCAATGGTGTATACACACCCCTGAGGAGAAAAAAAATCTCTGTTTACGCATAGACAGTTCATACAGATTCATTACATCACCCAGACACACACATTAATTGAGATTTAATCCCATACATTCTGGATAGAGAAAGCATTTGTAATTGCTAAGAGTTTCAGGCAATTGGGAGAATACCAAAGAAAAAAAACAATAGCATATCATACTTTACCTTCAGTTAGGCATGTGTATTTATGCATATCTACAGCTATCTACATACACCTGCTTTATATATAAATATTGTAAACTTTCAGTAACTCCCTTAACCCAAAAAAGATAACTTGTAGACCGAAGTTATTACTCTATCCTTTTTTCTTTAACTTATTTAAAGCAAACAATACAACATTTTTACGTGTACATTGATAAATGGTCAATGAAATTCGCACTTTGATCTAGTGAAACTAAAAATGCCATAGATATCTGAACCATAACTTACATCTGGTATTTCATCCCCATTTTTACTATAGCAGTTTGGTTTCCGATGGGCAAGTTATACCCTCCATTTTTCCAATTCAAGTATTCAATCAATTTTATTTTAAAGGATTGTAATTCTTTAACAAATTCATCCCGTTCCTGTTTCATTTGCCTAATTTCATACTGTAAAGCCTCATTCTTGGTCTTAATAGTTGAGGAAGGGATGTATGATCTTGTATTTTCATATTTGTTACCCCTAGGCCCTTCTCCCCAGTGTGTTTTTGTGTTTTAAATATTGTTTATTTCGTTTTCCACATTTACAAAAAGAACAGTACAAAATATTCCTTATACATACTTTTAAAAATCACTTTGACTAACATTCATGTTATTTCAGAGTTTTCAACATTCACATAAAAACAAACAGTCAAAAAAAAGTACACATTGGGTGCCCGACCGGATCGATCTTAAATATCCCAAGAGGGAAGAAGAAGAGGAAGAGAGAGGGAGAGGGAGAGGGAAAAAAAAAAAAAATATAAAGCACACCCCCTCCCCCTCTCTTCATGTGTTTAAAATTATCCTTTTGTGATTTTATCTTACCCATATTTATTACCCCCCCCCCACGTGACGCTTTTTCTTAATTCCAATTTGTGGTTTGTGTAAGGTGGGGATTCCTCTCCTTCCATCCCCACTCCCTTCTACAAAACAAAACAAAAAAAAAAAAAAAAAAAACCCCGACAAACCCCCTAAAGGGCCCCAGAACATCCCCTCCCCCACACACAAAAAAAAAAAAAAAAAAAAAGAAAAAAAAAAAAAAACCAACCAAGGGGGGGAAAGGGATCCTTTCCCCTTCTCCTCCCTTCCTCCCTCCCCTCCTCCTCCCTCTTTTATAAAAAAAAAATAAAAAATTTATAAGGGGTTATGAAGTATATGCATCCTATCTCCCTCCCCTAGACGCCCTCTCCATCCCCCATAATTCCAAGATATATTGAGGATTTTCTAAATTCCGTCCAGTTCCTCCAAGTCGCCTGGAATCTAATTTCGGCTCCCCGTTGAAGGTGTATTAGTTCTTCCATAATCCTCAATCTGTCTATTTCCCTAAACCAATCTCTTATCCCTGGTGTTTCCTTTACTTTCCAGTATCTCGGGATCAGTGCTTTCGCTGCGTTTAGCAAAAATGGAGTTAATGCTCTTCTATATTTTTCCCTAGGGCCCTCGGCCGCGTGAAACAAACATTTCCAGGGATCCAATTCTATTTCCTTCCCATCGATCTCTTTAATTAAACCCACCACCTTTTCCCAGTATAACTGGATTGCACTGCATTGCCACCATATATGGGCGTGGGTTCCCTCCCTCCCACACTCTCTCCAACAGAGGGGTGATAAGTCTTTGTTAATCTTATGCATTTTCGATGGGACATAATACCATCTAACCAATAATTTATAGTTCATTTCTTGGATCTTCGTATCTATTGACGTGGAGTGGGTATAGTCTATAACTTTCCCTTTCAGTTTTTCTGGGATTGATTGATTCAATTCCCCTTCCCACCTCCCTAAAGCAGGTATCGCCTCGTCTTCCATTAAAGATATTAAGGTCCTATATATCTTAGAGATCCCCTGTCTGCCCACTCCTCCTCGGTCAATCAATTTCTCCCAAGGGTTTAAATTGTCACCAGAGCGGAGAGGTTTTGGAAGGGACTCAACAAAATGTTGGAGTTGTCTGTATCTCCATCCATCCCATGGTGTTCTTCCATATTTCTCTCGTATCTCCTCCAATGAGCATAAGCTATTTACTTTTAACACATCCCTTAACCTTAATATGTCCCTATGCGTCCACTTCTGGAACATTTTGTTTTCTTTCCCCGGAGGAAAATAGTTATTTCCTGACAGGGGCATTAGAGGGCTATTGTTGTTTTGTCCTTCTGTACCTTTGAGTACCCCATCCCATGTTCTTAATGTTTCCATTGTAATCGGGGATATTCTTCCAGAGAAACCCCTAAACCTCATTGGAATCCAAATGGTCTGACTCAGGGCAACATTACTCATATTATCTTCCAGTGATACCCACTTTTTATATGGGGCGTTGTAAACCCAATCCAAAATCCTCCTCATTACCGCTGCTGAATGATATTTTTGAAAATCTGGGAGAGATACCCCTCCCTTATCCTTAGGCCTATTCATTACCTTATAAGAGACGCGACTTCCTCTTTTGTTCCATATAAATTTCTGAATCAGGGATTTAATAATTTTAAAATAGGCCCCTGGGATATTTATCGGGAGGCTCTGAAAGACATATAGAGCCTTTGGCAGAATCATCATTTTAATTACGTTTATCCTGCCGAACCATGACAGTCTATGTGCAGGGTAACCTTTAAGATCTTGTTTAATTTTATTTAAAAGAGGGAGATAATTATCTTGATATAAATCTGTAACTGATGTCGATAAGTATATTCCTAAGTATTTCAGGCCCTTCTCTTTCCACACAAAGGGGAAAAGAGCTCTAAGTTCTCTTCTCTCCTCTGGGGGAGAATGGACATTTAATATCTCAGTTTTCTCTCTATTGATCTTAAAGTTCGAAACATTCCCGTATTCCTCCAGCTCCTGCAAAATCCTAGGAAGGGACTGTTTGGGATTCGTTATATAGAGCATAATATCATCTGCAAATGCAGATATCTTATGCTCATTCTCTGATACTTTTATTCCCTCAATACCTTGGTTCGCTCTTATAGAAACCAAAAGAGGTTCTAAGGAGAATACGAAAAGTAAGGGAGATAGTGGACATCCCTGACGTGTACCATTATAAAGCCCAAAAGAGTTTGATAGGGTCCCATTCACCTGAATCTGAGCTGTAGGGTTAGAGTATAAGGCCTCTATCCACCGCAGCATTCTTGGGCCTAGACCAAATTTATATAATGTCTGCAGCATGTATTCCCATTCTAACCTATCAAATGCCTTTTCTGCATCAACCGATAGGAAAAGGGAAGACTGCTTCTTCTTCTTCTTAACTTCCTGCATTAAAAGGGTTGTCCTCAGTATATTGTCCCTCGCCTCCCTTCCAGGTACAAAGCCTGCCTGATCTCCTTCTATACAATCTGGCATATATTGTTTCAGCCTCTCAGCTAAAATCCTTGCGTAAATTTTTACATCCTCATTAATCAGAGAGATAGGTCTAAAACTAGAGCACAATGTTGGATCTTTCCCTTCCTTTGCTAATATAGTTATAAAGGCCCCCAAAGCTTCCTTCCGTATCTCCCTTCCTTCCCCTATTGAGTTCATGTACTGATGAAAATAAGGTGTTAAAGGTCCCAAAAACTTTTTAAAGTATAATGACGTGTATCCATCGGGCCCTGGGCTCTTCCCATTCTTACTATCCTTGATTGCTCTCTCTATTTCCTCCTTAGAGATATCCCCATCGAGCATACCAGCATCCTCCTCTGCTATCCTCGGTAGATCTATCTTCCGGAGATATTGTTCAATTTTTTCCCTTCTCTTTTGTTTATCCTTGGGGTCCTGGTCACCATTCACCTTATACAGTAGTTGGTAGTATTCTGAGAAGGTGTTACTAATATCTCTTGTCGCATATTTCATTACTCCCTTCTTATCTTTAATTTTTGCAATATAATTAAAATTTCTTCTAGGTTTAATTACCCCTGCCAGGATTCTCCCCGGTTTATTACCAAATTCATATTGTCTTTTAGCGGACTTTAAAAAGGCCTGCCTGGTTTCCTGTTCCAATATGTCTCTCAGTGCCTCCCTTTTTCCCATAAGTTCGTCCATTATTTTATGGTCATTTAACCCTTTATGTAACTGTTCCAACACCTGGATTTCCTGTAAGATTAGTGATTTTTGCGTTGACCTTATTTTCCTCCTCTTAACTGCTTCTGCTATCAATCTCCCTCTCATATATACCTTATGGGTCTCCCACAACACAGTTGGTGCAATATTTTCTACATTATTTTCTTTAAAAAATAAGTTCATATCTCTTTCCAAAGCTTCAAATATTTTATGGTCATGCAGGAGGGATTCATCCAACCTCCATACTCTTTGTCTAATCGGTATATCCTCCAGGTCCAAAACAGCCACAACAGGGGCATGGTCGGAGAGAGTTATTGATTTTACTTCTACTTTCTTTAACCCCTCCAAAAGCTGATGGTCCAAGAGGATATAATCGATTCTTGAGTAAGAGTGATGTACCTGGGAGTAATATGTAAAATCCTTTCCCCCCGGATGCGCAACTCTCCACACCTCCACTAGTTGCTGTCGATGTAATTTTTGTTTAATTATCTTTAGGTATTTTCCTTCTGAGCGTAGGGATGGGGGTTGGGCATCCAGGGTTGGATCAAATACAAAGTTAAAATCCCCTGCCATAATCACCCCCCCTTCCTTAAAACATTCTAATTTATTCAACACTTTCCCCAAGAAGGGACAGGGGAGATAATTAGGGCAGTAGATACAAGCCAACGTATACATTTTATTAAAAATCAAACCTTTGATAAATAGATATCTCCCTTCAGAATCCGATTCCATAGCCTTTAAAGTAAAGGGGGTATTTCTGTCAAACCCAATAGCAATTCCTCTTGCCCTTTTGCTAGAGGAATATCCGTGAAACCAAGTTGGATAATTTTTAGACTTCAGACCACTATTATGGGACCATTTAAAATGAGTTTCCTGTAGGAAAGCAATATTTGATGACCATTTTTTCAACTCCTGCAAAATCTGATATCTCTTATTGGGACTATTTAACCCTCTAACATTATATGTAACAATCTTCAACGGGGCCATCTTTCATGGAGATTGGTTATAGCCCACCATAAACATTCCATCATGAAGTCAAAAACAAAAATAAACGTATATTTTTTACCTAGATCGATCCAGTCGGTATACCCTTCATTGATAAATGTGAAACAACAACATATTCTCCCCCCCAATATTTTCCTCCCTCCCTTCCCACCCCCCCACCCTTTACACATTGAATATCAATGTTATCGTCCTCCATGCTAGTGCCTATTTACTAGACCCCAGCCCTGGTTGGACCTTCCTTGAGGGAGTATAAGTGCCCGCGTGAGCCCCCGAGCCTCACCCCTCCTTGGGGGTGGTCTCGGGGGGGCACGCGTGCACCGCCCCGCCCCTGGCGCATACTTCCCCCCCGTGCGAGCCTACTCAAAATCATCCTTGTCTAGTACCTCTCTTTATTTTTTCCTTTTCCTTCCCTTTTCCTTCTCCTCCCTTTCCCTCTCCTCCCCCCTCCCCTCTCTTCCCCCTTCCCTCCCCTTTACTATTCTTCCCCAAATCCTTCCCATTAACCTGTTGTCATTTATTTACCCCACTATTTGCCTCTTCCACCCCCCTCTCCTCTCCCCTAATCCAGCGAAAGAGGAAGGGAGAGGAAAAAGAGGGAGAGAGGCCCTACACTCTATTCCAAGGTTGTTCTCTTAATTTCGTCCAATCTAGGGGTTTTTTCTCCCAGTTTTCTAGATTAACACATGGTATATTCAGTTTATTGCAAAATTCTTTCAGGTCCTCTGGGAATCTTAAAATGGCTGTTATCCCTTGGTTTTTAGCTATCAGACATGCGGGGAAACCCCATCTGTAAGTAATCTTCTTCTCTTGTAGTTGATTTATTAGGGGTTTCAATGCCCTTCTCCGGCTCAGTGTCTCTTGTGAGAGGTCAGAGAAGAAGAGCAACGTAGCTCCCTCATATTTAATAGTATCAGAGCTTCTTGCATCTTGCTGAATTTGTTGTTTTGTTTCGTATTGAGTAAACCTCACAATCACATCTCTCTCTATCTCAGGTCTTGGCTTCTCTTTTATTTGAATTCTATGTATTCTATCAAAAGCTATATGGGATGTTACTTCTTTTTTCATTATTTTATTAAAGACTTCTCGAAGCACAGTCTCCAACTCAATGTTTTTCACGGATTCTGGTAGGCCGCGAATTCTTAAATTATTGCGCCTATTTCTGTTTTCCTGGTCTTCTAATTTATATCTAATGTTTCTCATTTCTAACCAGTCCATATCCGCTCTTTTTTGTAATTCCGAAATAGCTTTTTTATGCTCTTCTAATTGTGTTTCCGATTCTTCTACCCTTTTTAATACGTTTTGAATATCTGCCCGGGTTGCCTTTAATTCTCCTTTGATCATCCCTTCCAGATGTGACATCATTTCTGCCATGTCCTGTTTAGTAGGGAGTGATTGGGGATTAGTTCCTTCTTTTTCTAGTTCCCACATTTTTCCTGATTCTTTTTGTTGATGTCGTTCTTTCAAGCTTTTCTGTGGAGTTGTACCTTCCTCTATATTAGGTTTTTTATTCATTCTCCCCAGTGTGGTGAGTACACTTCAACGTCATGCCTCTTTGTTGTATATTGATTCAGTTTCCATATCTTTTCACCAGAAGACAAACAAAATTGGGAAATGTGCCCGAATAAGCAACAGGTGTAACATTTTATCTTTTGTAAAGTATTAAAGCATCTCTTAACCACCGGTTAATTCAATGGCTAAAACCTGATTAACAACATTTCCTGTCTGCATATGAGATATAGGGTACTTTCAAAAGAGCTCCCACCTTTCAATGAGTTGTTGAAACTAGCACATACTCCAGATGGAGATAATTTCCTGTTGTATCTAGAAATACTCAAACCAGTTACATTACAACCCATGGTATGTGGGGATTGCACAAGCTGCCCTGGGCTGGTAGATGTAGAAAATTGTTTACATTCACTCTCTGTCTCCTTCAGTCCACATACCAGCTGATCAACCTCTCCCTGCTTGTTTTGGTTGTCTATTGGTTGCAGGTGGCTAGCATTCAAATTTGTAATAGAAACTTTTAGAGTACTGATATTACTTTTGGCTATTTCTAGATCCTCCTTGAGACATGTTTTGCATCAATAACTGTTGGTAATTGTTAGCCAGCCAGCAAGCAGGAAAAATTAGTGCAGTCTTACCTTCACGTTTGCTGTATTTTTTCTCTGTAAGTTTTATATTTACATACTCTTGTGCCTGGTGTCATAGGCTTTAACTTTAGCAACCCTGGCCATCAATTTCTCCTTGATGTACAACAAGTTCAGTGACGATACAACAATACACCACAGAGCAGACTTCTGACACAGTCGTCTACCAGTTAGAATATGCACAAGAATGGAGACATAAACATTAAAATAACACTAATATCTTCACAGAATAGTCTACACCCAGGAAACAAAAGATAGAGGAGACATGCTGAACAATAGAGATGGAGATACCATATCTACAGTACACACACAACAAACAATAGTGCTGAGATAAGCTTCTGTTTAACACAAAAACAATCAATCACAAACTCAGTTTATCAAATTATTGGTAGGGTTTATCCTTAACAAAATTTCAATATATAATATAGAATGCCAATTGTACCTTATTTTACACTTTATAATCGTTATCAGATATTAGCTTCAATAACCAGACTTCCACAGTTTGGTACTTTAACAGAAAACAATGAGAATAATACTGCTTGTAAATTCCCACAGCAGAAAACAAACAAACAACTCTATTGTAGCTAAATTTCAATGTCCTACACAAATACTATGCCTTTAGTGGACACACCATTTAAATAAAAAACAAAAACCCGTTGAACCGTTTCAACAAAACAAGCAAGACCACGCTCTTTTAGTGTCTTTCCAATAAAACACATATGTACTAACCATACAGCACACTCAAATCATGATTACAGAGAGCACTGAAGCTTGGTGAGCACAAAAGAAACAAATAAATAAAAACATTTTTCCCGCTCAGTACATCCTCCCCATTATATTGACCACTTATAATGGTACTTCCAATATACTTTTTCAACTGTAATTTACGGGATATTAACCAAAACAAAATATGCGGTATAGCCTACCTCCTTTTTTTTTTTATTATAGAGCTATTCTAATATCCACTAATAAAACATAAACATTTACCTATATTTTTCCCTAGATAAACTTGCTGTGACCTTCAAACTACCGGATGAACTGACATAGTTTAATATCCAGCTCAATAACTTAAGTCTGCATTACACAAATATTATATTAAATACTTTCAGTCCTGGTCCTCAATGTTTTGGTTGCCAATTATGTTAGCTGTTTACTATATTTGAGATTTGAGTTAAACAAGCATTCTTTGACCATGAGTGAGAGCTTTAACACAATAACAACAATTTATTGATGAGTAGTAGAAAGTTTAAAATAATACACAGAAATCTATCTATAGTGTATACAAAGGAAGAAAATCTTAGGTTAAAATAAAGGAATACAGAGTATATTCCTTAAAACATTAATCTACAAACAGTAGGACATAAAAGACATAAGACAAACATATTTAGTTACAAGTACAAGGCAGACATTATCCATAGTTACCAGGCTACCTTCTACAAAGGTTTGATTCATGTGACTGCTACACCAGAGAGTGTGTACTTCCCTCCCATCTAGTCTGTGTATATCATTACAGGTTGATGCCTCATTGGTTGGCATGGTGTGGCTCTGATTGGTGGCCTTCCCTGTTCCTGGTTAAGGATTGGCTACATCTCCAATCCCTATACTTTGCATAAGTCAGCCCCCCTGACCACCCTCATTGCATATCTATACATGGGATTCTTTGAAGTGAATATGTGGAGAACAAAGAGGATTGGGTCCCATTGTTTACCCAAGCTTAGGCACCAAATTGTCTTTCTAACAGAGACTTCTGTGAAGCTATGTTACACTCCTACATTGCATTGGACGCACAATCAGACATCTCAGGGATAGATTTATTGAGCATTTATCCAGTATTGAGAAATATCTTTCCATCAATGTTGCTCGCCATTTTAACCAATACCATAATGGTGATACCTCAGCAGTAGGGGTACAGATCCTTGAGAAAATCAGCTTGCCTAAAAGGGAGGGGATGCATTTAGATCTCTGTGTCAAAACTGATATACAATATGATTTAAATTTCAAATGGGATATCACACATTTTCATGACTAAATTTGATCATTTTTTTGTTCTCATTCATGAACTAGTGATTCATCATTTTTGATATTTTTTGTCATCTTCAGTTTTTGCACAGATATTTGCCAGCATGCTGAACATTTTTCCAGGATTTGCCGTCAGGTCATTCTTTACTATCTTTAAATATTTATATAGTATTGGATTCCACAAGGTTATCATATTATTTTATCTATCATTATACTTGGATGGTTTTAGATTGCCGTCTTTTTCTTTGCTTCAATGTAGCATTTGTGAATATTTGGATATCCATTGCTGCATTCTTATTTAACACACCATTTTTTACAGCTCTGCTTCTTACAATAGTATTTGTATGGTTGTTTGGTCCCATACTTTTTGAACACTCTGATATATTTCTGTGTGTACCTTTACATATATTTAGATAAATGTTCATAAGCATTTAAAATTTGATTTTCTGTTCTTGTATTTGCGATCTGATTGTGTACACATATATACATTTATGTATGATCTTTATTTTGGTATGTAATAATTTTTTTACATGTCATTTTTTTTCAATCGCTCTACTACAATCATTATATATGTTCTCACTTTTAGATTCAGTGGTTGCTTCTTGTGTTTTCTGTTCCAGTTTCTCTAACCAATTAGTGCATATTATTTTATATTAATTTTGTTTTCATTTTGTTTTTGATCCTCTGTAGGTACTTTTTGGGGGTCTTTATTGTGTATATATTTATATATATATATATGTTTATTTATATTTCTCTTCATGCTGTACTTTTCATTCTATCTTCATTATGTCCGTCTTTTCAAATCTAGCTTATACACACTTTGTGATTTAATGATTTTATCTGGTGTGTTTAATTGCTATACATGTTGGTCGGCCAATCAAACCGAGCTCTTTTTGTTGCATCACTTTCGAATGGAGCGTTTAAATAGCTCAAGTTTGGGGCAACATTTTTGTTGTGAACAAGTGAGTCATCCACGTGAAACCGGTCTACCAATGTTCCTGTAACATCCTGTTTAAGTTCTTTGGTACCTTGACAATAAAGTAACTATTCTACAAGTTCTTTCTTCCATGGTTTCCTTTCTTAGAATACATATCGGCCTAAATTTATGAGGAAATTAAATTTTTTTAAATTGTTTTGGACATGTTTTATAGCAGAAAGTAAAAATTATTATTATTATTTTTTTTAAACAGTCAGACTTTTTTGTTTATAGCACAAAAAAAATGCATTGGTAATAAAATACCCCCAAAAGATTCTGTGGGAAAAATTTGTGGGAAAAAACAATATAAGTTTTATTTGGGTACAGCATTACATGACCGTGCAATTGTCAGTTAAACTGCTGTATCGCAAAAAATGGCCTGGTCATGAAGGAGAGCAAATATTCCGGAGGTCAATAAAGTGTTCCTACAGTAATTATCTTTTGTTTGAAGAAGTGGTTAGTTCCCCATATATTACTACAACTGTTATACCAAATGTGAACTAATATCTAATACTTTTACTTAAAGTGGTTGTAAATAAGGATGGTTCGACTCGAACATCGGGTGTTCACGTGTTTGTTGAACACACAAACTTCAACTTATGTTAATCCTCATGTTAATCCTTATTATTAAAGCTACTGATCACTGCCTGTAAACATTTCCTTACTTGTTTCTTTTTCTTATATTTTGTCCCAAAATGTTTGTTTACTTCACCAGTGCATGCGCTGTCCGTCCTTCACTTCACAGCACACTCTGTGTGACATTTCCCCTTGCCGTGTCTGAGAGCTCCGCTCTGAGCTGCACTGCTTTGAAGATATGCAAGACTGGGCAGTTATTCCCAGCTTCCTTGCTTGGTTGAAGTAGGAACGTCAACCAAGAAAGAGGTTTGGTAACACATGCTCACGCAGGTGCAAAATTTTAGCAAGGGAAAACAAGGAAGGGTGGAAATGATGTCCACAGGGGACTCAGAAAACAATACTCAAGATGATGCAGCCTAAAGCCGCGTACACACGGGCGGACTGTCTGGCCAACTTAGTCCATCGAAACACATTTCAGCGGACAGTCCGCTCGTGTGTGGGCTTCAGCTGACTTTTTCAGCGTGCAGTCTGGCGGATTAAGTATTTCGGAATTTCCGAAATACTGTCCGTCATACTTTGGTTTCAGCGGACAATCCGCTCGTGAGTAGGCTAGTTGGACGGACTAAGTATGGCGCATGCTCAGAAAGGATTTACACGGCCGAAGGTTGCATTGCTGTGTATTGGACGTCCTATTTCTAGTCCCGTCGTACGTGCTGTACACGTCATCGCGCAAGCTTTCAACGGACTGTTTGTGCATCGTGTGTGGTCAAGCCCGTTCATTCGAAAGTAGGACGGACTGTCCGTCGGATTGTCTGATGGACTAAGTTGGCCATACAGTCCGCCCGTGTGTACGCGGCTTTATCCTGTAAGATTTTATTAAAAACTACTAAATACAGTAACAAGCATTTTTGGAGACATTAGACTGGGCAATTATTTTAAATAATGTTAAATATTATATGATCAGAAAAGCACAATACAAATGCAGAGTTTACTTCCTCTTTAACAGCTCACTAGACCCGAAACTAGTTATTGCCTTACTCAACAAAAAACCTTTGGAAATAACTCTCCTATAATTTAAACTCTTCCTGCAGGTTACCACTGCATCAAAGCAAACGATCACCAAGGCCTGGAAAACTCCTCATCTTAATACTGTAGAGACCGAAAACAGGGTCACCAGAGCCATCATCCATGGCCAAAATAAAAGCAGTTCTTTTGGACAGAATCCTAAAATATGAACACTTGTGGCAGCTGTGAATAGATAACTTATTCCACTCAGATTTGGATGAATATTTATTGCTCCCTTGAACCCCCAAAAATATGAAATCAGAGCCACTCTGATATAGATCCAGGACCTTTCTTTTCCCTCCAACCCCCTCCCATATCTCTATTTTCTGTTTAACCTCTCTATACTACCACCACCCCCTGGCATTATAGACCTATTTCCTCTCTCTCTCTCTCTCTCTCTCTCTCTCTCTCTCTCTCTCTAGTTTCCATATCTTGTTTTTTCTATACCTTCTGTCGGATCTCATTTTGTACTAGCTCCCTTGATTTGGGATAACCCATTCTAAGAAAGGCAATCCATTCTGATCCCAACTACATCTGATGCTCCAGGAGTCAGAGCATTAAGATATGCATAATATCCCTTCCCGTCACCATCCTCATCTATCCTATGGTTTACCAGCATATTCTCTTTACTTCATGTATTGTTAGATTCCCCTCGCATACTGAGCTTCAAATTATCCCCCACTAATATAACCTCTTTGAGGGTTGCCTCTTCTTTAAACTCAATAGGCACCTGTGGCATCCCTTAACCTCAGGTACCTATCATTATTTTTCCTTACCCATCTTTGTGGGCTGCGGCCCAGTCAGTTAACTGTTGCATCTTAGTTTATTTTGTTATGACTCCCTTTTTCTGGGGGCTAAATTGCCCATATTCATACCCTATGTACATCTTCTTTACACCTTGTCAATAAAATATTTGAACATGAGAATATTTAGGTCATAATTGCTGTCCACCCTTCTGCATCACAGGTCTTCCTCTTTCTGCATCAGCAGTGATTTCCTTTTTTTTAATTTTTTTTGCTTTCTTTTTTTTTATTTCAATCATTTTATATATATATATATATATATATATATATATATATATATATATATATATATATATATATATATATATATATATATATATATATATATATATATATATATATTTTTTTTTTACCACAGGATCTCCACAATATTTAGGGCATAAATGATGTTCCTCCATTCTGCATTGCAGGCATTCCTCCATTGCATCAGCAGTGGTTCCATTTTTTTTTTCCAGCTTCAGCAAAAAAAAAAAATCTCCATAATTGCTGTTCCTTCTTCTAAGTCGCAAGTGGTCATTCTTCTGTGTCACCACAGTTTTTTTTGAGCTTTCCTATTTTTTTTTTACATTTATTTTATTTTAGTAAAAAAAATATTCTCCACAATTGCTGCACCCGTATTGTCTTTATAATAAATGGTTTATAGTGTGCCAAGCACAAAAGTATTGCACCCAAGCACCATATTTCCATCCCACACTCTATAATAAAAAGTTATAAATATCCCCCCCAGAATTCCCTATCATGTCTGAGGGCCGGTTCACACTTGTGCGAGTTGATAACAAATGCGATGCGTTAAACAAAAACTAGATTCGCATGTCATACAAAAAGTAATTGGTTTTCATTACGTTCGTTCACATATATGCGTTGCGATTCCTCTCCGAATGCGATGCGTTAAAAAAAAGGGTCTTGTGCGAGTTTACAGCGTTGCGTTGCGAATTTAGTTTCCATAGACATCAATGAAAATCGTTCTGGAATCGCATTGTTGGTTCAGATAGATGCGAATTCTTCACCTCCAGCTCCTCCTTCCAGTTTCGCCTCCTCACTTCCTGTTTCCTGTCACATGTCCATCTGTAATCAGTCAAGATGGCCCCCAAGCGTCGCAACAGTGTGGACAATGAGGAGCTCATCAGACTCGTCCGTGACAGGCCATATATATGGGACAGCCGGATAGAAGAGTACAAAAATAATGCCATGAAGAGCAGAGGCTGGGATGAGATTTGCAGGAGTCTATATGCAGACTGGGATGACTTCACACCTCAGGTTCGCAAACACAAACGTAAGTATATTTCCATTTACCACAGTCCACCAATCCCACTGACCACCAATGTAAGGGCATGCATCCCAGTGACCACCAATCCCACTGACCACCAATTCCACTGACCACCAATGTACTGTTGTGTAATGATATTGCAAGCTGAGTATGTTGACACACTGAATGCAAAAAATAGATGGACACACTGTTGAACAATAAAACAAATCACATTTATTGAAAAAGTACATGTAGTAGACAATGCAGTAAAAAAGTTTTTTTGTTTATTAAATTGCATCAAGCTGCCATGATACCTGACCGGCAGGACTCATAAAGAAGTCGGTAAACTTCTCTCGGATGCTGGCCCCTCTGTAATTGCCCCTTGTATGTGTCCAATCTGTGCCTTCCATCTCATCCATCAAAGAGTCCTCGAAAAGGTATCCGTCCCTTTCACGGACAAAATTGTGGAGTGCACAGGCAGCTTTTACTGCAATTATGGCATTTTCCATGTTCATAGTTATTGGGGTATGAAGAAAATGCCATTTGTTTGCCAGGATTCCAAATGTACACTCCACAACTCTTCTTGCTCTTGTTAGCCGGTAATTAAATACCCTTTTCTCCACAGAGAGTGACCGGTTAGCATATGGCCTGAGCATTTTTTCAGACAGAGCGAAAGCCTCATCACCGACAAATATTAAAGGGAGAGAGGGTTCAGATGTTCCAGGGAGTGGTCGTTCATTTGGGAGGTCAAGTGTGTTCTCCCGAATCATTCTTCCGAAACTGGAGTGGGAAAAAATGCTGGAGTCAGAACTGCTCCCATAAGAGCCAATGTCTATGTAGGTGAACCAGTAGTTTGCATCAGCCACTGCCAGAAGAACAAAAGAAAAATATTTTTTATAATTAAAAAATGTTGTCCCACTACCAACTGGCCTCACAATTCTTATGTGCTTGCCGTCTATGGCACCAACACAGTTAGGGAAGTTGCAGCGCTCCCAAAACAGCTCAGCTTTGGTGTTCCATTCCTCTTTGCTTGGTTTTCTCATGAGCACATCTCTTAGGACCTCCCAGATGGCGATACAGGTGTCTCGCACAATTGTGCTCACCGTAGATTTTCCCAACTTGAACTCGTAGTGTAAGCTCGTAAATGAATTTCCAGTTGCTAGGTACCTGTAAAATAATATGAAATTACTTAGTTATTTGTTTTTTTTTTTATTACAGAAGGTCTCATACGCACTAGGTGGCGGAGCCTCAAGGACACACTTCAGAGACACCAGAGATTGCAACGTGAAGCAAGGAGTGGGTCTGGTGCTGCCCCAAAGCGTCCCTATGCCTTCGCCAGATACATGGATTTTTTGAAGCCAGTTTTAGAATTGAGGAAGTAAGTTATCATACATAAATAGGTAACTCTACAATCTCTATCTAATTAACCTGTGCTACCCCTAACCTTTACTCCCCCTATCAGCTTTATACTTTTTCATTCATAACACAGATTTAATTTTTATTTTTTTGTATTTCAGCACGGAAGCATGTTGGGAGGAGGAGGAGGAGGAGGAGCATGCTGCTAGTGTTGATGATGAAGAAGGAGTATCATTTGCTTGCACATATCATGAGGAGTCATCTATGGAGCTCCAGGGTGAGCAGAGCGAGTTACATGAGTCCTCTACTCAGGAGCCGGACAATGAGGATAGCAACATTTCAACACCTTCCATCAGAAGGCCAAGGCAAACCTCTACTTCCCGCAGGAAGAAAAGCAGGGCAGTAGAACAGGTTGAAGAACAAGACCAGACCAAAAAATTACTACACATAGTGTCAGGGATCACTGAACAAATCGATG
The DNA here is from genome assembly GCF_037356315.1 of Lithobates pipiens. Taxonomy (NCBI): domain Eukaryota; kingdom Metazoa; phylum Chordata; class Amphibia; order Anura; family Ranidae; genus Lithobates; species Lithobates pipiens. The sequence continues at coordinate 468,753,459 of NW_027507748.1, forward strand.
CCCAGCGATGTCCTCACACTTTGTTTGCCATTAGTTTGGTGCCTCTTCTCAAAGAGGTATTGCCAGACCAGTACTTTAATATGAGGATTGCAGTGGAACATTGCATCCATTCCTTCACTGTGCCACGCCATGTTTCTGTGCCAACACACGACCGTCCTAATACCCAAATAATTCCTCCTATTTCTTCAGCCTCAGACACCGTGCTAAACCCTTATCCCTCTAGTTTTGACGAACCCTCTAGTATGTATGAGACCCCAAGATCACGAATACCATATCCCATTCCTTCACCAGTTGCCTCTGTAATTTCACCCCCAAGTAGAACCACGGATATTAGCAGACAAATTGATAAGAGACCACTTGATTCAACATCTTACCATGTCCTGACACAAAACAGACCACTACAGCAATATGAGCAAATAACGTCCCTGCCAAAACAATTCCCTCCTGTAGCAAAACCAATTGAACAGCACAAACCGATAATTCCAAATCATTATCCATATCATAATCAATCTCTTGAATTTCCCTCAAACATGCCTAGACCCTATCGACACTATGGACCCCCAAGTGTACTACGGGATGCCGAGATATCACCACCTGAGTCATGCAGGAAATATCCCTCAACACAAGGTGAAGCCTTGCAGCAAACACCACCGAGCTGCTCAACAGCAACACTACAACGGCATGCTGTAACCAAGCCGAATGAACATAGTTCGACCAGTTATTTGAATTTGTAGATGACTACCGCTACCAACTTCATGTTATGTTTTTGTTAAATTATTTTTTGCCATTTTGATGGTTTGTTCAAAAAATGTTATATTTTTTTAAAGGCTCAGGGAAATAGAGATGGAGAGAAAAAAAGATTAGGGGGGAAAGTGGAGATGAAGATGCGAGGGAGGGAGGATGAGAGAGTGGGAGATGACAGGGAGGAGGAGGTGGAGAGGTAGAGTTTCAGTTACTAAAGTTTTGAAAGTTAGAATTAATGTTCAGTGCAGTTCAAGACAGACAGACAGTCAGAAGATGCGAGGGAGGGAGGATGAGAGAGTGGGAGATGACAGGGAGGAGGAGGTGGAGAGGTAGAGTTTCAGTTACTAAAGTTTTGAAAGTTAGAATTAATGTTCAGTGCAGTTCAAGACAGACAGACAGTCAGAAGATGCGAGGGAGGGAGGATGAGAGAGTGGGAGATGACAGGGAGGAGGAGGTGGAGAGGTAGAGTTTCAGTTACTAAAGTTTTGAAAGTTAGAATTAATGTTCAGTGCAGTTCAAGACAGACAGACAGTCAGAAGATGCGAGGGAGGGAGGATGAGAGAGTGGGAGATGACAGGGAGGAGGAGGTGGAGAGGTAGAGTTTCAGTTACTAAAGTTTTGAAAGTTAGAATTAATGTTCAGTGCAGTTCAAGACAGACAGACAGTCAGAAGATGCGAGGGAGGGAGGATGAGAGAGTGGGAGATGACAGGGAGGAGGAGGTGGAGAGGTAGCGTTTCAATTACAAAAGTTTTGAAAGTTAGCATTAAAGTTCAGTGCAGGTAAAGACAGACAGTCAGAGGAAGTTAGAGAGTCAGAGGAAGTTAGAGAGTCAGAGGAAGTCAGAGGAAGTTAGAGAGTCAGAGGATGTTAGAGAGTCAGAGCAAGTCAGAGAGTCAGAGCAAGTCAGAGAGTCAGAGGAAGTCAGAGAGTCAGAGGAAGTCAGAGAGTCAGAGGAAGTTAAAGAGTCAGAGGAAGTTAGAGAGTCAGAGGAAGTTAGAGAGTCAGAGGAAGTCAGAGAGTCAGAGGAAGTCAGAGAGTCAGAGGAAGTCAGAGAGTCAGAGGAAGTTGGAGAGTCAGAGGAAGTTGGAGGAGTTAGATTATTTTTAAAATATTTCCTGCAAAATATTTAATTGCTAAATAATTACAAGTTTTTAAAAAAAAATAAAAAAATACTTTTTTGGAAGACACTTTTGTTGTGATATCTGTCTGCATTCTTTGCATTCATTACTAGTGCTTACTATGGTGTATAGCAAACATTTTAACAAAGTATATCTAAGAAATTTACCTTAATGTAACAAGCAACCTTTCCGCTGGCTCCACACTATTCCGAAAGGTGGTGTTCTGATACTCCAAACGTCTACCAAGCAGCTGAAGCAATTCATCGAAACTAAGAATAAAACCACAATACCAATGTAAGTGACAGGATAAAGCACATACTCACAATCAAATAATATGGTAAGAGACAAGAGTTCTAGTAAAAGGAGAAAAAAGATAGCAAATGGGATTGGTGGTCAGTGGGATGCATGCCCTTACATTGGTGGTCAGTGGGATTGGTGGTCAGTGGGATGCATGCCCTTACATTGGTGGTCAGTGGGATTGGTGGTCAGTGCGATGCATGCACTTACATTGGTGGTCAGTGGGATGCATGCCCTTACATTGGTGGTCAGTGGGATTGGTGGTCAGTGGGATGCATGTCAGTGATTAGAAAGGAGGGAGGAGAAGGAAATGAGGTACAGTTACTAACCTATTTACTGACATCCGGGAATAGTTGAAGAACTTCTCCTCATGCTGCCTGAGATCATTGTAGAGGATCCTGAACTGGCCTCTCTCACCCCTATTTTGGATAATAGGATGGACCCAATATCTTTGTGTACTCATCAGTCTCTTCCTGCTCCTTTTCCTCCTGGCTTTGGTCATCATCACTGCAGCAGTAGCAGTAACAACTGCTGCCATTATTAACGGCATATGATGGAACATAATGGCCAAAAATCAAAATCCTCTCTCACTACACACAAAGAAACCACACTCACGACAATACTATCCCCACAAAAGAAAAGCGGGAAGAGCACAGGAACACCCCTTTTTTCTTGCCTTTTTGATTGGCCTGAGCACAAAACGCAACTGTACCTCATTTACATTCTAAGCGCATTGAATTCGCATTAAATTCGCAATACAATCGCGCTGGTAATAACCAAACACGCAATAAAAAAATTACCGTCCCAATCGCATCGCACAAGTGTGAACCGGCACTGAAAGACCAACAAAGAGATGCTCACAGTGAAAAGTGGTGGTCGTGGAGATGGTGTATCCTCTGCAGGTGGGAAATGCTTGTCCTTTTTTACAGGTGCTGGCAGTATTATTGAGCCACAACATGCAGAAAAGTTTGTGGAGTTTATAACTAGGCTGTCCTCATCCTCCTCATCTTCTGTCACCAAGGCTCATACTAGTTTGCCTTCCACTGCAGCTGCAAAAGTGGCCTATTCTATAGCTACATCTTCCGTAGCCCCACCATCATGCATGGAGGAGTCACCTGAATTATTCAATCATAGTGTCAGTTACATGCTGCTGCTAATTTTTAACAGCAGGGCCTGTTCCTGCACCCAGCAAGAGTAACTGTGAGGGGTTACCACTAGGCACCACTAGGGAAGGGTGAATGGTTTGGGCCGAACATAATTTTGGCCTGAACATCACCCATTCAGGTACTCACCAAACACCCAAACCTTCTGGGTACTTAGCAGGATGTTCACCCGCCAAGCACACAGTCAATAGGTTGTTAGGGTTTTCCTGGTGAGAGCTGAATTTAAATTTTTTTTTTTTATAAAAATAGGAATGTAAATTAAAAGAAAAACTGATAAAATACAGCGTGGGGGGACCATTTTGGTCTGGCATAGATTTTAAGGGGAACCCCATGACAGAAATAAGAAAAAAAAAACAGTGTGGGGTCCCCTTGACAGTTCTTATATAGGCAAGGGGCGGGGCCATCCAGCTATGTCATCTGGTGGCACTGCCCATTCTGATGTCACATCGAGGGACACTATTTTTTTTTTTTGTTTCAAAACATTTTTATTAGCAAGTAACAAAATAATTACACAGTACGATATAGACTTTGAGCATGTGAAGAGATTCGGTGTACAATAAGTAAGCAATAACAGTGGGACATAGTCCCTATAAAACAACATCAAAGAGAACAATGGTTTATGCAATTCGGATCATAAAGGAGAGTAATACTCTAATTAAACAGTCAAGTGTCATATAATCCGGGATCACCAGGGGAGGTAAAGAAGGTGACTCCCCGGGCTAAGATCTATACGTTAGCGTGAGTACAGGTACTGCGAGTGCCGCGATTTTCGGCGATAGGGGGATAGGATAGTGATAGAAGTTTGACTAGGAACAAGCAAAGAAATAAAGGAAGGAAAAGAGAAGAGAGGGAAGTAGAGAAGGAGAGAAAGGCTGTGGATCGACCGGCCCGCACGGGCCCCGGGCATGTATAATGAGGGTCTCTTTAATATGATGAAGTTTAGATACCTATAAGGTCGGAGTCTAGGCCAGGGGGTAGAAAGTGTGTGATCCATGGCTGCCAGATCTTACGAAATCGGGGCATGCGATCTAGAATTTTCGCCTCAATTTTACAGTGAATCATTGCTTGCGTGACCCTATTTTTAACTTCGGGTACAGGGAGTATAGGCGTTTTCCAAGCCCTAACAATTGTTTGCTTTGCTGCCGTTGTAAGTTGGAGAAATAGGGACAATTGGTTTCGAGTGCAATTGTGGGGAGCAAGATTAAGTAAGGCTAGAGATGGATCGGGTGGTATAGGGCATCCCAGAAGTAAGGATGCTATCTGGAATATAGCTGTCCATAAACTTTGAACAATAGGACATGTCCACCAGATATGCAAATGAGTGCCTGCATCAGCACAGCCTCTAAAACAAGAGGCAGGATACCCCGGGACAAATTTAGCTATCCTAATGGGGACCAAATACCACCGCATGAGAACTTTAAAATTTGCCTCAGAGGCAACAACATTTTGAGAGGCTTTACAAGTATTGGTCCATATTTGCGACCATATATCATCGTTATAGTCTATATTAAGGTCTGCAGACCATTTTGAGGTATAGGGTGGGAGGGGAGCAGGCAGGGAGGTGAAATGAGAATACAACTGAGAAATAATGCCCGGCGCATGTGGGTCAGAGTCGCATATTTTTTCGTAGGGTGACATATATTCTTGTACATTATCAAATTTAGGTAGCGAGTTTACAAAATGGGAAATTTGTAAATATCGAAAGCATTCCTTATTGGGGAGTCGGAATTGAGCTTGTAGGGTAGGGAAGGGTTTGATCGTGCCATACTTTGTAAGATCACAAATTCGGTCCAGGCCTGCCCGAGACCAGGCCTCAAATAAGCCCGGCTCGGAGTAGGCTGGGCCAAATAGGGGGTGTCCAAAGATAGAGAGCAACGGTAAATGTTGTGATTTAAGGTGAAAAAGTTTGTGGTTCATGTCCCAAACTTTAATTGAGTGCTGGGTTATCGGGTTGGTAAGTTTACCTCTTTGCGAGGAGGGTAGCCATAGAAGATTGGTTATAGTAGTAGGGTGAGCATCTATGGCCTCAAGACTAACCCAAATCGGTATTTCAGTTTTGGCATGATATAGAGTGAGCTGGGCTAGCTGGGCCGCATAGTAGTAATAGCGGAAATTTGGTACGCCCAATCCACCCTGAGCTTTGTGACGATAGAGCGTAGACTTAGAGATTCTGGGTGTAATTGGCCCCCATATGTATTTGAAAATTTTGCTTTGTACAAGGCGATGATAATAGGGTGGTATTGGGGTTGGAAGGACACGGTATAAATAGAGTAATTTAGGTAGCACCGTCATTTTGACTGCCACGACCCAACCTAGCCACGAAACACAGAGTGGTTGCCAGGCGGCCAAAAGATTTGTCAACTTTCGGAGCAGGGGTAGATAGTTGTGGTGGAATAGATGGGAGGGATTAGCTGTCAGGTGTATGCCTAAATAGGGAATTGAGGTTGAGGACCATTGAAAAGGAAAGTTATTGCGTAACCTATCACGCTCTCCTGCAGACAGAGATACATCAAGGGCTTTAGATTTGGATTGGTTGACTTCCAGTCCCGATATCCCCGCAAAATTGTCCAATACTTTACATAAATTAGGAAGGGTAGTGTGGGGGGAAGTTATAAATAGGAGAGCATCATCTGCAAACAGACAGATTTTATGGGTGGTAGATGCTACTTCTAACCCCTTAATATTTGGGTCAGCTCTAATCAACGCTGCCAAGGGCTCTATAGCTAATGCAAATAGTATGGGGGAGAGGGGGCAACCCTGCCTCGTCCCCCGGTGGATAGGGAAGAATTCAGACCGGAAACCCGCATACTGAACATAAGCTCGAGGTTGGGTATATAAGGCCGTTATCCAGCTTAGAAAGTGGGGACCGAAACCCCAGTAACGTAGGATATATTGTAGATACGGCCATGATACCGTGTCGAATGCTTTGCGTATGTCTAGTGAGAGCAGATGCATGGGGATATTCCGAGATTTAGCAAGATGCTGAAGAAGAATGACCCTTCTGATGTTATCGCTGGCTTGTCTACGGGGGATAAATCCTACCTGATCTTTATGTATTCGTTTCCCTATCAGGGGATTCAGACGAAGTGCAAGGACTTTGGCAAGAATCTTAATGTCGACATTAAGTAACGATATTGGCCTAAAGTTAGACCATAGGGTGTTGTCTGTGTTTGGTTTAGGAATCATTGAGATAATAGCCGTTAAGGTATCTCTGCCAAGAGATTGCTGCTGGAGAAGAGAGTTAAATGAATTAGTAAGAAGGGGGGAGAGCGTATGCGCAAATTTCTTATAATAGGTCGCCGGGAGCCCGTCGGGGCCAGGTCTTTTATGGGGTTTCAGGGATTTGATAGCCGCAAGGATCTCCGTCGTAGAAATGGGGGCATCTATTGACTCATGGTTAGTAGCTGATAAATGGGGAAGAGATACCGCTTGTAGGAGTGAGTCAGCTCGGGAACTAGAGAAGGGGGTTCTGGGTTCGTATAACTTAGACAGTCGTGATTTGAACTCAGATAGAATTTTGATAGGGTTACTGGTCAGGCCACCTCGATTTAGCTTTAGTCTAATGGGTTTAAAAGACCTTTCAGGTTGTCGCAATCGCATGGCTAGGAACGTGTCAGGTTTGTTTGCCTTAGTGTATACCGTGTGGGCCGATTTACGTATTGCTTTATCTGCGTCCTCAGCTAACAGTAAGTCCAAGGCGAGCTTTGTTTTTTCCAGGGTTAGTCTATTGGCTTCTGATGGGGTAGCTTGGAATTGGAGAAAGTGATGCTGAAGATCTTCCTCCAAGTGTTGTATTCTATGCCGCCTATCTCTATTGAGGTGGGAAGATACCGAGATGCAGGTGCCACGTATGACTGGTTTGTGAGCTTCCCAAAGCAGAGTAGGGGATATACCCGGTGTGGTGTTAGTGGATACGTATTCATTTAGTGCTACTTGGATATCAAGACAGTAGGATTGATTGGATAGTAGGGTTTCATTCAAGGACCAAGTCCTGTCAGTGCTACACGGGAGCATTGAGGTTAAGGTCGTGATCACCGCGCAGTGGTCTGACCATGTGATCGGCTGGATGTGAGAATGTAAGAGAGTGGGTGTAGAAGATACCTTAATAAAAATGTGGTCAATTCTAGAAAAAGATTTGTGGGGATTTGAAGAGAAGGTATAATTCCGCTTAAGAGGATTACATTCCCTCCATGTGTCCACAAGGGCTGCTTGTCTAAATTGTGTGCGCAATTGTTGCGACGGGGAGAAATGTTCAGATGTGTAAGGGGTTTTGTCCAAGTGAGGATGTAGGGCAAGGTTAGTGTCACCACAAAGGAACAAAGCTCCTTTACTGTGATCTTTAATTACCCGTAACAGGTGTGAAAAAAAGGGATTGGGGTTTGTGTTAGGGGCGTAGTAAGATACAAAGGTGACCTCCGTGTCCTGTATGTGACCTGAAACAATCAGGTAGCGGCCCTCAGGGTCCCTGATTTCAGAGGTTGGGGAAAAAAGAAGGGAATGATGAAATGCCAAGAGGACTCCCCTATGTATAGAAGTGGCGGAGGCGGTATAAACTTGGGGAAATTTGGTATGAAAGAATTTGGGGGTGGACTTGGCAGCAAAGTGTGTTTCTTGCAAAGCTACTACACTTGCTTTCAGCGAGATGAATGTCCTGAAGGCCTTAACACGTTTGTTGGGAGAGTTAAGCCCTTTCACATTTAGGGACAAAATATTTAAGGGGGCCATGGGGACCAAAAAAAAAGCAAAGCATAAGGTAGTAACCCCGGGTCCGCGCGAGCCGATCCACCACAGCAAAGAGGAGAGGAAGAGTGAAGAGGTGAAGAGTTAGCCGAAGAAATCGGGAAGGAAGAAAAGAGTAAAGAGTAGTTGTGAGTAGGGGGAGAGGGTATTGTGCGGACCAGAAAATTCCGGTGCGCCCAATCAGTGGGTGCAACGACCAGTTCACAAACCAACCAGTCAGCAGGAGGTTGCACCATCATGGGGGGGAGCAGTGACAGCTCACCGCCACAAACCAGACAGACAAATATAAACATTAGCCGTAAGAACAATACAACAAAGCTATAACACGGTTCTAAGATAAATCTGCATGTATAGAACCTCGGGTGTAGGTCACCAGGGCTTAAGGAGGATCAGTTAGGGGGGGGGCGTGGAGCCAAGATGAGAACGGAGGGGGAGGAAAATGATCATTCAGGAATTAGGGAGGGTAGGGAGAGTGAGGGTCAGAAGGGGGATGGGGGGGAAAGGGGAGGGGGGGTAGGAGAGGGGGAGAAAAAACAAGAGGGGGAGGAGGGGTAAGGATACATGTTCAATTACTTATGCCATATTCGATAACTGCAGTGAGTTCAACCATGATAAGCAGTCTTTAAGGTGAGTATCAAGTGTTGGGAGGTGAACATGGTCGCTCAGGATCAATAGCAAATATAAAAGTTGTTATTGAAGGGATCAAACAGGCAATAGAGTATATAAAAAAAAAAAAAAAAAAAAAAAGGGGGGGGGGAATGATCCCTCACCAGTACAGGGAAAAGTTAAAAAAAATAAAAATAAAAATAAAAACAAAAAACAAACAACAAGGAAAAAACAACAGGACCAAAAGTCTTCATCTAATTCTCTTACAGTTCGGGACTTTAGATGAAAAAATGTCTGAGGGAGGGCCCATGGTCTCTCGAGCATAAAGGTTTAACAGGAAAGACACCAATGCGGTGTTCGTTAGAGACCGATGCAGACTTAGAAATATGCCGGTAGAAAAATCAGAACCTGGTGGCTACCAGGGCATAGTAAAAAAAAAGTGGGGTCTAAGAAATTCAGCGGGGGACGAACACCTTAGGGCTAGGAAAGCCCAAACCGGAGGGGTGCTTTGGAGTGCCTCGTCGGAGTGATGGTGGGCCCAAGAGGTCTTGCTGACTTCTCCTTGGGGTGGTCACATAAGGGTGTAAGGCTGCTCGAGCTGGGGTGCGAGGTAACGAAGTTTCAGCTGGAACGATCGGAGGTGGTGGTGCTAGGTTAAGACTCTCAAGAAGGCCTTGGAGCATATCTGGTGTAGAACAGTTATGCTGTTGGCCTTGGTAAGAAAAATGGAGTGTGAACGGAAATCGCCAGGCATACTTGATCTGATGTTGTTGGAGGATTTGTAATTGAGGCTTCATGGCACGTCGTTTTGCTATGGTCAGCGGGGCCAGATCTGTGAACAACTGATATGAGTGGCCTTGAAATTGGAGCGCATCCTTATTACGGGCTGCAGCTATAAGTTGCTCCTTCGTTCGGAATGAAGTTTTATTATTATGTCTCGTGGAGGGCCATCAGCTTGACGTCCGCCATGGTGAGCTCCGCGCATGCGCCCCCCACTATTTTTTTTTTTTAATACAGGACTTCTCAAAAACTGTTTATTGTGTTTTTTATTTTTTGACACTTTTTTGATGAATGGATAGAGGTATGATGTACCCGATACCCATTCACATAGGGGGTGGGCAGGGATATGGGGGCCTCCTTGTTAAATGGGCTTTCAGATTCCAATAAGCCCCCTGCCCACAGGCCTCGACAACCACAGCCCAGGGTTGTCAGAAAGAGGTCCTTGGCCCAGAGCACTTATCCTCCATGTTGAGGGCATGTGGCCTGGTTTGGTTCAGGAGGGTGGGCGCTCACCCGTCCCCCCATTTCCTGGCCTGCTAGGCTGCATGCTTGGATAAAAGACCCCACGCACAAATTAGTAGAATTGCCCCTAAAAATACATACCACATGCCCTCAACATGGGAAAAGCTAATTAAAAATACCCCACCCAGAAACTCACTCCCACGTGTGAATGAGTAAGAATTACATAGCACCCCTACTTATTAACTATAAAATGTGAGTAGCAAATAAACACACTGTTTGACAAGTCCTTTATAAACCCTACAGAATGATATTTTTCCTGCTGACAGCTTAAATGTCAACAAGGAGGTGGGGATGGTTGCTGATATCATTAACCATATATGGACTTGTTAGCCATCCATCCTCTGACCCTTTGTTTACATTTAAGCTGTCAGTGTGGAATGCCCAACCCACAGATGAATGGGTGGGGAGGATAAGTAAACCAAGTACTCTGCAAAAGCCCCTTATTTGGTAGTGGTTAAAATACCACTACTAAATTTGATTTTTCCTTGCACTAGCAATGGAACTGCTAGTTGAGCTGCTAACAAGAGCTGTTTAACAATCCAGTAGGTGGCCATGAGCCTCTTTTACTGTCCTTTATTGCCAACTTAACTGCATCTAAGCAGATCCTTTGCCCAGGATTAGGATTCTTACACAGACAAAATTTACTACCAAAGACAATGAATCTTGCTTCGGAGTGTTTGTACCTTTTACATTAATGGTCTAAGACAATGTTTCAATTTTTGCACCCTACACTTGGTCTGTTGCTACAAATCCATTTCTCACACTCCTATGAGAACATACTGTAACCATGTATCTTGTAAATTTTATGGCCAGATAAATGAGCTACATAGACAGACTGAAAAGAAACAGCATTTCATAGATAAGGATCATTTAATATGAATTATTATGATAACTGATATGATAGGGTCAAAATGTATATTTCAACTTCTTTAGTAAAGAATATTTGTATTATGTTTTGTATCTGTTCCAAATATCTGTTAAATAGGCTAAATTTTCTATATTCCTTTGTTTTAATGTCATCACCCCAAATATGTTGTGCATTTCTATCAATATAGTCATGTTCTCATTCTATCAAATAATTGTCTGTTAACAATGAAACATCTGTAGAAAAAATAATTTCAAAATGATTTCGGACAATATTGCTTTAGGCAAAACACTTTGTGCTAATGAGAATACAATCAACACATTTGATGAGTGTCATGCAAGTGTGAACTTAGACACAACTCAACAGATTCAAAAAACATAAAAAGAGTAAAGAGATCATAAAAGACATGACTTTGGCTATATTGCAACAATAATTATTTTTATATTTGTGTTATAGTCTTATATTAAAGGTGAAGTTTAGTATTTTTGGGGTACAGTACCAAACACATTAGTTATATGTAATCATGTGAATCACATTATCCATAGGTGGCTGCTTCTGCTAAAGATTATCCCTACATTTTCTTCTTCTCTGTTAACATCAGAGGCTACTACAGGGAAAATTTGCACCTGCTACGCACCCCTTTCTGCCCTTGCCATCATTCAGAAAACTCATATTACTACTCTTCCAAAATGCATCATATTCTGTGAATGGAGGAGCAGTTGAATGACAGAATCTACTGCACCCATTCACAGAATGCCATGCATTGTGGGAGTGTAGTAATACAAGTTCTCTGAATAGCAGAGAGAGTGGAGTGTGAGAGGCTCATTTTTGTTCTGTAGCAGCCACTGCTGTTAATAATCATATACTGTATCTGGAAGACAGATGCTCACAGAATCTCTAGTGTCTGTGAAGGAGGCACATTGGGGGTAATTTTTAGGAGAAGCAGCCCCCTACAGGCAATGGGATATACTCAATTATATGCCTCCCAATACTGGCAAACATAGGGCCCAATTTGGTACAGGAAAGGGGGAGTGCACATACTTATAAGGATAAGGTTTTTTTTTGTTGTTTAACTTTAAGAGGGACCCCACACAATTTTTACTTTTCCCAGTTTTATTTAAATATTACTTTTAAAGGGAATATATATTTCTTCTCTATAGCTTTAGTGCAGCTTTAATGCATTCCTGCAAGCATGTTATTGAAAAGACTGGTGAATTTTCATTGTTGCCTTGTAAACCACATGACCCTTTCCCCACAGAATTGTATTTTTCAACTTTTTTTTAAATTAGTTCCCCATGGCAGTGCTCATCTGTCATTACCCTTTTTAAAGCTTGTAAATATGTCTTAGAAAATTGACCTCCTTTGCCAAGCCCCTTGTAAATTGTGTCAGATTTGCTCAGCTCTACTTATGAGCACTCCAAAGCTTGTATTAATGCTTTTACTGCCACCGACATACGTTATACATCTGTAGCAGTGGGAGAGGGTTTAAAAAAAATCCCAGCTGCTACAGCAGCTGAAAGTGCATGTAAATCTGACAAACCAACTTCCGGATTTGTAGACGCAATCCGCAGACCCTTAGAATTTTTGACCCCTGTGTGATCCCCATGTGGCACGTGGTAGAGGGAGGAGATCAGCTATCACTTCTTCAATAACACTGCTTCCTGCATCAATGCCTATCCCGATTTTTTCTTCTATTCTGGAAGCTGGCTTGTGGATTTTGTCTCTGCTCTATTTTAAAAGGGAACCATTCATGGTTTCCTGAAGCAGTGTCTCATTCAGTTCCAACTGAAGGCTGAAGTTTCCCTATTTACAGAGAGTTTGTTCTGTGTCACTTCTCTTGTTAGGATTTAGTTAGGCAACACTCTTTTGGAAAACCCTATAACAAAATTTTCATGAATCTAGCTAAACTTTTTCTGCATCTTTCAAGGTCCTAATGTAATGTCCCCACAGGTAGTTTCCTTGCTATCCAGAAATATCCAATGCTGCATGAAGCCACATATGCTATGGTGGGAAGAGATTATAGAAATTAAAAAACACTCACTGAACAACAGAAGATACTCATATGTGTCATACCGTAACATATACCAAACAGAGGGTTAATCTTCATTTAAATACAGTGGGCTGAGCCATGCAAATCAGTAATTTTCATTCTCCTGGCCAAACGCACATTCGGAACCTAATATTTTAGGGCCATTTAGTTAAAACTGCTGGCTTCTTTGGAGTAGAACGTAGGACTCAAAAAGACAGCATAGCCATACATTAGTTATAGTGAGAAGAGATTAAGCAATCAAAAACCCCTCGCTCTGTTCAATGTGTTGCACAGTAAAGCCTTCCTAAACAGAAGGTTTTCACATGTTTCATTCAATCACATATTGCAGGACAGTGGGCAAAGCAATGATTTGCATGGCTAACCAAGGATTGTGGAAGAAGAAGAATTTGACACTCCTTGTAAGATAAATCCTGATAGAGATTTTTGAGATCCAGAACAATGAAAATGTTGCTTTTGCTAGATTAGCAAAGGGTCTTTGATGCTGTGTTGTGGAAGACATTTATAAAGACTTGACTTCCACGGCTAAGAGAAGGTGTGATGACAAGCATTTGAAAGAAGTGAATAATTATTTGAATTACAGGGAAGGAATTGTTTTGTACTTACCTTATATTCCAATGAAGGACACAGCCCTTTCCCTTCAAGGTTTTTGTTGAAATGGGAGATATGTAGGCAAAACTAAGAAAGAAGTTTGGAATATCATATTTTAAGCATTGGTTTGCTATAAATCTTGCAGAAAGCCACTCCAGAAATAAAGTTGGGGAAGATCAATGGGGACACTTCTTTAATGGCTTGTTTTTAATGCAGGAATTGCAAGAGATGTGAACACAAAAAACAGGCAATCCAGAAAGTGTAGTTTGCTAATTGCAATGAGGAAGTTCAAGAGGAGGTCCACCTAAAAAAAATAATAATAATTAAAAGCCAGGAGCTACAAATACTGTAGCTGCTGACTTTTAATAAATGAACACTTTCATGCCCCAGGGTCCACCGATGTCGGAAGCCGATCAATTGCTTGGCTCTTGGCAGCTGCCGCCACCATCCTCAGTGAGGGAATCAGGAAGTGAAGCATTGCGGCTTCACTTCCCGTTACCCTACTGCGCATGCGCAAGTCGCGCTGCACGTCCTGACTGGTCACCGCTATCTCCTGGGACCTGTGTGTTTCCGAGGGGATGGGAAGTGGTGTGACTCCTGCAAGAGTCTATTCCCAGAAGTGGGTGAAAATACCTGTCTCGTACAGATATCCGCACCCCCAACCCCCCTGAAAGGTGCCAAATGTGACACCGGAGGGGGGGTTCCGAAAAGCGAAGGTTCCATTTTTGTGTGAACCTCCGCTTTTATGTGTCCAGAGAATACACTAAGGACAGGATATGCAATTTATGCCAAGAAATTAGGCATCTATGCACAATTTCATGAAATGAAGGAAGAAAAATGGCAGAGAATAAATCAGAGGTTAAAGAACAAGATGAATTAAAATCTCTGCTAAAATGGAAGCTGAAAATCAGGGGGCACAAATGAAAGAACCTGTGGTATCTAATGAAGAGGAAGAAAAAAATATACAAGGAGAAAAGACAGCAAAGGATTCTCTAATTTTAGTTTCTTTATGGGAGGGTGTCACGTAGGCTGGAACAGTGAGGTGTGTAAATGGTAAAGCAATGGAAAGAGCGTAATATTAAAGTGTTTTAATATTGAAGAGAATAATCTATTGAGATTTTTTAGGTACTAGCATTAATGGCAAAAATGTTTTGTGCAATTGCTAATGGAAAGAGGACCTGCAGATTGGCTACAATTTCTTGTTTGTTTGGTATTTTGGTAGGCAAGTAAGAGGTATTTTTTCAGGAATAAGAGGTAATATGTGTTAAATAAAGAATGAATGCTAAATTATGTGATTAACATTGCTCTAGTACAAATGGGAGATTGCTTGATGCTTTACTTGAGTGATTTTGACTGATGGCAAATAACTGTGTGAAGTTTAGAATAAAATGCTCTGTAATATCGGGTATTATACACCAGTGGCTCTGGATTTGCATCTAGCCAGTGGGACACCAAACAATGATTTGGATTGTTTTAGAAAGGCTTTACTATGTTATACATGTGCCTCAAATCTATCTTAGAACAATGAAGCAGCAGTGTCTGGGTTCTTGTAGTGTTTACAATAATGTACGTTCTGTAAGGTTCTGTTCTTCTTCTATCCTGGAACACCAGGTGTTCCTGTGCATTGAAGTGAATCTTTTCTGGAATAGAACTCTAATGACAACACTGCCTTCATATGACAAACTTCAAGTTTTGTTTATATTATTGCCTCTGATTCTGGACTGCCCTTCATTACAAAAGGAAAACTAATCATAAAGTGAATACAGATCTCTGTGAACTTATTTGTCTCACAGGAGGGTGTGTGACTCTACTTACACCTTACACAGCAAACAGAGTACCGTTGTTATGTTCCTAGTAGATGGATCGCTTTAAAATGGTTGTAAAGGCTGAAGGTTTTTGAGCTTCATGTGTTCTATGTGTGAAGATACAAAACCTTCTGTGTGTAGCAGCCCCCCCATCAGTGGCGGTGCATCCATAAAGGGTGCAGGAGCACCGCCCCCCCTCCTGTCACTCTCTAGTCGCCATATATAGAATCATGCATTGCATGAATCTATCTATGGTTGTTGCTGACACAACCTATTCAGGTGCCCGGCCCATTTTCGGGCGCTGGGCATCTGAATTACACTGGCTGGGGTGTTTTTTGGAAGCACCTGATTAGAACCATAGGCTCTAATAGGTGCCCAAAAATGTGAGAAGCGAGTGCAACACTGTGTGCTCGCTTCTCACTCAGCTGTATGTTAGCAAAGCCAATCAGGTTCCCAGGTCTGTGTTAGCTGTCACCTGATTGGCTGAAATGACAGGCGCTGTGATTGGACGCCTGTCAGGTGTCCAATCATAGCAGAGGGCGAGAGGAGGAGCGGGCGGGAGAAGACATTGGGGTTGCCGCCGTCACCCGGTGCCCACCCGAGACAAGGTAAGTTCCGGTCAGACAGCAGGTGGACGGGGGGCACAGTGGCAACATTTGGGGCACAGTGGAAGCACTTGGGGCACAGGGTCAACATTTGGGGCACAGTGGCAGCACTTGGAGCACAGTGGCAAGATTTGGGGCACAATGGCAGCATTTGGGGCACAGTAGCAGCATTTGGGGCACAGTGGCAGCGTTTGATGGGCACAGTGGCATCATTTGGAGCAAAGTGGCTGCATTTGATGGCACAGTGTGGCTGCAATTGATGGGTTTTTTCAGAATTTTTCAGTTTGTTTGTGCCCCCCCAAAAATTTTGAGCACCAGCCGCCACTGCCCCCCATAATAATTACCTTGACCCTCTCTCGATCCAGCAATGTCCAGGAGAGCCTTGCCTCTCCAGGGGCTCACACTCCTGATTGGCCTTTTGCAGCTGTCAATCACAGCCAGTGAGCCAATCAGGAGACAGAGGGAGTGTGGACACACAGAGATGTGGCTTGGGAGTGTGCCTACTTGGGTGCACCCACAGCAAGCCACTTTCTGTGGGGGCACCCAGCAGGAGGGAGGAGCTTAAGCACTGGAGTGGGACCCGAGAAGAGGAGATACCAGGCTGCTCTGTGCAAAACCACTGCACAATGCAGGTAACTATAACATGTTAGTTATTTAAAAAAAAAAAAGAAGAAGACTTTAATATCACGTTAAACTTATGGCTTGTAATATTTTTTCTCATTTGATGAGTAGTTAGACAGGCACCCACCAGAGTTCCAGGATCCCTTCTGTTCCCTTAACACAAAAAATGCTCACACTAAAAAAAATGGATGGAATTTGGTTGGATATCATTAACAAAGTGGATATGTAACAAATGGTCTTCTTTTATTTGTGAAATTAATGTGTTTGAATGTCATGCTCAATGATTGTGTATAAAAAGTGTATAAGGGGTCAGAGATCAAAACATTTCCAGTTTTGGGTGACCTTTCTTTTTATGAAGTGATTTTTTAATTTTATTTTGGTGGTGATACATTTATTGTTGCCCAAATAATAATTCTTTTTGATTATGGTACAAAGAAGGACATACCGGTAATACATAAAGATATAAAAAAAAAAAATATATATTAAAATTCACATAAGATGCTGCTGGCGATCCGGAATCGTTCAGCAGCAGGACATCAATGCCAGGTATCCCAACCAATGTCTTTTGTCCAAAGGGACATTGTTTTTTATTTTTATTTACATCTGTTTATTCCCAATTGGTTCCTGTCCTGTATCATTGATTCTTTGCAATATCTCCAGAGGGGTTTCCATGTTTTTGAGGCTCTCTAGCTCAGTGGCGTCTGGTGAAGTTTTAGGATGGGGTGTGCAAGACCCCGCCCCTCCCGAGTTGGCCCCTCCCACATCTCACAAGTCACACCCCTTATAGAATTCACATCATATACCAGGCTGCACATTATACACGGGGCTCTACTAAAGCAACCTGTAAATCACACATATCTGCATTCTGCAACCTGTAAATCACACATCTGCATTCTGCAACCTGTAAATTGTACATATCTGCATTCTGTAAATTGCACATATCTACCCTCTGAAACCTGTAAATCGCACATATCTGAATTCTGCAACCTGTAAATTGCACATATCTGCATTCTGAAACCTGCAAATTGCACATATCTGCATTCTGAAACCTGTAAATCGCACATATCTGCATTCTGAAACCTGTAAATCGCACATATCTGCATTCTGCAACCTGTAAATCACACATATCTGCATTTTGAAACCTGTAAATTGCACATATCTGCATTCTGCAGCCTGTAAATCACACATATTTGCATTTTGAAACCTGTAAATCGCACATATCTGCATTCTGTAAATCGCCCATACCTGCATTCTGCAACCTGTAAATTGCACATATCTGCATTCTGTAAAATCGCACATAACTGCATTCAGCAACCTGTAAATCGCACGTATCTGCATTCTGCAACCTGTAAATTGCACATATCTGCATTCTGTAAAATTGAACATAACTGCATTCTGCAAACTGTAAATCGCACATAACTGCATTCAGCAACCTGTAAATTGCACATATCTGCAACCTGTAAATCGCACATATCTACATTCTGCAACCTGTAAGTCGCACATAACTGCATTCTGCAATCTGTAAATCATACATATCTGCATTCTGCAACCTGTCAATTGCACATATCTGCATTCTGCAACCTGCAAGTTGCACATATCTGCATTCTACAACCTTTACATCACACATATCTGCATTCTGCAACCTGTACATCGCACATCTCTGCATTCGGGCATGTGCTGCCGCTGACCACCACAAAAGTTTAACAAGTAGTTAAGCTGGGGGATGGGTGGGTGCTGCCGACGACGATCGAAAATGTGCAAACAAGTTATTAAGCGAGCGAGGGCTGCCGCTGACCACCATTAATGTGAAAACAAGTTGATAAGCGAGTGGGGGGTTGTTTGTGCTGACGCCGACCGAAAATGGGAAAACAACTTGATAAGCCAGTTTGGGGTGCTGCCGCCGACCACCTATATATATATATATATATATATATATATATATATATATATATATATATATATATATATATATATTTATTTATTTATTTATTTTACATTAGACACTGCCACTGATACAAAATTTGCATACACACCTATGTGCCCCTTTTAACCAAAACCACAAAAAAAGTAAAAACTAATTGACAAATTGATCAAAAAAGTCAAGTTGCTGAGCTGATTCTGCTGACCTCCGAATATGAAAAACATGTGAGGGGGGGGGGTAAGGTGTCCTGCCGCCGACCAGCGATAATTTCCACAAGTTGAAAAGCAGAAGAGCATGCCTTACCTGCTCGTCTCAGGTGGGAGGTTCCACTGAGCAGCAGAGTGCGAACGTCATTTCCTGGAGTGATGTCGGAAGCACCGCCCATTAGAGCTGAAAGTGCAAGTCTATGCACTCACTCGGCCAGGACACCACGCCAGAAGCTGTGCCGCGATCGACTGCGCCACAGAGACAGTTTATTTGGGGCAAATGAAGCGCCGTGTCTGCAATCTCGTGATTGCATAGATGTGGCGCTTCCCATATTGCACTGTGCCCAGCGCCCGCCACCAGTACACAGTGCACATAAAGATATTTTAATTATTATTATTTTTTTAAAGGGACATGCTTAAATATTTTTTTTTACTTTTTTTTTGGACTACATGGGGAGGGGGCGGCACCCTGGTGCCCCCTATAGACGGACCGCCACTGCTCTAGCTGCTGTAACAGCAGCCTTATGTCCAGTGCATGTGTAATCTAACTGTTGGTAATGGTTTATCTATCTGGACACGATTGTTCTACATCTTGATCACTTGATCACTGGGATGGTGGCCTTTACTACAGACTGTTATTTGATCTGCTGAATTTAACATCTTTTATGTACTATTCTCTGTAACTAAATGATCTTCAATGCTATGATTGCTATCTATCCGTATTTTGAACAGTTTGACATTTTATCTTTGGGCGCTACACTTTTCTATGATTGTCATTGGGTAGAGTCTTGATAACTTTGGTGAGCTCGGACACCATGATAGGTACATTTAAAGAAGTCAGCTGGGAATGAAAGAGTGAAGGGAGATTAATATTGGCTAGGTTAAATCGTTCCAAGATTATATAAGGAATGGTAATAGTCAGCAAAACAATTTGCTATATACTTAGGATTCATAACTTTTCTTTTGTCCACAGGGTGGATTAGGTGGGCGACTTTTGTTTGGGAATTACATTTTTGAAGTCTCTGAGCAAGAAATTTGCCTGCTCTTTTACCTTAGGAGTAATGTGACAATTTTAGGGAAGTTAGTGGTTTATCAAAGTGTTCTATGAGAAGGAATCATAGTTCCAAACGTAGTTTAGATTTGTGCAGGGGTGTAACTATAGGGGGTGCATCAGTTGCGACCGCAACCGGGCCCTGTGATGCAGGGGGTCCATGCAGCCCCCTCTACATATGGACGGCAGCAGCATAGGCAGCTAGGGGTACCAGTGCACCATGCACACGGGTGGCTGGAGGCGGAGGGTGACTAGCAGAGCTCCATGCTCGACTATCGCACTGGCTGCTCTTTAGTTGTGCATTCCCCGCATGACCTGTGTCCTCGGCCGGCTCCTCAGAGTACCCCTCTCCTGCTCAATGCATTGCCGTTTAGTCCGATGTCTGTTCTCCCCAGCCTGAGTTATAGTAATATTCCCTTGATAAATATCTTATAGGCACACCACAGAACAAAGGGATTGTAGACAGAATGAGCATTGAGTGGAAAAAAAAAAAGTTAATTACTGGGCTATATATGCAGCATGAATAGATGTGCATATGACATGCAAATTTGCACACCATACCTATGTTGGGTTAGGAGTGTTTTCCTCTTGCACTACAATGGATATCAGAGCATAGTCAGACCACAATATTGTGTGAATGGAGGAGGAAGACACAGATTGCAATATCAGTCTATCAACCAAGACCGGGTCAATTTGTGAGTAAGTATTGTGCCTGGAGGAGTGAAAAGTAGCATGCTCATTTGCATGCTGACACCTCCAGACATCATATAGATCATTGACATGCATAAGAGGTTGTAGAAAGGGTGGAGAATAACTGTAATGTCCAGGTGAGGGTCAGCCATCATATTAAATTTCCCACAGAGAAGCAGAACAACTTTCTGTGGGTGGGGATCTTGCAGAAGATTTTCTGAAGTAATCAAAGTTGGTTACTATTAGGAGTGTATATGTTAGCAATCGTATAAAGTATGTCATTCAGTTTGCAAAACATTATCAGATACCTGCCCTCCGGGTCCACGTGCAGTTCCAGAAAGTTAAAGGCAATGGAATTTTTGACAGCTATTCTGACCCCTCTTTGTTTTGTAGGTGCTGAGGCCAAAAAAAGGCTTGGAGGCTTGAAGATGTCACTCTTAAGCTTAAGGGCTTCTTTCCAGAGTGCTCGTCTTTTAGCTAGGTGGTTTAACCCATTAACATTAAAAGACAGAATCTTAATCATCATTTTAAAGGAGCAGGGAGAAGATTAGACAGTACCTCGTTAGTCCCATGGCTGGGTCAGGAGGGTCCAGGCACAGATGGTGAGGTTCCACGGGATGAGACTGACAGGACAGGCAGGCTGAGGGCAAGCTATTTTCAAATTAGGAAGAACTTTTCTCAACCATTAGGCTGGACCTTGAGTCGCAAGAACAGGAGTAAAAGAGAAAGTCAACAGAGAATGGCAAAAAACCAACAATGTGGCAGTAGTATAAAAAGGGGGATTCCAATGGGAATCCGATATCAGTATAACTGCACATTATAACTGGGTATTATGTGTCTTGCCTCTTGTTGCAGCATTTGTGAGACATCAGCTTCCAGTCACCCTGGGTGTCCAGCTTGGGTAATGAAGGATGATGTGGGGGTTCCTTGTCTGGTAGGATGTCCCAGGAATGATGCAGCTTCAGGCCATCCTCAAAAGAGGAGATCACAGTGGACGATCCATTGTATGCAATTGTTAGCCTGGTGGGATATCCCCAGCAAAACACTCTGCTGTGGTTTTGCTGGGCCTTAGTGATAGGCAGAAAAACTTTAAGTTTATGCATAGTATATTGGCATAGGTCTGCGAAGATTTGAATTGCAGTATATTTGGCAGGTGACTGAGTTCATGAACTGATACTTGACATGGTAAAAATTCACCCGCATCAGTACTTTTCTAGGCACATTGTCAGCAGTCAGCTATTTTGGCTTTGAGCCAGTACACCTAATCAGATTGTTCATTATGAGCATCTACAAGCGAGTTGTAAGAGGAAGCAAACTCCCCCATTTTCTGCTCTGTTGGAAGCCTGCTTGTGAGCTGTGGCTCTGGTAAGCGAGGGGAGTCCGCAGGATGCAGCTGGTGAGTGGCCGTCTGCCCAATCTTAACCCCCGCTCCGCCCGTGGGAAGAAATGAGAGAGCTTTTTAGGGTAATTCACCTCTTTCCTTTTTTTGGGCCATGCCTAGAGAGGTTAGGGGACCCTTCAGGGAAATTCTGGCTATATTGGTCAGGCTCACGTCTGTAGCTGGAAAATCCTGGCACTGAAGCAGAGCTCCTGACACAGGCAGCCGTCCTGCAGTGTGCTAGCCCCCACACAATTTTTTTTAAGCAGCCCCTGTAGTATTCCGTTTAAAATATGTCATATGAGCTATGTGTACAACAAGCTTGGTTTGGACAAAACTAATACTATAACTGTCTTACTCAACAAGAATAAGATAAAAAGAACAATTGCAGTATGTAAAATGTAATATCCCACAACGACTAATTAAAACATACATGACACAAGTTTTCACAAGTTTAGGCTGGGTACACACAACAGTCTTTCTTCATGCAACCCCACAGGTTGCACAAAAAAAAAACCTGACAATTCCAGTCAGAAACTACTGTATTACCATGCAAGGTTAGTCCATCGATCTCCCCCCGCTGAGCTGTTGTGTTCTGACGGGGGGACAGCCCCCCTGCCAGAACATTCCAATCAGCGCTCATTGCCATTGGCTGAGAGCACTGATCGTGAGTTGGTCGCCTGCTGGTTTTCCAGCATGCGTGTCCGACAGACCGACATACACATGGGCAGAATGTTGGCTGGTATTTTTTGTACCGTCAAATGTCTCCCGACAGTCTGCCTGTGTGTATGGGGCTTTAGTGTCAATTAGGACAAAACCTCTAGTATACAGCCAGGACATTGGATCCATTGTCCTCTTTAGGCAGAGGAATTATTTTGAATTTTAAAGTGTATGTAGTAGTAGTAGTGTGAGGGATTAGCTTGGCAGCTGTGTGTGTGTCACCCATTGGTTGAGTTCACAACACTTTAAACTCTTGCCACCTACAGTGGTGTGAAAAAGTGTTTGCCCCCTTCCTCATTTCCTGTTCCTTTGCATGTTTGTCACACTTGCCAGACTGATAGATCTCAACTACTTTCTTTCTCAATTGTTCCTGAATTTCTTTGGGTCTCGGCATGATGTGTAGCTTTTAAGGATCTTCTGGTGGACCTTACTGTGTCAAGCAGCTCCTATTTAAGTGATGCCTTGATTGTGAAAAGGTGTGGCAATAATCAGGCCTGGGTGTGGCTATAGAAATTGAACTCAGGTGTGGACAACCACAGTTATAGTATGTTTTAACAAGGGGGGCAATCACTTTTTCACACAGGGCCATGATGGTTTGGATTTTTTTTCACCTTTAATAATAAACACCTTCATTTACAAATTGCATTTTGTGTTTACTTGTGTTGTCCTTGACTATTGTTTAAATTGGTTTGATGTTCCGAAACACTTAAGTGTGACAAACATGCAAAGGAACAGAAAATGAGGAAGGGGGCAAACACTTTTTCACACCACTGTATGTAACACATGTGCAGTGGCAAAGAGGGTTGACTTTACAACCCACCTGGTGCACATACTGTATATATCTTGGACATCTGAGATTTCTGTGCTGGCAAAATTACTGCACATTTCCAGGACAGCAATAGAGCTGTCACAGACAGCTTATAGCCTGTAGTCAATATCATGAGATGGTGGAAAAAGCTCTTGATCATGTAAAGTCTTCTAAACCCAATAACAGTAATCACATGCCCAGGCCAGGAAGTCTGTCCCAACCCCTTTAGTGTAAAGACCCATTTAAAAGGTCACTGGGCTGGCTGGGAAGGGGTTAACCAAGCACAGCAGCTGTCAATAAAACACACATGCAATTTATTTACAAACACTATATACACAATGCTGATGAACTAAACAGTAAAACAAAAAGAGAAATACAATCTATGCCACTTGAGGATTTACTGACATACAGGGTCCCTTGCATTTTCCCTAAAAATTTTAAAATGCACAATTTGGGCTTGAAGATTACTTAAACTCATGCTGAATATTATGGTTTCTAAAAGCAGAGACTCTGTAGAAAACAATGATACAATTACAGTTACATTTTTTATGGCACACACAATTAATGCAACACATATTAATATCTTCTTTTTAGTACACACTGACACAATATAATACCCAATTTGGTAAAATATAAAAGATGAGGTTACAGTTGACAGTAAAAGATGGCCCTAGAATTATGGCTATTACTCCAGATTGCACTGTGATACCTAATATTTGTGGCATTAAAATTTGTTGTTTTTACGTGCACTTGACAGGCTCATTTTTGCACATATGTACAGTACATGTATGTGGGACAGGGGAGATTTAACTTTTTTGTGTGTTTTATATTATTTAATTGACTTTATTTTATTGTTTTATTTATTTTTGAACCTCATTGCTATCACAAGGGGAATAATAAGCCCTCAACGTATTAGTATGGGGCAGGTGACAGGTTCTCTTTATGGTGACACCAGGGGTCTGTTGGACACCTAATAAAATCTCTGCACTCCCTTGAAGCTAAAAGATTATTTTAACTAAATTATGTGGCCATGCAAAACTGCACCAAAATACAATTTATGCAATTTGTTTTCTCACAAATAGAGCTTTCTTTTGGTGGTATTTGTTCACCAGTGTGTGTTTTATTTTTTACACTATAAACAAGAAAATAGCAACAATTTTGAATATATATATATATAGGGGCTACATCTGCTGCCAAGAACTGTTTCCCATCCTCTGGCCTGCCCCCCCCCGATTGCCTGCTACACTTGTTGGTCCATCTGGGCCGCGGGGAACAATCGCGGCGGCCGCGGCCTAGTGCGGCCTAACGAAGCCTGCTGGCCGCCGCTGTTTCCTGAGCGGTCGTGCCCGGAGGTGTGCTGCGGCCGGCCGGACTGTGCGGCGGGGGGGATCCGCCCACCCTGGATATACTCCCCCATCCTTCTACTTGCTCCCCCGCCGGCTTGGTGTGCTCCAGTGGCCGGCTGGGTCGCAGAGAGCGCCCGTGGCGGCTGCGGCCTGGTGCAGCCTAGTGGAGCCCGCCGACCGCCGCTCTTTCCTGTGCAGGTACCCAGGGACTGTGGATCCTGCGGCCCCCACTGCCCTCATCCTACTTCCATCTCTCTGAAGCGGTGTGCTACCCGGTGGGGACTGTCTGTGTGGGCCAGGGAGGGTGCTGGGTGGTTCTGCAGCCTGTCGGACTGGGCCCCCCTCCTCTGGGCCTCTCTTCACCGCACTTTCTGCCCACCATTCCTACTGCTCTTCCCCCTGGGTGTCTGAGGTGTGAGACGGGGGGCGGTTGTGGTCTGCTGGGACTGTGCTCTCCCTAGCTATTTATCTGCTACCCCCTGGGCCACCCCTTGCTGCTGCCTGGATAGCGCTTTGGGCACATACTGCTCCCCTGCTGGGGCCCCCTCCGGAGCCTCACCAGATGTCCCCCGCTTCTAAGAAGGGGAGGAGGGACTCCAAGGCCGCTGAGGTCAGGTCATTGCCCCTGCAGCCGCAGCTCTCTCCACCGCAGGCGGACCCCATCCTGATTGGAAGACTCCGGTCCCTTTTAGTGGACTTGGAGATGGGTCCTGGGGAGGCCCCGACTGCGGGAGAGTCAGCCCCGCCCTCACAGGACAGTACGGCCATGATCCTTGCTGCGATCGAGCAGAGCAAGACCTCACTGCTGGTCCGCATCGATCACCTTGCTGAGGAGTGCAATCTTATCAGGAACGACCTTGACAAGATAAGAGGAAGAATGACTGAAACTGAGAGCAGAATATCCGCCACCGAAGACCTTACTGCCACTCACGCCTCCTCCATTGCTGAGCTGCAGCGCACAGTACAGTCTATTGTCGCAAAGTCTGATGACGCGGAGAACAGGCTTAGGCGCAACAATGTCAGAGTCCTGGGACTACCTGAGAAAGAGGAGGGGGATCACCCAGCGGAGTTCGCGGAGGAGTTCTTTAAAAACCTCTTGGGCCTTACAGATGTCCCTCCTACGTATGTGGTTGAACGAGCCCATCGGGTGCCCACTGGCCGCGCCATTCCAGGAAACATCCCCAGGCCTTTCTTGGTCCGCTTCCTTAATTACAGGGACAGAGATAAGATTCTCTCCGAAGCCCGCAAACATCCATATCTCAAATATGGTAACGCCTCTGTGCTTCTTTTCCCTGACTTTTCGGCAGATTTGCAGCGGAAGAGGAAAACCTTTAACGACATCCGCAAGCGACTCAGAGATAGGAACATAAAATATGGCATGCTTTACCCTAGCCGCCTGCGAATTCAACACGATGGCACAGTCCGATTCTTCGACAACCCAGCAGATGCCGACGACTGGCTGACTACATTGCATTGAATACCCTTTTTCCCATACGGATGTCAGATGCTTGAACCTCCTACATCTTTACCTATTGTTTCACACTGCGAACTCCTGTCAATACTGGAGCCACCTCATTAGTACCTTGAAAAGTGATTTATTTTGAACCCCCACGGTCGGGTCGGTTCATAAGCACAGGAGTCCTGGTGTTCCCCATCCAGTGAGAGGAACGATCACCGGACCCCCCCCCCCCCCCCCAATTTTACCTGTTTCTTGGGTCACTAAGAGTTGGGGGCCACTCCAATGAACTGAACTTAGCTCGGAGTGTTGTTGCCAACTTGCACCAGCTGCCCCCCCCGGGGAACTTCTGCAAGTTCCCACGCGCAGTATTGAACTGCTGCCACGAAAAGTTTAAAGGGTTGTATTGTTAGTTCTGGGTATAGGCCCAATCTGGTGGCTCCTATGTTCCCAGGGAGGCCGTCGGATAAGGGCAGGGTTGACACTATGCTGTCAACAAGGGTATTGTTGTTTATGCTTAATGTATGTGTTTTTTTGTTTGTATGGTTATTACTTGGTCGTGACTCTTCCTATTGGGGGCTCTCTGGATCTACGCGGCTCTTGGCGCCTGCTGCCAATCACAATTCACGTCTCCTTATTACCGTAATGGAATCACCTGATGGCCACACGTGACATGTCAACTTTTAATATCTTATCCTGGAATGTCCGGGGGCTCAATTCCAAATTTAAGAGAGCAGTATTGTTCAAATACCTTAAAATACATTCCCCCCACATGATTCTGCTCCAGGAGACGCACCTTGTGGGCAGCAGGCTACTGGCTCTGAGGAAGCCGTGGATCCAGAGAGCCTTCCATGCCTCTTACTCCACCTATGCCAGAGGGGTCTCGGTGTTGGTCAGTAAATCCTTTCCATGCTTTGTGGAACAGATTCACACCGACCCCCAGGGCAAATACGTGATAGTGGTTTTCACTGTTTGGGGCACGAGATATATTGTGGTAAATGTATACATTCCCCCTCCCTTCTCCACATCCACCCTATATACTATCCTAGAACGGGTTACCCCGTACTGCCGGTTGTTACTTATGGGTGATTTCAACGCCATTCTAGCTCCAGGTTTGGACAGGCCGGTCCCCCCTAAACAATACTCCCCGGACCTGTCCTCATGGGCGCAGGCAATGGGGGTGGCCGAGGTCTGGAGGTGGAAACACCCCTCGACCAGGGCCTACTCCTGCTTTTCCGCCACCTACAAAACATCCTCACGTATTGACCTAGCTTTTGCCAATCCGATCCTGATGTCAGACGTGCTGGACGCTACATACCTACCTAGTGGGTTGTCAGACCACTGTCCTCTCCTCCTTACTCTCCGCTCCCCTGCCTCCCGGTCCTCTGCCCTCTGGCGCCTGGGAACCCATTGGCTCTCCCACACTGACTTGACTGACACTATCCCGCCTCTCCTTACGGACTACTGGGAATTTAATTCAGGATCCTCCTCCCCACAGATTACTTGGGATGCCTTCAAGGCTTTCACTAGAGGTCAGTATATATCCTCAATAGCTGGAATCCGTAGAGAACAAGCCGCCACCACAACTGAGCTACAGAATGTGGTAAATACCCAGACTGAGGCCTATGCGGCTGACCCCACTGACGCTAGCTTTGACGCCCTTAACGCGACAAGACGGGAACTACATCTCCATCTAGCAGAACTTACCAGACTGGATCTCTATCGTAATAAGCAAAGTTTTTTTGAACAGGGGGACCGGAACGGTCGTCTCCTGGCGATGTTAGCACAGCATGACCTACCCCTGACGGTGGTGCCCAACATAACGTCTCATTCGGGCGACTCGGTCTCTTCCCTTCCTGACATATTGGACGTATTTCGGCAATACTATGGCTCCCTCTACACCTCAGTACTGCCCTCAGACTTCAGGCCACAGGACCTAGCACCTTGGCTGGACCCCCTGGCACTTGGCTGGCTCTCAGACACCGAGAGGGAAACTTTGGTGAGACCGATTACACCGGAGGAGGTCCTGAAGGTCATCAGGTCTTTTCCTGCTGGTAAATCCCCAGGCCCGGACGGACTCCCCATAGAATTCTATAAAACTCACGGGGACCTACTTGCCCCCAAACTGGCCCAGCTCTACTCTCACTGTCTGACAGATGGCGCTCTCCCCAACTCCATGAGTCATGCACACATAATACTGATTCACAAAGCACCTAAGGACCCTACATCATGCGCCTCCTATAGGCCTATAGCCCTACTCAACACGGATTTCAAAATTCTTACCAAACTGCTCACTATGAGATTGCAGCCCCTATTGCCATCTGTAATAGAGACTGACCAAACTGGTTTTATGGCTAACAGAGATACAGATGTCAATCTACAACGTTTATTCACCAACATTCATGCTCAACACCTCAACGAGGGTTCCCGGGTGGTGGCCTCCCTAGACATAGAAAAGGCCTTTGACACTGTGGAGTGGCCCTTTCTGTGGGAGGTTCTCCGCAGAATGGGATTCCCCTTGCTTTTTATCGGGTGGTTACAGACACTTTACCGCCACCCCACGTCAGCCATTAGGTTGGGGGGGGTCTGTCACAGCCCTTCCCTCTCTCCAGAGACACGCGGCAGGGCTGCCCTCTCTCTCCGGCCCTTTTCGCCATTGCCATGGAACCCCTGGCGGAGGCCCTACGCACCTCCCCACACATTAGGGGCCTGCACGTTGGCTGGCTGGAGGAGAGGGTTGCCCTGTATGCGGACGACCTCCTGCTCTTCCTCAACGATGCGGACTCCTCACTCACAGGGGCATTGCAGATTCTAAACTCATTCTCCACTGTTACGGGCCTTAGAGTTAATTGGTCCAAGTCACTTCTGTTTCCTATAGATCCTGCTGCACGCACCGCCGCCCCCCCCCCCAATATACCTTTACAGTGGGTAGATAGCTTCAAATACCTCGGGGTGGTGGTCTCGAGGCAGGCTTCGGACGTCTTGCCCCTCAATCTGTCACCAGTAGTCTACGAGACACGACTGCGACTGAGGGCGTGGGAGTCATTACCCTTATCACTGCTAGGCCGGATAAATCTGTTAAAAATGAAAATCCTGCCCAAATTTACCTACTTGCTTCGTCAATCTCCACATTGGATTCCTAAGTCCTTTTTCACAAGACTACATAGTCTCTTTGTCTTCTTTGTCTGGGGGACCCAGTCCCCCAGATACAGTTGGTCAACACTAGTACGCCCAACCTCCCAGGGGGGGCTGGCGTGTCCCGACCTACATAAATATTTCCTGGCCACCCAACTAGTCACTGCGGCCTGGTGGCTCACTCCAGATACGACAAACCCCGCCACCTTGGTCGAGGCGGCCGTGGTCAAGTCGTTGGAGGCGCTACAATTTTTACTTTTTCGTGGCCCAAAAGCCCCGTACCAGTTGACCCCCTCCATGCGCACTACACTTCGTGCTTGGAGGGTGGGACTTCAACTTGAGAAGTATCCTAAAAATGCACTTTCCCTGGCTGCCCCCTTGTGGTTAAACCCCACCTTAGAGCATTTTTACAATTTGCCTGAACCACACGCTTGGACTAAATTCAACATTAAAAGGGTGGTCCAGGTGATCTCCAATCAATCTCTGGCCCCATTTCCTAAACTGATCTCTGATTTCAACACCCCTCAGAGTTATTTTTTTAGATACCTTCAACTTTCCCACGCCTTCAGTCACCAATTCTCCAACCCCCCGATCCAGATCATCCAATCCACCCTGGAGGACCTCCTCAGGTCTGGATGCGCACAAAAGCCCACCTCTCGCCTCTACTCTCATTTGGTGCTGACTTAGGAACAAATGGCTACACGACATACCTGACTTTGATAATGATGATTGGGACGACGTATGGGACTTCCCTTTTAGATCCCTGGTCTCCCTGAGAGACCGCCTAATACAATTCAAAATGGTCCACCGTGCATATTTCACCCCACATAGGCTGCACAAAATGAACCCCGCCTCCCCCCCGGCTGCTGGCGATGTGGAGCGATACCAGGTGACTTCACCCACATTTTTTGGACCTGCCCACCCATTGTCGATTACTGGAAAGAGATACTAAAGGTCATCTCACAGGTCACCACCATATCGCTCCAACCCTCCATGGCAATATGTATACTGGGCCTGATGGAGGAACTAGTTCCCACTGTGGCTAGCCGCACTCTGGTCGGACTGCTCCTCTTTTATGCCCGCAAAGCCATAGCCCTTAGCTGGCGTAAGCCCACTCCTCCTCCTCTATCTTTGTGGAAACAACTAGTTAACAATAGCCTGCCCCTGTACAAGGATTGTTACTCTAATAGGGGTTGCCCCCGCAAATATGATAAGGTTTGGTCCAAATGGCTGGCAGATCCCTCCACAGCCTCTGACTTGCACCCTTCTTAACCAGATATTTTCCTCCAAAAAATAGGAACATGCAATTGTGAATGTAATTGTATTTTGGTGATGGATGCTCTGGGCCCACTGACGTCATCCTGCCCACAAATGCCACCTGCGGGAACCATTATGAGGTCTCTGGCCCACTGTTATGATGCACGCAACTGTTTGCCTCTTCTCATGTCTCTGTAGATACCAAAGTCCACTCTAGTCGCGACCAATGTTTGTTGTTTGTTTTTTGTTAAATGGTTTAAAACTCAATAAACAGATTTTCAAAAAAAAAAAAAAAAAATGTCTGAAGTGTCCGCCATAATGTTGCAGTCACAATAAAAATTGCTGATCGCCGCCATTTATCCAATTCTATTTTTATTTTCAATTATTATAAAGCATTACATACAATTAAACAATATTCAAACATATGTATTAATTACATGCATAATAATCACATTTATTATTTTATTTCCTCTACCCTCCCTCCCCCTCCCTCCCCAGGAGGAAAAAAAAAAAAAAAAAAAAAAAAAGAACACCAACAAAGATGAGGAAAGGGGGATATTGTATATCTAACCTCTCCCCCTCCCCCACTTCTCTCTCCTCCACGGACCCCTCCTTCCCCCCTCCCAGTTCCTTAATCTTTTACCAATTTCCTATGTTGTCTCCATGGAGTCCAAACCAAGAGGCACCTTTCATATGTATCTAATTCTTGTGCTAAGAGTATCTCCATTCTCTCTATATTATCCATTTCTAGAGCCCATTCATTTATCGTAGGCGACTGGATTGATCGCCAGTGCCGCGGTATCACAGTTCTTGCCGCCGTCAACCAGTATCCTAGTAGATTCTTTTTAACATTTTTATATGTTCTTGGTAACATAGAGAGGAGGGTGATTTGTGGTGTATTCGGGATTGCCTCCCCAGTGATTGTTGTAAATAATTGCATAAGCTTTTCCCAAAATCTAAAAATTAGGGGGCATTCCCACCATATGTGGAGCAATGTGCCCTTTTCTCTATGGCACCGCCAACATATATCCGATTTTTCTCGGTATATACGGTGAAGTGTCACTGGGCTCCAGTACCATCTTGAGAGCAGTTTGTAATTCGTCTCTTGTGCTTTAATCGACGGTGATAGACAGTGAGAAAAATTAAATGCCTTCTCCCATTCCCCAACCTCAATTTGAGCGTTGATCTCATTAACCCATTTACTTATGTATTCTGGGGGCTCCGGGTGATTTTTAATAATAAACATCTTATACAGTACTGATATAACATGATTTGGTTTTTGATCTTGTGTCAGGATAGTTTCAAGTTGTGTCAAATCTCTACCCAGAGATTTACTTGATCGTATTGTACACCAAAATGACCGCAACTGCCAAAACTCCAACATTTGCATAGGTGTTGGTCGCTGAGTAGGGAATAAATTTAATAAAGACGGAATAGTCCCCTGACATAAAATATTACTCAGTCTATAATGGGATTCCCTATTCCATATAAGAAAACTTGTCCTATTTAATGCCGGTGGAAATAAAGGGTTGCCAAATAGAGATGTCATAGGTCCTACATAAGAAGAAAGTTCCAATTTTATAGCTGTTTTGCCCCATACATTCAACACATGAGATGTGAGAAAAGGCATAGATTCTAACAGCTCACGATTTAAATTGCTATCAGACAAGTCTAACCATGGCAATGCCTTTAGATCCAATTGATTCAACCCTTGTTCTATTTTTACCCATTGTTTGGTTTCCAAACAATAAAACCAATCCACCAGTCTAGTCAGAACAGCCGAAGCATAGTAGTAGTATAGATCAGGTGCACCCGCACCTCCTTTCGTTTTTGGTAATGATAATAATTTCTTTTGTAATCTTGGTTTTTTATGTCCCCAAATAAATTTTGTAAAAGCCGATTGTAAAGTGGAAAAAAAAGATCTGGGGACACCAATTGGGATAGTTTGAAAAAAATACAAAAACCGCGGTATTATATCCATTTTTAATATATTAATTCTCCCAAACCATGAATATTGCTTAACATCATATTTTTTTAGATCTTGTAGGGTACGTTGCAGGAGAGGAACATAGTTCATTGAGTATAAATGGTTTGAGTCTGGGGTGATTTTAACACCTAAATATTTTACAGCTGTAGAGCAAATCCTAAACTTAAAATTAGCTCTCAACATTTTAACCTGTTCGGGTATGAGCGACACATTAAGGATTTCTGATTTTGATATATTTACTTTGAAATTACTCAGTTTCCCAAACCGCTGGAATTCAGACAAAACAGAAGGAATTGCAATGTGTGGATTAGTGATATAAAGTAATAAATCATCAGCAAACAAAGCCATTTTTATTTCCCTCTGTTCTATCTGAACTCCAGAAATGGAAGAGTTCTGTCTAATAGCCGTCGCTAAATATTCCATTACTATAACATAGAGTAAAGGGGATAACGGGCATCCCTGACGAGTACCATTTTGTATATTAAAACTTGTTGTTAATGAACCATTAATTTTTATTCTAGCTACCGGTTTAGTATATAATGCCATGATCTTATGGAATATATTTGACCCCAGTCCTATTTGCATTAAAGAATGTTTTAGGAAGGGCCATCCCACCCGATCAAATGCCTTTTCTGCATCAACTGAGAGAAGGCATACTGGAATTTTAGCCCTTTGTGCATAGTTCATCAACAAAAAAGTTTTAATCGTGTTATCACGTGCTTCTCTACTTTGAATAAATCCTACCTGGTCTGTATGTATTAAGCTTGGAAGCAATGGTTGAAGACGGAGTGCAATCAGTTTAGCATATATCTTTAAATCTATCCCAATCAATGATATGGGTCGGAAACTAGAACAAAGTGTCAAATCCTTTTCTGGTTTGGGAATCAGAGTTATATGAGATTCCAGAGTCTGTGTTGAAAATTGGTTCGTAAAGGAAATAGAGTTAAACACTTGAAGCATAAACGGAGCTATATGTTCTTTAAACGTCTTATAGAATTTTGATGTAAACCCGTCAGGGCCTGGACTCTTATTTGTTGGAGTATTGGCAATTACTTCTAGTAGCTCTTCAAGTGTAAATGGAGAATCCAAAGATTCCCCAGTAGCACTATCTATTGTCGGAATAGCATTCTCCCTTACATATTCCCCCATAGTATTGTCTCCAACTCCCTCATCCTCCCCTAGTGATGATGGGGTCAAATTATAGAGGGCTGAGAAGTATTCCCTAAAAGTTTGTTGAAGCTCACATGGGTCAGATGTCAATTCCCCTGATGATTTTTTTATACTTGGTATAAAGGTCTGTGGTTGACGTGGGTGTAACATATCAGCCAACATTTTCCCACACTTATTCTCAGATCTATATCTTCCCACTGCACGTCTTTGTTGGTATGAGCTCTGAGATGATTTGAATAACTGTAGTAAAGATATCCTCGTAGAGAAAATATTGGCTGATATATCTGGAGAACAGTGGGTTTTATGTCGAGTTTCCAAAGAATGGAGCTTCAATAACGTATTTTCGATAATTTTTGATTTTTCTTTTTTAAGACGAGAACCATGTTGAATAAACACCCCTCGTATTACTGCCTTTAAAGCCTCCCATTTCAAGGGTAAGGCAGTTTCATCCTGTTCATGGTCGGAGATAAAATTATCAATCACCTCTGTAATTGCTTTATGACAGATTTGATCTTGCATAAGTGTATCATTCAAACGCCACGACCAATTAGTACCCTGAGTCTGAGGGGGTACTATTGTTAAGAATACTGGTGAATGGTCGGACCAAATAAATGACCCGATTTCTACAGAGGGGTTCCATTCCAATAACTTAGGACCAGTTAAAAAAAAGTCTATTCTACTATATGTTTTATGCGCTGAAGATCGCCGCCATTTAAAAAAAATATATATATTAATAAAAATGCCATAAAACTACCCCCTATTTTGTAAATGCTATAACGTTTGTACAAACCAATCAATAATCGCTTATTGTAATTTTTTTACCAAAAATATGTATACAAATACGTATCGGCCTAAACTGAGAAAAAAAATGTTTTTTATATATTTTTGGGGGATATTTATTATGGCAAAATGTAAAAAAAATGTTTTTTTTTTCAAAATGATCTCTCTTTTTTTGTTTATAGCACAAAAAATTAAAAACGCTGGGGTGATCCAAAAAGGACGTCAATTTTGTTTGGGAGCTATGTCGCATGACCATGAAATTGTGCAAAAAGTGCTCTGGTCAGGAAGGGGGTAAATTCTTACAGGGCCGAAGTGGTTAAAATATTTTTTTTGCTATAAAATTACTTCGAACACTCAAATATTATATATATATATATATATATATATATATACACATATATATATATATATATATATATATATATATATATATATATATATATACATATATATATATACATATATATATATATATATTTTTTTTTTTTAGACACCCTAGAGAATAAAATGGTGGTCATTGCAATATTTTATGTCACACCGTATTTGCGTAGTGGTCTTACAAATGCAATTTTTTGTGGAAAAATAACACTTTTATTAATAAAAAAATAAGAAAACCTTAGTAAAGTATGTCCAATTTTTTTTTTATTGTGAAAGATAATGTAACAGAGAGTAAATTGATACCCAACATGTCATGCTTCAAAATTGCACCCGCTAATGAAATGGCAACACATTTTGACAGTTAAAATCTCCATAGGTGATGTTTAAAAATCTCTGCAGGTTACCAGTTTTAAGTTACAGAGGAAGTATTTTGCTAGAATTATTGCTCTCACTCTAACGATTGCGGCAACATGTATGGTTTGAACACTGTTTACATATGCAGGTGCAACTTACATATGTGTTCGCTTCTCTGCATGAGCACGGCGGGACGGGGCACTCTTTTTTTTACACTGTCCCTTTAAAAAATAATTTTTGGATCACTTTTATTCCTATTACAAGAAATGTAAACATCCCTTGTAATAGAAAAAAGCATGACAGGACCTCTTTAATGTGAGATCTGGGATCAAAAAGACCTCAGATCTTACATTTACACTTATATGCAATAAAAAAAGAAAAAAGAAAAATATTTTTTTTTTTATTATTAAAAATTTTTTTTCCTTAAGGCTGTTTGGCAAAAGTAACCTTTGACTTTGCTTCCATCATCCAACATCAGTTAGTCGAGTGGGGGCCATTATTCCCTCACTTAACTTAGTGCCTCTGAGGGGAAAGGATCAACGGCTCTGGTAAGCAGCGGAGATGACCGCAACGCAGCAGGAGGGGGGCACCTCTCCCGCTGTCGATAAAAGTGATCTTGCAGGGAATCTGCTGCAGAGACCACTTTTATCCTAAAGCAGACAATCCGCTGTTTCAGAAAATACCATGGTTGAGGCAGCTATCTGCTGCCATACTAATGGTATTCAATGTCAAATTATCAACGTATACGACAGCGGGTGTTCCAGAAGTGGTTAAAGTGACAATAGGGCACAAATGTCTGTAAGAAATACTTAGTTATCACTAAATAGTTATAAAATGCTCCTTTATTTAAATTCAGGGAAAAGGTAATGTTTATTGAAATGATTTCCCACCCTTTAATCTTTGCTCCATAGGAAAAAGTAACAACTGATAAATGAGTACAGCTACTTATTAGAAGGTCATAACAATTTTACTTCAATAACTAGCTGTCAATGCTATCCAACAATATAATGTGAATGTAAATATGTCTGACTTTATCTGAAAAGAAGATATTACATGTGCTTGAAAAAGATACTGAATTGTCTTTATCTTTAAATGTCCTTTAGTTAAAGGATATCTAAAGGTTATTTTTTTTTAAACAAGCGTGTCATATTTACAGAGTGGCCACGATCTTGGGTCCCTCAGCGGGGCTCCTCGCTCCTCCTCTTCTCAAGTGCCCCGTCGGAGAAAAGCTCTCCCTCGGGACAACCATGCAGGTGTGCTCCCGTCTCCTGCTGCTGCGTCTATTGACACAGACACCAGGACTCGGCCCCGCCCCCATGTCCACATCATTGGATTTGATTGGCAGCAGCAGGAGCCAATGGCTGCACTGCTATCAATCTATCCAATCAGGACACAAGACACTGGCTGGAGCTGGTGTGCTCATTCCGGGCACGTAAAAGACTGGGTTCAGGTAAGTAAAATGGGGGCACTGGGGCGTTGCTACACTTAGTGTCGGTTCACACTAAGCCAGCACTACTTGCACCGCGACTGCCTCAGGCGTCCTGGACACGACCGCTGCAGTGACTTGCAAAATGACTTCTCTATAGAAGTCAATTCAAGTCGCCCTCAAAGTCATACAGGAACCTTTTTCTAAAGTCTAAGTCTGATTAGAATGGTTCCATTGTACAGAACGGGACGCGACTTGTCAGGCAGCTAAGTCGCCTGACAAGTCGTCCCAGTGTGAACCGACCCTAAAGGAGGTTTGTCAAGGTGAAAAACCTTGAGGGTTTACAACTCCTTTAAACTATATTCATTTATATTGCCACTAACATTGGAGCCTCGTGTGTCCATTTATGCCATTTTCTGGAACTCCAAGAGAGTCCAGTAATAGTAAAACAACATTAGGAGTCAACTAAGAAAGCAAGTGCATTAGAAAAAGTATATTAAACCTCTTCATGACTGGGGTATTTTATTGCTTTGTGATTGGTATGAATTAGTTCTAAAATATGTAACTTTTTTTTTTCTTTTCTTATAATCATAAAAAGTGTTCAGGTAAGGTGTAGTGGTCTGCCTCTATCTGGCCCTATAATGTAGCAGGTGCTTGCTGTCAAATAAAAGCAAAGTGGTGCTGCTAGCACCCACCAGATAATTGGAGAATAATGTCTGAAAATGGGGCAGACAGATGAAATCTGAAAAGGCTGGAGTCAGAATTAGGATGATGACATAAAATCACTGCAATAGACTTCCACAAAGGTCTTAGGAGAAATTGTTCAGAATGTGTTTCTGTATCATTAGTAGCAAGTTGGCACCTGATGGCATTAGATGAATGGGATGAGGAGATAGGGTTTTTTTTTTTTTATGTGATTTTACAACAACAAAGTGTGCTTAGAGTATTCCAGTTGCCTGCTGGTAGTGGTATCATCCATGATTTTATTGTCTCCTGCAGCAATGCTTATTAAAAATAGTCCAGTAAACCATCTTTACCAGTAAAAGATTAACTTTGGACACAGGTAGGGTCTGAGGATTATACAGTGAATATTGGATGCTCCTTAGGTGTTTTGGAAATGTGATGTTGCCTAAAAACTGAGAAATTAAAGATGCTGAGATGATCAGTAAGTCCAGACATGTAAACCTGCTATAGTAAATTAATTAAACTTTAGTTTACAGTTCCCAGTAGTTTTTGTTTATTAAATGTATGCCATTCTTCCACCCATCAGGGATTCTTTTTTAAGTTGACATTGCAGATATTATTGAATCAATGATCGTTATATGAAATACTGCACTTTGTAGCTTAAGCCAGAAATAATCAGTTAAAATTTTGGCCAGTTCAGCAGGGACTGGCTGATATTTGAACCATTTTTGGGCAAGCCGATTATACCCAAGTTGATTGATCAACTTGGGTACAACCAGTATGTCTGATTTTTCTACATTTGGTTACTGACAGCGGCTATAGCCCCGCTAGCAATAGCCATTGTATTCTGCCAGCCGGGAATGCTCTCCACGCCCCCCCCCCCCCACTGGTATAATAAAAGAGAGAAGTGGGAGGCATTCCCTCATCAACACTGACTGTGTTGATAGAGGAATCAGGTGATTTTCTTTCCTTTCACCATAGTGTTAATGAGATTTGCACAGCATGCAGAATTATTGGTTTTTAAAAAATGTTGGCTATTTTTTTCTGAAGAAGACTGCAAGAAAACATGTTATTGTTCAAAGCATAATTTTACATTTTGTAAAATGTGCACTTCCAGAATATTGCTTCGCTCCTTGGTGTCTTTATTGAAGCATTACAATGACACCACAGGCATGACAGGAACATTAAAAGGTGATGTGTTTCACTCTAAATTCAGTGCTTACTCAAATGCTGAATTTAGCATGAAACACATCATCTTTTAATGCTTCAATAAAGACACCAAGGAGTGCAGCAATATTCCAGATTTGTGCGTGTTACTGAATCTCACAGATGAGCTTTGCAGCACCCTGGGTGCCAGTTCACAACATATGAAAGTCGTTCACTCACCTAGAGAGGCAATACTTTGGTTTTATATTTTGTACTTGACAACGGTGTCCCTACTTTTGCCCTTCATTATTTAAAGATAATTTATTTTCTCTGAATGAATTTTTAGATGAAATGTGCTGACCTAGATGACATGTAAGTAACTATTTATAGGAATTGACAGGAAAAAGCTTGTGGTAAGTCTGCCGTTCAAGCATGATAACATAATGTAAGTGAACGCATGTGACTAATCAAATCAATTGGTTTATGAGAAAATGGCTGCCCAACTTGATTTTCCAAGCTAAAGCATTTGCTGTTCATATTGTTACAAACCATAAATCTTTTACAGTATAGCTTATTTTCCATTAAAAATAGATCACTTATTTTCTTCAAGCTTCCATAAAACTGCAAGAAGATAAAAGAAAAATCTTATAAATGACATCTAAAAGATACTATTAGCACTGCAAAACCCATGATTTTAGCTTATCAAAAAAACCCATAACATTTAACTTTACAGTCCATCAAATATGATGTAACAATTTACCAGAATACTAGAAACATTTAAATAGAATTTAAATACAGTCAGTTAATACAGTCAAAAGAAAAGTGTAAAGAATGAAGTAGAGTTGAAAATGGAGCATGTTTTTTTTTTTTTTAATATGTTAATTTTATATTTTATGTGGTTTATAAATATACACAAAAATGTCTAGAAGAAGCTCCTTCCTTAGAAACATATGGACCTATAGGGTTTGATTTATTAGACAGAGACAAATAAGCTGTTCAACCTTGCAAAGGAATTTTCACTTAAGGTTGTTCTAAAGGCAGAAGATGTTTTACATGAATGCATTCTATGCATTATGTTAAAAATATGGGCATATTAAGAATTATGGTATACCCCAAAACACATTCTGCTATTCTTTGTCGTAAAAATGCCCAAAATACAAAAAGCACCTACAGGATTTCAAGGGGCATACAACATTAAGCATCTAATTCCCTGACTACCTTACATATTGTTGGAGGCCTTGGAGCACCAGGACAGTAGGAACACCCATAAAATCGCCACATTTTGGAAAGCAAACATCCCAAAATATTTATAAATATAGTGAGCCTTTTAAAGATTTGGATTAAAATATATTTTTTGTCAAAAGTTTTTAGAAAATGCAAAAATAAAAATTGTGAATTTATTAAAATGTTTCCTACATACAGCATGCGTATACTTAGAATTACACCACAAAACACATTCAGCTACTCTCTTGTGTATGGGGATACCACATACAGTATATGAGATTTCTTGACAAATCTCATATATACTGTGTAATATAGCTACACTGTACTGTGGTGCTGGCTGCACTGGCATGGTGACTGTTAGGGATCTCCTGCAGCAGGTGCTCATTCTCATTCAGCAGGTGCTCATTCTCATTCAGCAGATGCTCATTTCCATTCAGCAAATGCTATTTCTTTTGCATAGACCAAGACTAATGCCACATACACACGACCAGACTTTCCAGCAGACTAGGTCCAACGGGATCAGTCCATCGGACAATCTGATCGTGTGTGGGCTAGTCCGACCGTTTTTAATAAAAAAAAAAAAAAATCAGACGGACCTAGAAATAGAACATGTTTCAAATCTATCTTTCTACGGACTCAAGTCCAACGGACTAAAAATCGAGAAAACCGTTCATCTGTGTGCTAGTCCGACTGACCAAATACGACGTAAGGGCAGCTATTGGCTACCGACTAATGAAATTCCTTGTTTAGTCCCATCTTACATCATCACGTTCAAAACTAACGGACTTTCAAATGGACTTAGTCCGTTCATGTGTGGCCAAGTCCATTTGTTCTGAAAGTCCGTCGGGAAGACCGTCGGACCTAGTCCATCAAAAGTCCGGTCATGTGTATGCAAAGAACTGGAATGCAAACACAAATGTGCATTGGTGCATACGTGCAGGCACGTGCGTATACACATAGGCATGCATTCTGGCACCCAGCAGCCTATTTAAACTGAAAGTCTGCCTGGCTTCAGTGCTGGATTGTCTTCAGCTTTGGTTCCTATGTTCCTGATTCTAGTCCATGTCTGCTAACCATTTTCCTGAACCAGCTACGTCTGACACCTCTCTTGGATCACCCCTGCCTGCTATATCTTCTTCTCGCTTAAGTTACTGATCCAGGTTGGATTTATGACTATGTCTCTGCTTCCTGATTTAGTACCCCACCAACAGCACATTACCAACTTCTGCCTGTCCCCGACCTTGAGCTTGATCCTGATTCTGCACCTGTCTGCCTGGCTCCCACTGAACAAGGCTTTTGATCGAACTCCACACCATCACTGGAAGAACTCCTGTGTCTCCAAGCTACAGCTTACCCCTACATCTCCCAGGCACCTGCATCCTTCCACTGCCCTGTCCCTGTCTCTACTACCAGAGGTTGCTTGGACAGGAATTGTGCAAAAGGCCATCCTCATCATCTCAGGCTCCACAGTCAGGTACGTGACAATGACACTGTACTGGTGTAACTACAGTAGTGATCAGTTACATTAGCTGGCTACACTGGTGTCACTGTTCTGGTTTAAATAGCTATCAAGGAGACTGGCTGGATGCATTGGTGACACTGTACTGGGGGGGGGGGGGGGGGTGCTGCATGAAAAGAAAAAATATTTGCCTATCAGTTTGGAAATTCTGCAAATTGGTGCTTGGCCATTTATATGCAATGGCCAGATGGCAGGTGGATAATACACCTTGTACCCCAATGAAGACATAATTATTTGTAAGGGAAAGAACAAGGTTATGTCTTTATCATAATAAACTGCATATTTTAATGCAATGTATTAGCAAACCAACAATTTTTAGTGCACCCTTTTTAGCATAGCTCAGGGGCTCTTCAATATTTGGCAAACAGGATTAGACAATGTATTAACATGTATTACATTGGTTAAACAAATGTTTCAAAAGTCAAAAGTTTCACTGTCTTGATAAACTAGACAATAAGACACTTTTAATGTCCTTCAGTGTTACAATTTTTGGGGTAAATCGTTAGGTAAGCAAATGGTTGGAGGTGATTGATACACAGATGTATCAAATTAAACATTGTCAGCACAAGTTGGTTATTTGAAAATAACTATATGGATAAATAGCTCACCTACAGTAAATTGTTTTAACATTGTTTTTAAGGGCATATCCAACATTGCACTGTTTTATTAAACACTCTATAGAGGTTTGTTATTATAAATTACTTCTA
Source organism: Lithobates pipiens (assembly GCF_037356315.1). Taxonomy (NCBI): domain Eukaryota; kingdom Metazoa; phylum Chordata; class Amphibia; order Anura; family Ranidae; genus Lithobates; species Lithobates pipiens. The sequence goes on from NW_027507748.1 coordinate 468,795,307, forward strand.
AGAAGGAAAAAAACAACCATCATTTGATCACTATGATTGGTTGTGGTTTGATCACATGATCAGGAAATACACTGAATTGTTCCCAAATACAAGAGGACTTGCTGCCAATAACAGGGCGGACAGAAAACTAGGAACAAATGTCATGCACATCCCTAGTTCTCTACTGGAATATTAATTTTTGTTCTGTCAGCACAGGGACCCATGCCAGAAAACAATGATAGGCATATTGCAATGTTCTCTTGTTATTTCAGAGAATTTGGGAATGCATTTGTGCTATATTGAATGTGTTTAACACAAAACTAAATGGATGGTAAGCAAGTATTTGACCTTATCAGCACTGATATAATCTGATTATCTTGAAAAAAGTTTGTCAACACATTTAGTAAAAATATATGAAAACTGACCATTGTAGGAAATGTAGGAACACTTTGGTACATAAACAGCAATATTATTTAATTGGTACTGCTGAATCTTAGCTTCATTCTTCACATGACTGCACTATTAATATTCCTGGCTATGTTTTTTTTGAAAGACAGGGTGAAAAGTTGCAGTGTCTGTCTATTTAAGAAAAGTGATTTAAATGTAGCATGACAGAGGACCTTGCTGATGGAAAGTGTGATGTGCTAATGCATTATGAATTGAGGAACATATGGATGTGCGTGTTGCTAGTTTAAATATTGGAGCTTGTTAAAGTGTTACTAGTGTTAAGTAGAATGTAGAGACTCAGCTCTTTCACAGATAGAAACGGCTGCAAGGACTGAGGCAGTGATATTGATGAGTGACTTAAACTATCCTAAAATTGACTTGTGTAATGGCACTGCTGAAATAGTAAAGTAGAGTGGAAATGTAGAAATCTAGTGCAAGATACGGTAATATTATGGTACAGTTTATAGAAGCCTTAGTTTAAAATGATGCTCACCTGGACCTGTTAATCTCAAACATATAAAAGAAAATCTGGGTAGCAGTGACCATAATTTGATTTTATTTAGATTTGATTTTAAACAGGTAAACATAACTCCACCCTAATTCTTTAAAGTGGAGTTCCACCCAAAAATTGAACTTCCGCTTTAAAGAATGTCATTTTTGGGGGGTGGATACCCTCATTTTAGAGGGTCCCAGTTTCCACTTCGTCCCGGTACACCACGGCACTGGAAGGGAGATCACCTCCCCCCCTCTTGGCAATCATCTGGGACACATCACAGGTCCCAGATGATTGCCCGGCCAATCACAGTGTGTATCGTGGCTGACACATGCGCAGTGGGTGCCTGGCTGAGAAGCCACATCCGGGCCCCCACAGTTACAATGCTGGTGCTGCAGAGAGGAGGGGAAGATGAGCAAGGCTTCGTTCCCCCACATCGCTGGACCCTGAGACAGGTAAGTGTCTGATTATTATAAGTCAGCAGCTGCAGTATTTGTAGCTGCTGACTTTTTTTTTTTTTTAAGCAGAACTCTGCTTTAAGTATACTAATAGTAAAAAGATCAGGTCTGATTATGAAGCCCCTCTAAAATAGAATTCTGAGTTTGCAAACATGGACAAAGAAAGGGGAAATCTATTAAATATCTCCTTAAGCTCAAAGGAAAATAGTGAAGCTTAGCCTTGCCACAGCTTCAAATGAACCCAAACGGCTCTGATATGGCTCAAAAACCGATATGGCCCAAAAACAGCTAAACAAAATTAGTTAAAGTTAAAAATACATCTTTAGCCTGGGGACTGTGGTGCTGTCTATGTGAATAATAAATGGATACAAAATATACCTCTGGGTTACTGTAAATGCATACCTGTGAAACACATAAAACCAAACCACTCTCAGCTCAGGATTACGTATCAGAAGGTTATATTATACTAACCTGGTATGACTATAATTATATATGGAAGAGATGGCGTAAAGAGGTCAAGATGTATGTTCTGATATTCAAATGTGATATCTTATAATTGGATGGCATGTTTTATGGCATATTTTAATACTGTATACTACATAAAATTGATAAGATTTTTTACCTATAGTACATAATGTTGTGCCATGATTAAGGTTCAACACCATGAACATACCAATATGCTATTTATAAATATTCTCTTATCTCTTAATGAGGTTTATTTCCAATAAATATTCAATCCAAGTGCTACAGTTAAATTGCCAAAGTTGTCAAGCAAATCTGCTGTCTTTTTTTTTTTTTTTTTGAGTAAGCAAAAACTTAGACAACAGAGCCATTGTTGATATAGTATTCAAGGGCATTGTAAAAATGTTTTACACAATTCCCTATAGATAACTAATGTGTAAGTTAAAGTCTATAGGCTTATAAAATGTAGTCTTTAAATTGATTTTAAAAAATCAGGTTTAAAGACCCTATTCAGAGAGCAGTGATAAGAGATGAGATTTGGGTTTGGGTTGACCATGAGTTTGACCCAAATCCAAATTGTTTGAATGAGGTCATATACAGTATTTAGTGGCAGTATCACTACTGCCAGTAAATGATGGCCTGCTAGTTTGTTTTAAATTGTAAAGATATCAGCTGACATCTGCTCCTGGCGGGGGGAGGGGGGGGTTAATCTGTTCTGGAAGGTATTGGGGTATAGGTATGGCTCTGGGATTTCAGAGGGACTTTTGCGGGGAGGGTTGGGATTAGCTGGGGGGGGAGGTGCAGAGAATGTGATGCCATATACTGTATGTTGCTTTATACAATATATTTTTCAAGTGATAGCTAACTAGGTTCTGAACCTTTATTCTCCTCTTTGTACAAATATGTGTTTCATTTATTCTTTAACTTTTTTGTCGATGAGTCAAAAGGAGTGCTTTGTACATCAAACCCAAACTACATCACCAACCTCATCTGCGGATATCGTGCAAATCGCCCCCTCAGCTCCTCTCAGGACCTCTTGCTCTCTATTTCCCTTGTTACCTCCTCTGATGCATGCTTTCAGGACTTCTCCAGAGGATGGGAGAGGCTCTGGAGAAGTCCTGAAGGCTTGCATCAGAGGAGGTAACAAGGGAAACTCCCTGGCCCAGTATATCTGATCAGCCCCTAAACTGTCCACCTCTAGGAGATCCCTGAAAACTCACTTATTCAGGGAAGCCTATCACACACCCACCTAACAACTGTCCCCAAGCCACCCCCTCAAAACATTCCCTCCATCTATTACCTTTTGTACCACCCCCCCCCCCCTTTAGAATGTAAGTTCTATAAGCAGGGCCCACCTGTCCCTTCTGTATTGAACTGTACTGTAAATGTACTGCTTCCCCTCATCATCGTAAAACTGTTGCCGCGATATAAATTGTGTATTATAATAATAATAATAATCAATGCGAGATAGAGAGAATAGTAGCCAGGAAAAACTTAACCATGGACAAGTTTCTTTTAAGATGGTCCTCATGGTTATCACATTCTAAAAGCACTGTACAAATATAATGTTCTTGTTGAATATCTCCTGTTGAACTTTACCCCTCATGTGCATTACTCTTCTCCCAACCCCCCCCCCCCCCCCCCTTCTGGAGCCATCTCCATGAATATATTTCATACGTTTTTAAAATGTTATGCTCCAGTTGGAACATCTGACGAGATATTACATGTACTACTAACTATGTATGTGAAAGCTTGTTTTTTTATACTATTCTGTTATTTTCTATTCTAATCTATTTTTTTCTATTCTATTCAAATTTGAATTTATTCTGTTTGAATTCTTGGAAATGGTTATATGCTATTCTATTATTCACTATTGTTTTTCTAATTATGTTATTTTCTATTCTATTCTAGTCAATTTTATTATATTCTATTCTTTTTTAATATTGTTTTTTCTTGTGTATTCAAATTATTTTGTATTCTATTGTATTCTATTAAGTTCTATTCTATTCTGTTCTTTTATTTTCTATTTTGTTCTGTTTTACATAGTTCTATTATATTCTATTATTTTATTTTCTGTTATATTCTTTTCTATTCTATTCTTTTTTCTATTCTATTCCTTTATTTTCTATTCTACTTTATTCTCTTTGGAAGTTAGAAAATGATTTGAATTCAAATTTGAAAACTATTCAAATTCGAATACTATTTGAAATCGAATTTGAAAACTATTCAAGTTTGAAAACGATTCGACTCGATTTGAATTCCATCCAAAAAAAACAATTCTGCTATTTCGAATTTGTTGAAATTTCGATACTATTATAATTTGAAAATTTGAATACCTCTGAATTTCCAAAAAATTATAATTTGTTCAAATTTCAATTTGGAATGAAACAAACTGCACATGTCTAGAAGATACATCCCCTCCTTCTTGGAGGGGATCTTGATAACAAAATTCTGCAAGTAGAGTCTAATTGGATTTTTAAATTACAGACCACCACACCACCAGGGCTCAACTATACTGTTAGTGTTGACCCCCTTCTTAACCACTTGCCAACCACCCGCTGTTGTTATTAGTGATGGCCGAACGGTTCGCCCGGCGGTCGTTTCGCGGCGAATTTCCGACTTTCGCCGTCCGCGGGTTCGAACGCCTTTTTCCGTCGTTCGCCCCGGCGGACTTACGTGTTTAATGTATACAAGAACTTTAACCTTTCGTGACACGTTTATCATGTGTTACAGGACAACCAATTGAGACATGACAGCTCATGGACACTTGGACATTCCCCCTAACCTATAAATACACCCGATCCGGTGGCCATTTTACATTCTTTCTTCTGTCACTGTAGGGAAAGGATCCTGTGTGGAGTAGGGACAGAGAAAACGCTAGCTATTTGGTACACAAAAGTTCTTTTCAGGACTGGTATAGGTGTTAGGTCAGCAGCCTGAGTTTCTTTTGTCAGTTTAGATAAAGGGACAGAGCGCTGTATGCTGCTATTTTAGGGACAGCTCAGCCAGATTAGTCTTTCTTCATCATCATCATCATCATCATCATTAGCTGTTACTATCAGGTCCACAAAAGAGCTGTTCCAGCTAATCGTTCCAGCCTACTCTTTTTTGCCAATTTGTATAGGGACAGGCAGGAAGCAGTGTGTCAGGCAGTGAGGATAATTTTAAAGACTTGCTGTTACTATTAGTTCCACAAAGGTTCTTTTCAGGACTGGTATCAGTGGTACGGTAATAGGCTTGTACACGTATAATATTCTTTCTTCCAAATATAGAAAGAATATTATACTTGACTGCTGCCCTTCTGCTGCAGTCTGCTAATCATTCACAACTCACTTGTTCCACAAAGCTCTTTATCAGGACTGGTAACTTGGTCTGTCTAGGGTGCTACGGTACATAGGCTTGGGTGCGGTACAGTCTGCTGTTCTGTAAGGACCGCTATCGGTCCACAATACATAGGGTTGCCGTGCACTACTGCTGACCGCTGCCCTATACTGCAGCAGTCCTTCATTGGTATAGGGACTGACGTACAGTCTGCTAATCACTAACACACAACCTGCTTGGTCCACAAAAGTTCTTATAAGGACTGGTAACTTGGTATAGGGTGCTACGGTACATAGGCCTGAGTGCGTTACAGTCTGCTGTTCTGTAAGGACCGCTATCGGTCCACAATACATAGGGTTGCCGTGCACTACTGCTGACCGCTGCCCTATACTGCAGCAGTCCTTCAGCGGTATAGGGACTGACGCACAGTCTGCTAAACACTAACACACAACCTGCTTGGTCCACAAAAGTTTTTATAAGGACTGGTAACTTGGTATAGGGTGCTACGGTACATAGGCCTGAGTGCAGTACAGTCTGCTGTTCTGTAAGGACCGCTATCGGTCCACAATACATAGGGTTGCCGTGCACTACTGCTGACCGCTGCCCTATACTGCAGCAGTCCTTCATTGGTATAGGGACTGACGTACAGTCTGCTAATCACTAACACACAACCTGCTTGGTCCACAAAAGTTCTTATAAGGACTGGTAACTTGGTATAGGGTGCTACGGTACATAGGCCTGAGTGCGTTACAGTCTGCTGTTCTGTAAGGACCGCTATCGGTCCACAATACATAGGGTTGACGTGCACCACTGCTGACCGCTGCCCTATACTGCAGCAGTCCTTCAGCGGTATAGGGACTGACGTACAGTCTGCTAAACACTAATACACAACCTGCTTGGTCCACAAAAGTTCTTATAAGGACTGGTAACTTGGTATAGGGTGCTACGGTACATAGGCTTGAGTGCGGTACAGTCTGCTGTTCTGTAAGGACCGCTATCGGTCCACAATAGATAGGGTTGACGTGCACCACTGCTGACCGCTGCCCTATACTGCAGCAGTCCTTCAGCGGTATAGGGACTGACGCACAGTCTGCTAAACACTAACACACAACCTGCTTGGTCCACAAAAGTTTTTATAAGGACTGGTAACTTGGTATAGGGTGCTACGGTACATAGGCCTGAGTGCGTTACAGTCTGCTGTTCTGTAAGGACCGCTATCGGTCCACAATACATAGGGTTGCCGTGCACTACTGCTGACCGCTGCCCTATACTGCAGCAGTCCTTCATTGGTATAGGGACTGACGTACAGTCTGCTAATCACTAACACACAACCTGCTTGGTCCACAAAAGTTCTTATAAGGACTGGTAACTTGGTATAGGGTGCTACGGTACATAGGCCTGAGTGCGTTACAGTCTGCTGTTCTGTAAGGACCGCTATCGGTCCACAATACATAGGGTTGCCGTGCACTACTGCTGACCGCTGCCCTATACTGCAGCAGTCCTTCAGCGGTATAGGGACTGACGCACAGTCTGCTAAACACTAACACACAACCTGCTTGGTCCACAAAAGTTCTTATAAGGACTGGTAACTTGGTATAGGGTGCTACGGTACATAGGCCTGAGTGCAGTACAGTCTGCTGTTCTGTAAGGACCGCTATCGGTCCACAATACATAGGGTTGCCGTGCACTACTGCTGACCGCTGCCCTATACTGCAGCAGTCCTTCATTGGTATAGGGACTGACGTACAGTCTGCTAATCACTAACACACAACCTGCTTGTTCCACAAAAGTTCTTATAAGGACTGGTAACTTGGTATAGGGTGCTACGGTACATAGGCTTGAGTGCGGTACAGTCTGCTGTTCTGTAAGGACCGCTATCGGTCCACAATAGATAGGGTTGACGTGCACCACTGCTGACCGCTGCCCTATACTGCAGCAGTCCTTCAGCGGTATAGGGACTGACGTACAGTCTGCTAAACACTAATACACAACCTGCTTGGTCCACAAAAGTTCTTATAAGGACTGGTAACTTGGTATAGGGTGCTACGGTACATAGGCTTGAGTGCGGTACAGTCTGCTGTTCTGTAAGGACCGCTATAGGTCCACAATAGATAGGGTTGACGTGCACCACTGCTGACCGCTCACCTATACTGCAGCAGTCCTTCAGCGGTATAGGGACTAAGAGTTTTGTCACAGGGTCATTTAAAAAATGACATGCAGAGGAAGAGGCAGGCCCTTCCGCAGGGGTGGTAGGGGTAGGGCAGGAGCAACAGGCTTGAGCCAAAGTGGGAAGTTGCAGAAGGTGCGTTCAATTACTTTAAAGGATGCACCAGACTTGGTTGAGTGGCTCGCTCAGCCTTACTCTTCTGCACCCTCCTCATCCTCTCGATCTGCACCCTCTTCTTCACTCTCTGCTATGTGCACCCCCAAAGACACTACCACCAACAACACGACCACCACCACCACCACCACATACCTTCCGCTTGAGTCACTGGAATTATTTTCCGATCCATATCAAGAGGACATTTCTGATGCGCAGCCACTCTTGGTATTGGATCAGGAAGAGGAGGTAGCAACAAGCGCTACTCAGCAGTCTGACGCCAGTACCCAGATCAGCCCAAGGAGGAGGTTGGTCCCCGGTGTTGCTGCCTACTCTACTTATAGCGGTGGGGAAGGTGACGTTGATGATGACGTGTCTAGTGATGTCACGTGGGTGCCCACAAGAGAGGAAGAGGAGGGGAGTTCAGAGGGAGATATGGACCAGCAGATAGGGAGGAGAAGCAGCAATGACTTACATTGCACAGCAGGGACAAAGCAGACTGCAAATGTATCAGGAGCGAGTCATCGACCATGTACGGTCACATCTGGCGCTCCCAGGACACCGGCACATGGCTCCGCAGTGTGGGCTTTTTTTAACGTGTCCGCTGCTGACAATAGCGTTGCCATCTGCAATCTTTGCAGTCAACGCGTTAGTCGCGGTAAGCCCAATACTCACCTAGGGACGACCGCCTTAAGAAGGCACATGAGCAGCCATCACCGAGCCCAGTGGGAGCAACGGAACACACAAAGCCACACTGCAGGCTCTCACCGTCCAGCCTCGTCTTCTACTTCTCCTTCTCCTCTCTCCTCACAATTGTCCTCCACTCCACCTTCCATCACGCCAAGCTCACATTTTTCTGCAAAAAGGCAGGCTTCCGTGGGCCTAATGTTTGAGCGTAAAAAAATGATGACGCCGGATAACCCTCTTGCCCAACGGTTGGCGGCTGGCTTGTCAGAACTCATAGCCCGCCAACTACTGCCATATAAACTGGTGGACTCGGAGGCCTTTCGCAAATTTGTGGCCATTGGAACACCACAATGGAAGGTCCCAGGAAGGAAGTATTTCTCAGAGAAGGGCATCCCAGAGCTATATGGCCATGTTCAGCGGCAAGTGAATGTATCTCTGGCACACAGTGTCGGTGCCAAGATACATCTGACCACAGACACGTGGTCTAGCAAACACGGGCAGGGAAGGTATATCAGTTTTACTGCCCACTGGGTGAACCTTCTGACGGCCGTCAAGCATGTAACCCGTGGCACCCGTGTAGATTTGGTTTTACCGCCACGGATTGCATGCAGGCCTGACTCTTCTTCTCCTCCTCCTACTCCATCCTCCTCCCTCTCCTCCTCAGCTGCCTCCTCCTTTTCCGCTGCTAGCGTCTCTTCCACTGCACCGCCCAAGCTCCCCAGAACCTATTCCACATGCCAGGTGAGACGTTGCCATGCCGTGCTGCGTCTGTTGTGCCTGGAAGCAAAGAGCCACACTGGCCCGGCACTCCTTTCAGCTTTGCGTTCACAGGCAGATGAGTGGCTAACACCGCTCAATTTGACAGTTGGTAAAGTGGTGTGTGACAACGGTGCCAATCTGCTTAGCGCATTGAAACAGGGCAAAATCACGCACGTGCCGTGCATGGCACACGTCTTAAACTTGGTCGTGCAGCGATTCCTTGTCAAATACCCTGGGGTCCAGGACATCTTGCGGCAGGCAAGGAAAATCTCGGCCCATTTCAGAAGATCTTACACGGCCATGGCTCGCCTTGCTGACATTCAGCGGCGACACCATCTGCCGGTCAGACGTCTTATTTGCGATTGCCCGACGCGATGGAACTCAACCTTCTATATGCTTGATAGGCTGCTCCAGCAGAAACGTGCAGTTAACGTCTACCTGTATGAACTCTGCGAAAGAAACGGTTCTGGGGAGCTGGGTTTTTTTTCACCGCGCCAGTGGCTGCTCATGCGCGACACATGCAGACTTCTGCGGCCATTTGAGGAGATCACCAAACTGGTCAGTCGCAGCCATGGCGCCATCAGTGACATGGTACCTTATGCCTTCTTTCTGGAGCGTGCATTGCGTCGTGTCATTGATCAGGCTGTGGAGGAGCAGGAGCGGGAAGATGAGGAAGTCGCAATGCTGGATGAATTCCCAGGGGGGGCTACTCTATCTGAGACAAGTCAACAACAGGAGTCTGATGAGGAGTCAGAGGAGGATGGTGCCGGGGCGGATGAGCAGGAGCAAGAAGAGCATGCTTTAAACCTTTCTGGGATCCCTGTTGTGCGAGGATGGGGAGAGGAGAATGAAGAGGACGACATTATCCTGGATGATGAGCAGGAGCCAGGCCACCACACCGCTTCCACTTTAGTGCAAATGGGGGCCTTCATGCTCCAGTGTTTTAATAGGGACCCCCGTATAAAAAGCATGAGGGTCAAGGACCAGTACTGGGTGGCAACGTACTTAGACCCCCGGTACAAACACAAAATGGCGGAAATGTTACCGCCGTCGCAGAGGGCTGTCAGAATGCAGCACTTCCAGGCCTTGCTTCGAGAAATGCTGCATTCTGCTTTTGCGTGCGCTGGCAGAGGAGCAATTCCCACTCCCAGAGAAGGATTTGCGGGTACCAATCCAACAGCGCCTGCAAGAAGAGGCCGGTTTGAAGATGTGTTGGTGACTTCGGATATGAGGTCATTCTTTCAGCCGACCCATCGACAGGTGTCATCCGGATCCAGCATCAGGGAACGCCTAGACCGTCAGGTGTCCGACTACATTGGGTTAACGGCCGATGTGGACGCTCTGAGGAGTGATGAACCCCTAGACTACTGGGTGGGCAGGCTTGACCTCTGGCCAGAGCTTGCCCAATTTGCAATCGAACTGTTGGCTTGCCCCTCATCCAGTGTCCTGTCCGAAAGGACGTTCAGCGCAGCAGGGGGGATTGTGACCGATAAGCGTACTCGCCTAGCTCACCACAGTGTTAACTACCTCACATTTCTAAAAATGAATGAGGCATGGATCTCGGAGGAATTCAACACATGTGATCAGTAGACCATGTATATGTCTATAAACAATTTTTGGAATCAAGCACACAGACCTTCTTAATTCATTTGGCTCACTTCCCTGACCCAAAAAAGCACACCGTACTATATGCCCCTACCCTCCTCTTTGAAGAGGTTGAGCGGTGTCATATTTCTACTGGGGCTGCTTATTATGAGGGGTTCCCACCATCCCTGTGCTGTGCTGACTTCCTCCTGGGTGTTCTTATTATGAGGGGCTCCCACCATCCCTGTGCTGTGCTGACTTCCTCCTGGGGGTTCTTATTATGAGGGGATCACACCATCCCTGTGCTGTGCTGACTTCCTCCTGGGGCTGCTTACGGTGCTGCTGTCAGCGCTGTATGTCACGGAGCTGCTGTCAGCGCTGTATGTCACGGAGCTGCTGTCAGCGCTGTATGTCACGGAGCTGCTGTCAGCGCTGTATGTCACGGAGCTGCTGTCAGCGCTGTATGTCACGGAGCTGCTGTCAGCGCTGTATGTCACGGAGCTGCTGTCAGCGCTGTATGTCACGGAGCTGCTGTCAGCGCTGTATGTCACGGAGCTGCTGTCAGCGCTGTATGTCACGGAGCTGCTGTCAGCGCTGTATGTCACGGAGCTGCTGTCAGCGCTGTATGTCACGGAGCTGCTGTCAGCGCTGTATGTCACGGAGCTGCTGTCAGCGCTGTATGTCACGGAGCTGCTGTCAGCGCTGTATGTCACGGAGCTGCTGTCAGCGCTGTATGTCACGGAGCTGCTGTCAGCGCTGTATGTCACGGTGCTGCTGTCAGCGCTGTATGTCACGGAGCTGCTGTCAGCGCTGTATGTCACGGAGCTGCTGTCAGTGCTGTATGTCACGGAGCTGCTGTCAGCGCTGTATGTCACGGAGCTGCTGTCAGCGCTGTATGTCACGGAGCTGCTGTCAGCGCTGTATGTCACGGTGCTGCTGTCAGCGCTGTATGTCACGGAGCTGCTGTCAGCGCTGTATGTCACGGAGCTGCTGTCAGCGCTGTATGTCACGGAGCTGCTGTCAGCGCTGTATGTCACGGAGCTGCTGTCAGCGCTGTATGTCACGGAGCTGCTGTCAGCGCTGTATGTCACGGTGCTGATGTCAGCGCTGTATGTCACGGAGCTGCTGTCAGCGCTGTATGTCACGGAGCTGCTGTCAGCGCTGTATGTCACGGAGCTGCTGTCAGCGCTGTATGTCACGGAGCTGCTGTCAGCGCTGTATGTCACGGAGCTGCTGTCAGCGCTGTATGTCACGGAGCTGCTGTCAGCGCTGTATGTCACGGAGCTGCTGTCAGCGCTGTATGTCACGGAGCTGCTGTCAGCGCTGTATGTCACGGAGCTGCTGTCAGCGCTGTATGTCACGGAGCTGCTGTCAGCGCTGTATGTCACGGAGCTGCTGTCAGCGCTGTATGTCACGGAGCTGCTGTCAGCGCTGTATGTCACGGTGCTGCTGTCAGCGCTGTATGTCACGGAGCTGCTGTCAGCGCTGTATGTCACGGAGCTGCTGTCAGTGCTGTATGTCACGGAGCTGCTGTCAGCGCTGTATGTCACGGAGCTGCTGTCAGCGCTGTATGTCACGGAGCTGCTGTCAGCGCTGTATGTCACGGTGCTGCTGTCAGCGCTGTATGTCACGGAGCTGCTGTCAGCGCTGTATGTCACGGAGCTGCTGTCAGCGCTGTATGTCACGGAGCTGCTGTCAGCGCTGTATGTCACGGAGCTGCTGTCAGCGCTGTATGTCACGGAGCTGCTGTCAGCGCTGTATGTCACGGTGCTGATGTCAGCGCTGTATGTCACGGAGCTGCTGTCAGCGCTGTATGTCACGGAGCTGCTGTCAGCGCTGTATGTCACGGAGCTGCTGTCAGCGCTGTATGTCACGGAGCTGCTGTCAGCGCTGTATGTCACGGAGCTGCTGTCAGCGCTGTATGTCACGGAGCTGCTGTCAGCGCTGTATGTCACGGAGCTGCTGTCAGCGCTGTATGTCACGGTGCTGCTGTCAGCGCTGTATGTCACGGAGCTGCTGTCAGCGCTGTATGTCACGGAGCTGCTGTCAGCGCTGTATGTCACGGAGCTGCTGTCAGCGCTGTATGTCACGGAGCTGCTGTCAGCGCTGTATGTCACGGAGCTGCTGTCAGCGCTGTATGTCACGGAGCTGCTGTCAGCGCTGTATGTCACGGAGCTGCTGTCAGCGCTGTATGTCACGGTGCTGCTGTCAGCGCTGTATGTCACGGAGCTGCTGTCAGCGCTGTATGTCACGGAGCTGCTGTCAGTGCTGTATGTCACGGAGCTGCTGTCAGCGCTGTATGTCACGGAGCTGCTGTCAGCGCTGTATGTCACGGAGCTGCTGTCAGCGCTGTATGTCACGGTGCTGCTGTCAGCGCTGTATGTCACGGAGCTGCTGTCAGCGCTGTATGTCACGGAGCTGCTGTCAGCGCTGTATGTCACGGAGCTGCTGTCAGCGCTGTATGTCACGGAGCTGCTGTCAGCGCTGTATGTCACGGAGCTGCTGTCAGCGCTGTATGTCACGGTGCTGCTGTCAGCGCTGTATGTCACGGAGCTGCTGTCAGCGCTGTATGTCACGGAGCTGCTGTCAGTGCTGTATGTCACGGAGCTGCTGTCAGCGCTGTATGTCACGGAGCTGCTGTCAGCGCTGTATGTCACGGAGCTGCTGTCAGCGCTGTATGTCACGGTGCTGCTGTCAGCGCTGTATGTCACGGAGCTGCTGTCAGCGCTGTATGTCACGGAGCTGCTGTCAGCGCTGTATGTCACGGAGCTGCTGTCAGCGCTGTATGTCACGGAGCTGCTGTCAGCGCTGTATGTCACGGAGCTGCTGTCAGCGCTGTATGTCACGGTGCTGATGTCAGTGCTCTGTATTACGGTGCTGCTGTCAGTGCTCTGTATCTCCTGCACCCTCTTGTTTGCCTACCCTGGTCCCTGACCTTCCCTCTCCTCCATTGCCTTCATTAGCTCCATAGTCCTGAATTGTCAGAACAATTTCCCAAATAAAAAAAAAATGCTTGTAGTTATCGATCCCAAATTCACCTCATACATGTATTATGCTATTGTCCAGGTGGTGGGACTACGTGCTACCCCCTAATAATTACCCCGTGGCCGCAAATTCGACCTAAAGGTTTGCGAAATTCGCCTCCCATTGAAGTCAATGGAGCCCGCGGCGAACGGTCGTTTTCGCGAACGTTTGTGTCCGTTCGCGTTTCGCGTTCGCGAAACGTCCCGTCGGAAGTTCGTCCATCACTAGTTGTTATACGTCGGCTGTTTGAAGACGAGTGTCATTGTTGTGGCAGCAGCTAGCTGCCATAATCCCAGTACCCTCTTCAAGAGCGGGCGGTCGGCTTTCAGATAAAAGTGGTCTGTCTGTGGCAGATTCACATGAGATCACTTTTATCGGTTTCGGGAGAGGGGCCCCTCCCCTCAAGCTATGCTCCGGTGCCCTCCAGCATTTACTGAAGCTGCCGGCAGTGGTGGAGGCAATTGGATCCTTCTCTGTCTGTGGTATGGAGCTGAGTGTGGGTGGAAGCGACTTCAAAACATCACTTCTGCCAATATCTCTTAAAGGGACATTTCTAAGAAAAATAAGAGACCCCAGATCTCATATTTAAGAGGTCCTGTCATGCTTTTTTTCTATTACAGGGGATGTTTACATTCTTGGTAATAGGATTAAAAGTGAAAATTTTTTTTAAAGAACAATGTAAAAATAAAAAATAAAAAGTAAAATAAATAAGGAAAAAAATGTTTTAACACGCCCCGTCCCGCCAAGCTTACGCACAGAACCGAGCGCATATGTGAGTAGCGCCCGCATATGTAAACGGTGTTCAAACCACACATGTGAGGTATTGCCTCGATCGTTAGAGCAAGAGCAATTCTTGCCCTAGACCTACTCTTTGTCTCAAAACATGTAACCTGTAGAATTTTTTAGACAACACCTATGGAGATTTTTAAGAGTAAAAGTTTGTCGCCATTCCACGAGCTGCCACAATTTTTAAGCATGACATGTTGGGTATCAATTTACTCTGTGTAACATCATATTCCACAATATAAAAAAAGGGCTAACTTTACTGTTGTCTTATTTTTTAATTCAAAAAAGTATATTTCTTCAAAAAAAGTGTGCTTGTGAGACCGCTGCACAAATACGGTGTGGCAGAAAGTATTGCAACAACTGCCATTGTATTCTCTAGGGTGTTAGAAAAAATATATACCATATTTTTTGGACCATAAGATGCACTTTTTCCCCTACAAATATGGGGAAAAATGTCCCTGTGTCTTATGGTGTGAATATACAACAGGCACCGCCCCCTGCCACCACTCGCATCGCCTCCCACTGCCACCACCAGAAGTGAGGCAGGAGAGCTGGGACAGACTTTAAACCCCAGTTGGCGCCAGCAAGACAGAAAACAGGCCACTATGGCCCGATGGAGGATGAAGAAGTGCCGGCTGTCCCTCTGGGAGCCCAACACCATAGAGGCAGAGAGAACGCAGGGCCAGGGACTCTGACTGGAGTGGCAGGAGGAAGAGGTGAAGGCAGGAAATCGACTCCCAGGAACAATGGCCGGGGAGGAGGAGGTGGGTGAACCGAGGACAGGAGGAATATGGTCACTTCTATGGCATGGTCACTCTGCATTTATATGGCATGGGCCCTCTGCATTTCTATGGCAATGATCACTCTGCATTTTCTATGCCAATGGCCACTCTGCATTTTCTATGGCAATGGTCACTCTGCATTTCATGGGAACTGGAAAATATTTAAGTACACCATTTGGTTCCGAATATTTTTTTTTTCTTGTTTTCAAACGCTAAAACCTAGGTGCGTCTTATGGTCAGGTGCATCTTATGGAGTGAAAAATATGGTATATAATAATTGGGGGTTCAAAGTAATTTTCTAGCAAAAAAAAAGTTTTAAACTAGTAAACATCAAATCTCAAAATGAGGCTCTGTCCTTAAGTGGTTAAAGAGGATTGGATCAAACATTGAAACCTAAACACTTTTAAATGAAAATGTCCATACTTCACAAGTTTACCATAATTAGATAGATATGTATTTTGCTTTTGATGAGTTATAATATAAGATTGCAAGCCTCCCAGGGAATGGTAAGTTTTATAAATAGATTTAAAAAAATATATATTTTTTATGTTTCCTATTACTGTGATTTAATTTTATTTTATTTTCCCTTTCTGTCCTTTTGGTCCATTTGTCACTTCTGGTTTGCTGTCCCTACCTGGGACAAGTGGGCAGCCTCAGAGAGGGGCTGCCGGACAGCACAATACTTATGCTGGATATGTGTGTGTGACCAAATGGCCACCATTTTCAAACACACACTCATATGGAGGAAAAAATATTGATAAATCTGGTAAGTATGACACATCTTTTAAGGGGATTATATAAATTAATGGCTATCGCTGTTTTTTACAGATTCTATGCTTTTGTTGTGGGACCCTTGTTTGGTTTTGACTTTGGGGTCTGTTGCATTCTCTTTTTTAAGAATGCGATGCCTATCCTCTAGATATTTGTCAATCTCTGTATGTATACTGTGGAGTGACCTACTATTAGTAAAGTATTGGGTAGGGATTGCATTTTTTACTTTAACATACATAGACATATCACTTTTTGAGGGCTAATATTAGTATTGCAGCTGTGATAAAGGGAAGTGTCAGTTTGGCCTTCCCTTTTTCCATCTTTTCTGGACCCTTCTGTGTCTCCCCTTCTGAGGCGGAGGTGCATTTTTTTGCAATGAATAGTGTTATATATGCATGTTTTTTTCTCTTGCTAGGGAAGATAATTTATTTTAGTGGATTATAATTATTCAATTATGTAATTTAATTATGTTTGGTTGAATTTACATCTCTTGTATATATTCTCACAGCTTTATTTTATATGTACATGAAAATACCCAAGATCATGAGTTCCTGAGGAAGCAGGTAACTGTGTAAAATGTGCCAACCCATGTACATAGATTTTATCTCTAACGTTCCAGAGTAATTGCTGAAGTTGGTTGATGCCATAACCTCTGGATATACAAGTAATAAAAAGTAGTTTTAAACTATTTGTCTTGATGGATATATTTCAACCATTGTGAAATACATTTTTGTAATAAAGTTTTTAATACTAAATAACAACTTTGTTGACCATTTGAGGCATATGTAAAGCCCCATTTGATATGGTTCTTTAGTAATATTTAAATAACGGGATGATACCTCTTTTGTTGAATTATTACGTACAACACTTCACTCCCATATATATGTTTCTGCGTTTAGAAAACCTTGCAGCATGCAGTGCAATTAAACGTTAATGGCATCCCAAGCATGGGTAGCAGGCGTGTATCTGCTGTGCGACAAACAAGAGCAAAAAAAATGCCACACTCAAAAACAAAAAAAGTTCTGGAGCTTCTTCAGGGTGTTTGTCACACATAGGGCAACCCATTAAAGTGATTGTGCTGCCAACGCCAGCAAAAAACAAATACATCAGGTAATGTTACATGAAGATGGAAACTGGGCCTGACAGCTGAGTGTCTTTGTCTACTCCCTCCTATGTACTTGTATAAAGATGACCATACACTATGCAATTTGATTGTACAATTTCTGTACAATTTCCTTTAGATTTACCAGAACTATGGAATAGGAGGACCCACCTGAACAATCTATTCAATTTGTGTCAAATCAGACAGATCCTTGCACTACATAGCTGATGGTAGATCCAAAGGTGATTGTATAATCAGACTGTACAGTGTATGGTCACCTTAAGGGAAGAATTAGGCAAATAGGTGGAAATAAAACAAGAGGTGGTATAGTAATGAGGGAGGTGTGGTCCAGACAGTTGAACACATCCTATCATGCCTTATTCTGTGATGCAGAAAGGTAGTGCATGATGAGAGATTACCTATAGGAAGTGATGGAAGTAGAAAGCATTTTTTTAAAACTCCATGAATGAGGTAAGCAATAGATCAGCACATTGGGATGGCTGGGGAAGAAAGGACATTGGAAAAGGCTCCTATTTATTATGAAATTATTTCTGAAAAAAAGTGAATTTAGCCCTTAAATTCCAGTGCATTCTTTTTGTTTTTGAATGGCATGCTTGGAACAAAAATACTTTTTCAATAAACCTTGTGTGTGGCAGGAAATAAGACTCATATTCATAGGCTTTAGTTTTATAAGCAAGTCAAATAAAGCACACCTTCATACTGTATGATTTCACTTGACATTGAGCAGTTTTTATTAATTCATTAACTTATTTTTTGTTATTAGATATTAGATATTATTTATTAGATATTCAATGGAGTTGAATATTAGATACTCAATGGAGTTGCCTTAAGCTGATTTTATTGTTTCAGAAGGCTTTTGAGTTGTAATGACACCGACCTGCACAGTGGAGAAATGCATCTCAGATGCAAACAAAAGCTTTTGTCGTTTTCCTCAGGCATACACAAAAGTGAAAAAGTGAAAAGTTCTCAATCCTGAAAATTTCCTGCTGAGTTTTGATGAATACCTCAATGTGCACTTCTTCATGGTTTGTTCAATAGAAAAGTTTTTGTTGTAGTGTATGTTAGTAAATTTGATAAGCCATGTTTAGGATTAGGGATGGGCAAACTTATGCATTTGGGGGCCTGGTTCCTGCCCCAGGGGACATGTATCAATGCAAAAAAAAGTTTTAAATATGGCCTTTTTTAAGGAGCAGTGCTATTTTTAATGCTTAAAGTGAAAGAATAAAAATGACATATTCCTTTAAATATCATGCCTGGGGGATGTTCTTAATATGCCTGTAAATTGGTACTTTTTTTCCCATGTTTAGAACAGTACCACAACAAAATGACATTTATAAAGGAAAAAAAGTCATTTTAAAACCATGCCATTTTAAAACCATGCCATTTTTTCAATGAGTTTTATCTATATAGCCGAGACCCAACAATTCATTACAGCTGCAAGCAGTTTTAAATTACTTTTTTTCCTTTAGAAATGTAATTTTGCTGTGGTACTGTTCTAAACACAGGAAAACTGTGCAACTTTACAGCAATACTATAGACACCCCCCAGGCATTATATTTAAAGGAAGATTTCATTTTTAATGTTTCACTTTAAGCATTATTAAAATCACTGCTTCCGAAAAAACAGCCATTATTAAAACTTTTTTTGCATTGATACATGTCCCCTGGGGCAGGACCCTAACTTGCATATAAGCCTTTAAAATTAACACTTTTGATTTTTGATGTTCCTGTCCCATAGACTTTAACGGTGTTCGCCTGAATTTTTTTGCCTGTTCGCAAGTTCTGGTGCAAACCGAACTGGGGGGGGGGGGGGTGATGTTCAGCTCATCCTTACTTAGGATGATGTCTTGTAATTGTTATTGACCTTGATATATTAGCCTTTTCATAGATACTTCAATTAGAGGATTATAGTCTGCATTATATCATTATATTCTACATTTGATCATCGTTCATAGATTTGATTAATACATATTCATCACTCAATTCCCTGCAATTAAAACTCACAATTATCGCTATTTTGTTAGATAAATTGTTTTTAATTATAGTCTTGTAGTATACTGAAATAGATCTAAAAATGTATTTGCTTAAATGGGTTGTAAAAAAAAAAAAAGATACATTGTGAATGTTAAATTTTAGCTGTGTTTATATATTAATTGTTCTTTTGTAGTAGAGATCTTTTCAGTCTCTTAATAACCATTTAATTATATACCGTGCATTCACAAGAAAATGTGCCATTACAGTATATCTCTTTATAACAACCTTGCCTCAACTGTATGCAACAAGTTTGAAGTAATTTTCATGTCGTGCAAGAGGATGTGGTATATTTATGAGCACATGGGTGATAATAACTCATTTTGTTAGGATACCATGAAAAAAGTGACCTTGAAGCCCAGTTCACAGTGATTCGAACACTGATGCAATTTTAATGCGTTTCAAATGCATAAATTTGCATGTCCTCTAAAATAATATGACATAACATAACAAGGCCATTCACATCAATGCAGTGCAATTCTGATGCAGCTAAAAAAGGTCTCATGTGCATGTTTGTTCCAATGCCAGCTCTATAGACTTCAAATTTGCATTAAAAAAGCACTTTGACACACAAAAATCGCACTGTAAATTTGCACTGCCATTGCATTCAAAAAAGGATGTAATTTGCACTGCAGTAGTGTGAACTAAGCCTCAATCAGACCAGAGGAATACAAGTTTTAAATGTGTTGCCTACAGTGCTGCATACAGATGGATCTGCACCAAAAACTGGGCAGTGACATTCTAAGGGGTCAATGTATTAAAATTTGCTTTGTGAATGTTTCATCGTTCACACAAAAGTAATAAAAAGGAAAGAAAAATACAGGCAATGTTTGTAATATGTATTAATTTTTTATTTAAGAAAGAATGTAACCTTTAAGAACATTTTACATTAAAAGTTTAAGATAATTCCCCAATAGAAAAATAGCTTAACACTATAAGCTAAGAACATTTAACCAGGAAATAATATGAAGGAGACCTCTGCACTGTGTACACAGTCAATGGAGATTCCAGAGTGAACAGCCAAATGAATAGGAGTTCAGTCGGGTGAACCTCCTGGTTGCTAGTGTGCACGCGTCTGCTGGTGTCCTAACAACTGGTGTCCATATTTAGTCAATAACATCACCTGGAGGCCCCGTCTCCTAGTTTACTTCAGTAGGAGGGACTGAGAGATGTCATTCAACAACAGTTAAGCAACAGGTTTGGATGTGCCTGTGGGCGGTTATTGTTTACATTTTAGTGGGTCAGTGGGCATTAGGAATCATAATTGACATGAACCTACATTTCTGGATGATGTGATGAACAATGGATTTAAAGCATTGGACATTGTTTTCTTTATTTCTTTTAATAAAAAACTGTTAAAAACTGCGTGTGTGTGTTTTTTTGACGTTTATATATTTTTTTGTGAATGAGTTCACACGGGGAGGGTGTTATCTGGAGGTTTCCATATTTCAAAAAGAGGAAGAGGTCCCTGTCTTCATTCAGGCCGCGTACACACTTAGTCCGCTGAAACACATTTGAGCGGACAGTCCGCTCGTGTGTGGGCTTCAGCTGACTTTTTCAGCGGACTGTCTGACGAACAAAGTCTTACGGAATTTCCGTAAGATTGTCCGTCCAAACTTGGTTTGAGCGGACAGTCCGCCCGTGTGTGTGCCAGTCCGCTGTACTTTCGAAATGAGCGGACTTTTCCCTCCCGGAGAAAAGTCTGCTCATTTCGAGCGGGTATCCAGGTAGGCGGGGCCCGCGACGGAGACGTCGCGGGCCCCGCCGCCTGGTATGGACTTAAAGGGGAACCCCAACGCCGAAAAAAATCGGCGTGGGGGTCCCCCCCAAGTCCACAACAGACCCTTGTCCGAGCACGCTACCCGGCCGGCCAGGAAAGGGGGGCGAGCGAGCGCCCCCCTCCTGAGCTGTACCAGGCCGCGTGCCCTCAACATGGGGGGTGCCTTGGGGAAGGGGGGGCCGCGCGGCCCCCCCACCCCAAAGCACCTTGTCCCCATGTTGATGAGGACAAGGGCCTCTTCCCGACAACCCTGGCCGTTGGTTGTCGGGGTCTGCGGGCGGGGGGCTTATCGGAATCCGGGAGCCCCCTTTAATAAGGGGCCCCCGGATACCGGCCCCCCACCCTATGTGAATGAGTATGGGGTACAATGTACCCCTACCCATTCCCCTGTGAAAAAAAGTACAAAAAAAAACACAACACAGGGTTTAAATATTTTATTGCACAGCTCCGGGGGTCTTCCGTCTTCGGGGGTCTTCTCGCCGGACTCCTCCGCTATCTTCTTGTAGCTCTTTTGCTAGCGGAGGAGTCCGGCTTTCTTCCTCCCCGCCGCCGGCCTCTTCTCCGGACTGCGGGGGTCTTGTCCCCCTCTTCGGTTCTTCTGCCGGGCCGCCGCGCCTTCTTCTAGCTCTTTTACAGGTGGTGGCCCGGTCTTCTGTCGCCGCTGTCGCTGTCGCCACCGCCTTCCGTTCTTCTTCTTCTTCTTCTTCTTCTTCTTCCCCAGGAGATGTTGCCTCGACGATCTCTCCGGCCGGAATGCCAGAGCCGCGCTGCGCGGCCACTTATATAGTGACAATGGGGCGGTGTCACATGGTATATGTCACATGGGTTGGTCACATGGGTTGATGTCACATGGGGACTATGACATCGTAAGGGGGCGGGGTCACCATGTGACACCAACCCATGTGACATATACCATGTGACACCGCCCCATTGTCACTATATAAGTGGCCGCGCAGCGCGGCTCTGGCATTCCGACCGGAGAGATCGTCGAGGCAACATCTCCTGGGGAAGAAGAAGAAGAAGAAGAAGAAGAACGGAAGGCGGCGGCGACAGCGACAGCGGCGACAGAAGACCGGGCCACCGCCTGTAAAAGAGCTAGAAGAAGGCGCGGCGGCCCGGCAGAAGAACCGAAGAGGGGGACAAGACCCCCGCAGTCGGGAGAAGAGGCCGGCGGCAGGGAGGAAGAAAGCCGGACTCCTCCGCTAGCAAAAGAGCTACAAGAAGATAGCGGAGGAGTCCGGCGAGAAGACCCCCGAAGATGGAAGACCCCCGGAGCTGTGCAATAAAATATTTTAACCCTGTGTTGTGTTTTTTTTGTACTTTTTTTCACAGGTGAATGGGTAGGGGTACATTGTACCCCATACTCATTCACATAGGGTGGGGGGCCAGTATCCGGGGGCCCCCTTATTAAAGGGGGCTCCCGGATTCCGATAAGCCCCCACCCGCAGACCCCGACAGCCAACGGCCAGGGTTGTCGGGAAGAGGCCCTTGTCCTCATCAACATGGGGACAAGGTGCTTTGGGGTGGGGGGGCCGCGCGGCCCCACCTTCCCCAAGGCACCCCCCATGTTGAGGGCATGCGGCCTGGTACGGCTCAGGAGGGGGGGCGCTCGCTCGCCCCCCTTTCCTGGCCGGCCGGGTAGCGTACTCGGACAAGGGTCTGTTGTGGACTTGGGGGGCACCCCCACGCCGATTTTTTTCGGTGTTGGGGTTCCCCTTTAAGTCCATTCCAGGCGGCGGGGCCAGCGACGTCTCCTTCGCGGGCCCCGCCTACCTGGAGATGCGCTCGAAATGAGCGGACTTTCCTCCGCGTGTGTGGGCGAGTCCGTTCATTTCAAAAGTTGAGCGGATTGTATGGCGGACTTAGTCCGCTGTATTAGTCCGCTCAAAAAGTGCCGTGTGTGGGCAAGTCCGTTCATTCAAAAGTTTGGACGGACTGTCTGTCGGATTGTCTGACGAACTTAGTTGGGCAGACAATCCGCCCATGTGTACGTGGCCTAACATGATTATTTAACTTTTTGTGGATGAGTGTAGGGGTGCGTATTGAATATCTTATGTTATCTTATTTTAAAGAGAGTCTCCCCTGCAGCCCCCATATCCATCGGGCCATAGATATGGGGAGTAGCCCTTGTCCTTATCAACATGAGGAAATGGTGCCTTGCTAAGGGGACCCTGGCAAGAAACCCCCATGTTGAGAGCATGAGACCTGGTATGGTATAGAATTGAGGCACATGCTCATCCCCCCTTTCCTGGTCAGCCAGGCTGCATTCTAGGATAAGGGTCTGGTATGGAATTAGGGGGGCTCATGCCTTTTTTATGGGGTTCCCCTAAAAACCCATAACAGACCTGAGAAACAAGGTACTCTTGCAGGGACCCATTTTTTTTCACACTGTCCCCACCCTATTGTTTTCATTCTATCAGCTGGGTATCCCCAGGTGAATGTGCCTGATCAAAACGAGTCACTGGTTTCTAGGATACTGGCGGTTGCCAGCACCCTAACAACCAGGAGCCCTAGACAGAAGCTGTCACATTTAGCAGTTGAAGTAATAATGGTATTACATGTTTCAGTTCCTGCTTCTGAGATTTGGCTTGATCAAAAAAACTCCACTCTTTGACCCATCATTGAACCTTCCAGTGAAATTTGCAGCTTATAAGCACTGTACACAGTGCAGACATCTTACATTATATCCCTACTTTCTCTATTATTTGAATATTCCTTAACTCTTATGCTGCGTACACATGAACAGACTTTCCTGGCAGTAAAGGCCCGGTGGTCTTCCCGACGGAGTTCCAATGGAGTTCCGACAGAACGGACTTGCCCGCACACAAACAGACCAAAGTTTTGAACGTGATGATGTACGACGGGACTAGAAAAGGAAGTTCAGTAGCCAATAGCTGCCCTTGCATCATATTTGGTCTGTCGGACCAGCATACAGACGAACGGTTTTCCAGATTTTGATTCCGTTGGACAGATTTGAAACATGTTCTATTTCTAGGTCCGTCTGGATTTTTGAAGAAAAAAGTCAGATGAAGCCCACACACAATCGTAATATCCGATGCAATGATTCCGTCAGACCTTTTCTGTCGGAAAGTCCGGTCGTGTGTATGCGGCATTATAGTTAAAGGTTTTTAAGGTTATTTTTCTGTTGTGGTTGAATGTTGGGGAATGTTACATTGGCCCTGCCAAAGGCAACAGAAATTGACATTTCGCACAGCAGGTTAGGGCCTGGCCATAGAGGGATTACTTTGATGCAGTTGGCTAGCTTAAACATGTATTGAAATATGTGTGAACAATAAACTTCCTGCTTTTATTGCAGGGAACTGTAGCATTGTGCAGACAGATCATTCAGAATTTCTAGTGTTAACATGTGGTTACACCCCTTTTGCACCCAATGAATTATATACATGTACAAGCTATGTTATTGTGATTTTACTTTGCGCAACTGTGTACTAAATAAGTTATGAATACATTTCTGTGCAAATATACACACATACAAACAAAGACACAGACATAGTCTTTAAGAATATGACATAAAAAATAACAAGGTGACTTATTTCAATTTAGTTATTAAAGGTAAACAAAGCACTTCAAATTATCACTATGGAAAAGAGAGTGAATCAAATATACATAATGGCAGATCATTTTTGAGAATGAATGTAAATCAGTGAAATCTGCATGCATTCTTTTCCTTCTCTACTTGTCATTGATAAAAAGTATGGTGTAGCACTATAAAGATAATTTCAATGAGTCCAAAGTTCATTTCAAAACTTGAATCACTCTTAGTGTATAATCAGAGTAGAGTCATTATCCATCCATCCATGAAAGAGAGAAAGGGGACCTCCACCAACACCCGATAATACTGACTCTTATCGTCAGTGCACGTATCATATGCACATAAGATCAGATTTGAATGGGCCAGGTCTCCACACTCCTCATTCTCCCAACTTAATAGCTCCATATAGGAAAATATCCTCAAAGGGCAAAAATATCCTCAAAGTTCAATGGCCACATGTAGAAATGACAAAAAAAGCTCTCATTGCGCAGAGGTCATAATAAACAAACCATTCTTTAATGTGAAGCTTCCAATAAAATTACACTCACATTTTTGGTGAAGTATATACAGCATGTAGATAAAAACAACATCAAACAGGAAAGATGGAAATCACTCTCGCTCTCCTTCACATGTCACATGTCCCTCTTCCGCCCAACGTTTCATCACAACAGTGCATCATCAGGGGCATGACCATGACATCTGAAGAGAGGACTTTTATAGAAACAAAAATTACTCCTAACCTTTTACAGCTGTTGTCCCCCATGTATATAGGAGGACACCATTCTCATACAGCCATTTTCGCCATGCCTGGCGTGCGTTTCAACCAGAATGTATTAATATTAGAAAACACCTAATGCGGACTCTCTAGTCAGCCCTGCGTTCCAAAAACCGGAAGTCAACCAACCGGAAGTACCGCAAATGGAACACATGTGTGTTCCAATGGACGTAAGCCGCACCTACATCACTTCTGCCCGGAAATGACGCCAGCGTCAAGCCAAATGTAAGATCTCCGTTCCACCATGCACTCCAGCGGCCGGAGATCTCTTTACAGGAAGTAGTGGGGATGGAACGCATGTGCGTTCCAGCGGGTATGCCCAACACAATTGCGTCCCTCCTGCCTAGAACGCAATCAAGCCCCCAGGGGAAGGTGGAACGCAACGCACATGCGTTCCAGCGGACATGCCCGGCACAACAGCGTCCCTGCCATTTAGAGCGTCATCATGTCACTAGGGGAAGGATCAGCTACCACCAAAGGCAGAAGTCACTCTCCTGTATCTGCTTATGTAAAAAATAAAGGTGGTCATTTAAACCTCATCTAAA
The DNA here is from genome assembly GCF_037356315.1 of Lithobates pipiens. NCBI lineage: Eukaryota > Metazoa > Chordata > Amphibia > Anura > Ranidae > Lithobates > Lithobates pipiens. The sequence continues at coordinate 468,820,986 of NW_027507748.1, forward strand.
AAACTAAAAATAAAATAACCCCCATACAGTGCAATCACCTTCTCTTAGAGAAGAATTACTCTGCATTAAAAAGCATGCTTCTTAATTTTAAAACATAATGGACCCAAAATAGAGAAAAAGAAAAAAATTGAAAAAACTGTCAAAAGAAAAGAAAAATTATTTTCCAAAAATAAACAGGAAAGAGATGATAAATTATCTCCTCTGTTTATCATATCACTATCAGGAATATATGGAGCATAAAAAATTTGCAAAAATTATTATAATACACTAATACCCCAAAGGTTAAAGTGCATTAGGCTGAAAGAGAAAAATTGTGACCTTTATTCGGAGTCGAGAGTGAAAAAAAAAATGCTAAAAAATATACTAACTATTGCTAATAAATGCATTTACATCCCATTCAATGTTCATACCGAATGGGGCATAACATTGGACTTGATAAATCCACTTAGTTTCCAAACGGGATACTTCCCGCACCATGTTGCTGCCCCTCCAGTGTCCACAAAATGTATCAATCCCAACAAACGTGGTACCTTCAGGATTCCTAACATGTTTAAGAGCATAGAGCATTGATAAATACTGTGGATATGTAATGTAAATCAGTGAAATTTGCATGCATTATTTTCCTTCTCTACTTGTCACTGATAAATACTGTGGATATGCGATTTATTATATAATAATATAATATTATAGCAGCCAATCACCAGATTTAGGGGCTGTTCACACCACATGCAATCCAGTGCGTTTTTTTTCTGCATCAAAAACACATGGAAAGTAGGTAATAGGGTTTTCAATGGCATAGTTCACACCAGTGCGTTCAGTTCCAGAAAAAAAAGTAGAACATGCTGCATTTTTTCTGCACTGGACTGTACTTGAACGCTATAAAATGCAGCAAAAATGCACTGGAAAGCACCTAAATGCACCAAAAATGCACTGCAACACACTTGTCCTTATTTAGGGCCAGTTCACACCACATGCAGTACAGTGCATGTTTTCTGCATTAAAAATGCATGAAAAGTAGGTTATATGGTTTTCTATGGCATAGTTCACACCAGTGAAGTCAGTTCCAGAAAAAAAAGTAGAACATGCTGAATTTTTTCTGCACTGGACTGTACTGGAACGCTGTAAAAAGCATCAAAAATGCACTGGAATGCACAGAACGCACCTAAATGCACCAAAAACACACTGCAACACAATTGTGTTTATTTAAGGTTAAGAAAAAAGAGGGGGGTAAAAAAGCACTGGAACGCATCAAAAATGTGCATGCAGAAAAGCACCTGGAACGCATTTGGACTGCGTTTCTATGTGAACTGGCCCTTAGTTCACAGCATGCAGTCAATTTCTGGTCAGTTTTTGGTGCAGAAACTGACTGCATGGTGTGAATTAAAGCCACTGGAATACATAGAAAAAACTGTACATGCATTTTGTGCATAGAAAAATGTTGTGCACACAGAGCTGCATCTGGTGCGAACTAGCACTTTAGACACTGCCATCTGAAGAGGATCAAAAGTAGGGTTGCTGAACCTATGGCCGTGCTGTGATATACTAGGCTGGTTTCTCATTTTCTACAAATGTTAATATCTGTTTTACTAAATGCCTAACTTTTCTCTTACTTCTAGTTGCTTATGTTTTATTATTATTTGTTGCTTCTAATGTTTGAACAAGTGATGCCGGGGTGGACGAGAGGCCCGAGACCTCGCTTTATTGGTTATTGCCTACCCGAACCCCACCTAGGCCAGTGTATACACCTGGGGCTCTGACCCTGTATACACCTCAAGTGTTAAAAAACTTGACCATTTAGATTTAATTGGGGGGGCTATTTGGCTGTATGTTTCCGGCCTCACCCCCACAACACTTCCCCCCTTCTCTTTTTTCTACTCTTGACCCTCCCTTTTTTCTGTGTGGAGACATGGCAGTAGACTCCATCAAAGTGCTCTCCCTTAATGTTAAGGGTTTGAATACACCTGAGAAGAGACATATGCTGCTACACGACCTTAAAAATCTCACAAGGAGGTTGCCTTTATACAAGAGACACACTTTAAAAATGATAAGCTCCCTATGCTCCAAAACAGATACTTTTCCCGAGTCTACCATTCTACTAACCCCACTTCTAAATCAAAGGGAGTGTCCATCTTGATCTCCAGCAGATTACCATGGCAATGCTGAGACATATTGGTAGACCCTGAGGGACGCTTTGTATTTCTTAAGGGACTCTTGGGTGAGATCCAACTTACACTTGCAACAATTTACGCACTCAATGAACACCAGGACACATTTATAAGGTGCATACTGGACAAACTGATGGAATATAGAGAAGGTCATCTAATTCTAGGGGGAGACTTTAATATGCCATTGATCCCTACATCTAACACCTCTTCGGGTTGTTTCCTCTGTACCCCCCGCATGTAGAAAACGGATAGCACAAGCCCTCCATAATACCCAGTTGTCAGATGTCTGGCGTCTCCAACACCCTGGAGAGAAAGACTTCACAAGGTGTAGCAGACATCTTGTTACATCCAGCCCGAAGTATATGGGCTGGGTGTAACAAGATGTCCGCTGCTGGCTTACTGCAGCCAAGTGCAAAATGTACCAAGATGGGCGTCGTGAAGTTTACCCTGCGACGGAGACACGTAGCCCTCACTTCCTGTAACAAATGTGATGGCTCCGGTCACCGCTTTGGACAGACTATGCGATGGCACCCTGCATCCTTGCCCTGGGCCAGCTTATCCCCTGTTCAACTGCTGCCAGATTGATCTCCGCTCCGCCCGCTCTGCCCCCTCCGCCTGCCAACTTCCGGTTGCAGGTATCGGATTAGACAATACTGATACTAGTATCGGTATCGGGACAACCCTAATGAAAAGGTGTGTATAAAGTGGTCAAGGACTAGGCTTTACACAGACACTGTGACTGTGCCCTGATTGGGCAGGGTGACAGTGTCTCTTTAATTTTCTGCAGTGCTTTTCAAACATATTCTTTTAGGGCCAGTTCACACCAGAAGCAGTTCCGTTCAGTTCTGTGTGCTTTTTTTTTACTGCACTAAAAATGCATGCACAGTGTTTTCAATGTATTCCAATGGCTTTAGTTCACACCATGCAGTCAGTTTCAGGTGCAGAAACTGACCAGAACCTGACTGCATGGTGTGAACTTGGAATACATTGAAAACACTGCATGCATTTTATGCAGAAAAAAAGCAAACACGGAACTGAACGGAACTGCGTCTGGTGTGTACTAGCACTTAGGCTGGATTCATACCTATGCATTTTGAGTGCTTTTTTGCATTTTGCATATTTGCACTACAAAACGTGTTCCATAGGAAACCATGATAAATGGACTGTAGTGCAAATCTGCAGAATGCAAAAAGCACTATAAATGCATAGGTGTGAATCCAGCCTTAGGGCCAGTTCACACCACATGCAGTCCAGTGCACTTTTTTTCTTTTTCCAAAAATGCATGGAAACTAGGTTATATGGTTTTCAATGGCATAGTTCATACCAACGCTTGCAGTTCCAGTGCATTCCAGTTCCAGAAAAAAAGTAGAACATGCTGCATTTTTTTCTGCACTGGACTGTACTAGAATGCTGTAAAACACATCAAAAAGGCACCTAAATGCCCCAAGACCACACTGAAACACACTTGTCCTTATTTAAGCTAAAAAGAGGAGGGGAGCACTGGACTGCATCAAAAATACACCAAAAATGCATCAAAAACATACTGGAATGCATTCGGACTGTGTTTCTATGGTATAGACTGGCCCTTAAACTTTTTGTATAAAAATGCAATATGTAAAATGTGCCATAAATATATGGATAATATAGTACTACTGCAGCATCTTTTCCCATACTTCAAGTTATTAACAATAATACTATTTAAGTACAGATGCTCTAGTAGGTTGGTCAAATTGCAGAACATAAAAAAAAAAATTAAAGCAACTAAAAAGATGTGATAAATCACAACTGAAAGCTTTGATTTTAACTTTACATGTTTACAGAAAGCTTTGACTTTCACAATTCTTACAATGCAACTTCTAAGTAAAATAAGACTTCATTCGGTGCCCTGGGTGGTTGCCATGACACTGAACCAAGGGACTAATAAAAATCATTAGCGATACATAAATTTTATCCATTCTGCTTTCCTGAACATTTGAAAATGTTCAAAAGGTTAAAGTACAGCCATCACCTCATAGCATACCGAACAATGTGTTTGTTCTCATTTGAAGCTGTTTAAATGAAAATACACAGATGTATATAGTTCTTGCTTTAATAAAGCTGTACTTGAAATTTCAATTGTTTATGTCGTATGTGCAAAACACAAAATGTGGCAAGTTTTCTTGACTTTTACTATACACACCTGTATTGTTAACTATGGGTGTACATTGGTATGTGATGTCAATAGGAAAACACATTTGAAGGTAAATACATATGCTCAAATAAACAATGGGGTTAATATACTATAGGCAAATAGAGTGATCACTTTGTAAGTGCAACTGCACTCTACTGCTGGATTCACACCTATGCAGTTTTAGTGCTTTTTGCATTTTGCAGATTTGCACTACAGAACGTGTTCCATAGGAAACCATGTTAAATGTGCTGTAGTGCAAATCTGCAAAATGTGAAAAGCACAAAAAATGCATAAGTGTGAATCCAGCCTACAAGTGGATTTGCCCCCAGAGCTTAGTGAAGTTCTGCTGATTATCATAATCCAATCAAATGCAAGCAACAATTAGTTTTTATATTCTAGCCTGTACTATTTTGAATAGTACCTTCTGAAAATATGCCAGACCCTTCTACTAAATAACCACAAGCAGGGGTGTCATTAAAATCATAAATTGGCAACTGACTCCCATGGGGCCAAGGGATGGGAGGTGAACCCCAATATGGAGGTTGTTGATGAACATATTGTAAATAGAGCAAATTTGTTTGCAAGTGAATATTTCACAGATCCAATACTGAAGCATTAGAGGTTGGAGAGGTTTCAGTTGACACTGATCCTGAAGCTATTTATTTAGCTGTTGTATAGGGTTATTGTTTCCATTAGTACACTGCTAACACCTCCTTGCAATTTAAGAGTAGATATATTGCCTTGCTATTTTGCTGCAGTCCAGGCACTCTGAAATAAACCCTTTATGCCTGCTACACTTTTTCTGAGGCTCCAAAAACCAAATCCTGCTATGTCTCCTCAGATAAAAACCGATTGATTGATTGATTTTGGAGACCTACCAATCAATCAATCAACCAATCGTGTATTTAAGAAGCTTTTTATTAGAGTTATGATCAATTGTACTTAAAAATATTATTCCATAATATAAAATCACATGATGATGATGATATATATACACAGTATCTCACAAAAGTGAGTACACCCCTCACATTTTTGTAAATATTTCATTCTTCAATCTTTTCATGTGACAACACTGAAGAAATTACACTTTTCTACAATCTAAATTAGTGAGTGTACAGCTTGTATAACAGTGTCAATATTTTGTGTGGTCACCATTATTTTCCAGCACTTCCTTAACCCTTTGGGCATGGATTTCACCAGAGCTTCACAGGTTGTCTCTGGAGTCCTCTTCCACTCCTCCATGACAATCACGGAGATGGTGGATGTTAGAGACCTTGTGTTTGAGGATGTCCCATAGATGCTCAATAGGGTTTAGGTCTGGAGACATGCTTGGCCAGTCCATCACCTTTACCCTCAGCTTCTTTAGCAAGGCATCGGTTGTCTTGGAAGTGTGTGTTGGGGTTGTTATTATGTTGGAATACTGCCCTGCGGCCCAGTCTCTGAAGGGAGGGGATCATGCTCTGCTTCAGTATTGTTACAGTACATGTTGGCATTCATGGTTCCCTCAATGAACTGTAGCTCCCCAGTGCCGACAGCACTCATGCAGCCCCAAACCATGACACTCCCACCACCATGCTTGACTGTAGGCAAGACACACTTGTCTGTGTACTTCTCACCTGGTTGCCGCCATATATGCTTGATACCATCTGAACCAAATAAATTTATCTTGGTCTCATCAGACCACAGGACATGGTTCCAGTAATCCGAGTCCTTAGTCTGCTTGTCTTCAGCAAACTGTTTGTGTGCTTTCTTGTGCATCCATCTTTAGAAGAGGCTTCCTTCTGGGACAACAGCCATGCAGACCAATTTGATGCAGTGTGCGGCATATGGCCTGAGCACTGACAGGCTGACCCCCCACCATTCAACCTCTGCAGCAATGCTGGTAGCACTCATATGTCTATTTCCCAAAGACAACCTCTGAAAATTATGCTGAACACGTGCACTCAACTTCTTTGATCAACCATGGCAAGGCCTGTTCTGGGTGGAACCTGTCCTGTTAAACTGCTGTATGGTCTTGGTCACCATGCTGCAGCTCAGTTTCAGGGTCCTGGCAATCTACTTATAGCCTATGCCATCTTTATGTAGAGCAACAATTCTTTTTTTCAGATCCTCAGAGAGTCCTTTGCCATGAAGTGCCATGTTGAACTTCCAGTGGCCAGAATGAAAGAATGAGAGCAATAACACCAAATTTAACACAGCTGCTTCCCATTCACATCTGAGACCTTGTAACACTAACAAGTCACATGACAGCGGGGAGGGAAAATGGCTAATTGGGCCCAATTTGGACATTTTCACTTAGTAGTGAACTCACTTTTGTTGCCAGCAGTTTAGACAATAATGGCTGTGTGTTGAGTTATTTTGAGGGGACAGCAAATTTACACTGTTATCATGGGCGTCCGCAGAACTTTTTTCGGGGGGGGGGGGGGCATCATTTTATGGTCTGGTTGTGTGATCCTACCTGTGTCAGTCGACAGCGGCTGCAGGGGAGAAAGAGTGTGGCAATGGTTGATAAAGCCTGATGAAGTGATGTCACCCCTAGGTTTCCATGTCACAGTTGTTATTGTTGCTCCCTCCTCTCCCCTGCATACGCTGCTGGATCACACAGGTGAGATAACATGACCAGATTGGAACAGTCTGAAAATAAGTTAGTCCACATAGGTGTTAGGGGTAAGTGGACGGGGCAGTTTTTAAGGCTAGCGCAAGCTGGAATTCTACTTTCAATCTACCCTCCCTATTGGTGGTTTGTAGCAGTGTTAAAGCAGAGCTCCACCCAAAAGGGGAAGCTCCACTTGTTTGCACCCTCCCCCTTCCACTGACACATTTGGCACTTTTTGGAGGAGAGAGTGTACCTGGTTTTGCCATGGCGATCTGAATCACATGTAAAACCATGCAAAATATGCTGGGAGCGACCACAGCAAGTGAAGGTATAAATAAACATACAATTAGGCAATCAATTACAAAAAACTAAAACCTACACCTGCATGGTGCAGCATTGGCTTAAGACAGTGGAGATTTTCAAATCTGTATGGACACAATAGCATCTTTATGCTGTTGTGCCCATATAGCTGCTTTTGTGCACATATAGAAGCTGGTGTGCTTCTATATGGGTGCAACAGCATCTATATAGGCACAATAGCAGTTATATGGGCACAATAGCATAAAGATGACATTACAGATTTGTAATGAGCCTGGGAAGTAGTCCTGGTCTGGGGTCTTATCAGAGTTGCTGGATACTGATAATTAAACAGTAATCTGCAAGTACTGGTGATTACAGACAGACCATGACACAGAACAAGCTGACACTAACCCAGCTTGTTCTAAAATATCATTTAGCACTTCACCTTAATGGCAGCTAGTGATAGACGAACTTCCGACGGGACGTTTCGCGAACACGGACCGCGAGCGCGGCCGATAGTTCGCGAACCAGAACATTCACGGCGGGCCCCATTGACTTCAATGGGAGGCGAACTTCGCAAACCTACAGGTCAAATTTGCAGCCACAAAATAATTAATAGCTGTGCAAACATAGTCCCACCACATGGCCAATGACATAACACATGTATGAGGTGAATCTGGGATCGACAACTACAAGCATTATTTTTTTATATGGGAAAGGGTAGGCAAAGAAGAGGGTGCAGGAGATGATCACCAGCAGCGTGACATACAGCAATGACACCTGCACCGTGATAAAGTCATCTGACAGCAGCACCGTGATAGAGAGCACTGACATCAGCAGCGTGAAATACAGCAATGACACCTGCACCGTGATAGAGTGATCTGACAACAGCACCGTGATAGAGAGCACTGACATCAGCAGCGTGACATAAAGCACTCACACCAGCACTGTGATATACAGCACTGACAGCAGCACCGTGATAGAGAGTGACATCAGCAGCATGACATAAAGCACGCACACCAGCACCGTGATATACAGCACTGACAGCAGCACCATGATAGAGAGCACTGACATCAGCAGCATGACATAAAACACTCACACCAGCACTGTGATATACAGCACTGACAGCAGCACCGTGACAGAGAGCACTGACATCAGCACCGTGATATACAGCACTGACACCTGCACCGTAAGCAGCCCCAGGAGGAAGTCAGCATAGCACAGGGATGGTGGGAGCCCCTCATAATAAGCAGCCCCAGGAGGGTGTCAGCATAGCACAGGGATGGTGGGAGCCCCTCATAATAAGCAGCTCCAGGAGGATGTCAGCATAGCACAGGGATGGTGGGAGCCCCTCATAATAAGCAGCCCCAGGAGGAAGTCAGCCCAGCACAGGGATGGTGGGAGCCCCTCATAATAAGCAGCCCCAGGAGGAAGTCAGCCCAGCACAGGGATGGTGGGAAGCCCTCATAATGAGCATAGCACAGGGATGGCGGGAGCCCCTCATAATAAGCAGCCCCAAGAGGATGTCAGCATAGCACAGGGATGGTGGGAGCCCCTCATAATAAGCAGCCCTAGGAGTAAGTCAGCACAGTACAGGGATGGTGGGAGCCCCTCATAATGAGCATAGCACAGGGATGGAGGGAGCACCTCAAAATATGCACAGCAGAGGTACAGCCCCAGGAGGAAGTCAGCACAGCACAGGGATGGTGGGAGCCCCTCAGATTTTTTGCACAGCAGAGGTACAGCCCCAGGAGGATGTCAGCACAGCACAGGGATGGTGGGAGCCCCTCATAATAAGCAGCCCCAGTAGAAATATGACACCGCTCAACCTCTTCAAAGAGGAGGGTACGGGCATATAGTACGGTGTGCTTTTTTTGGACAAGGAAGTGAGCCAAATGAAGAAAGAAGGTCTCTGTGCTCGATTAAAAAAATTGTTTATAGACATATACATGGTCTACTGGTCACATGTGTTGAATTCCTCTGAGATCCATGCCTCATTCATTTTTAGAAATGTGAGGTAGTTAACACTGTCGTGAGCTAGGTGAGTACGCTTATCGGTCACGATCCCCCCTGCTGCGCTGAACGTCCTTTCGGACAGGACACTGGATGAGGGGCAAGCCAACAGTTCAATTGCAAATTGGGCAAGCTCTGGCCAGAGGTCAAGCCTGCCCACCCAGTAGTCCAGGGGTTCATCCCTCCTCAGAGCGTCCACATCGGCCGTTAACCCAATGTAGTCGGACACCTGACGGTCTAGGCGTTCCCTGATGCTGGATCCGGATGACACCTGTCGATGGGTCGGCTGAAAGAATGACCTCATATCCGAAGTCACCAACACATCTTCAAACCTCCCTCTTCTTGCAGGCGCTGTTGGATTGGTACCCGCAACTCCTTCTCTGGGAGTGGGAATTGCTCCTCTGCCAGCGCACGCAAAAGCAGAATGCAGCATTTCTCGAAGCAAGGCTTGGAAGTGCTGCATTCTGACAGCCCTCTGTGATGGTGGTAACATTTCCGCCATTTTGTGTTTGTACCGGGGGTCTAAGTACGTTGCCACCCAGTACTGGTCCTTGACCCTTATGCTTTTTATACGGGGGTCCCTATTAAAACACTGGAGCATGAAGGCCCCCATTTGCACTAAAGTGGAAGCGGTGTGGTGGCCTGGCTCCTGCTCATCATCCAGGATAATATCGTCCTCTTCATTCTCCTCTCCCCATCCACGCACAACAGGGATCCCAGAAAGGTTTAAAGCATGCTCTTCTTGCTCCTCCTCATCCGCCCCGGCACCATCCTCCTCTGACTCCTCTTCAGACTCCTGTTGTTGACTTGTCTCAGATAGAGTAGCCCCCCCTGGGAATTCATCCAGCATTGCCACTTCCTCATCTTCCCGCTCCTGCTCCTCCACAGCTTGATCAGTGACACGACGCAATGCACGCTCCATAAAGAAGGCATAAGGTACCATGTCACTGATGGCGCCATGGCTGCGACTGACCAGTTTGGTGATCTCCTCAAATGGGCGCAGAAGTCTGCAAGCGTCGCTCATGAGCAGCCACTGGCGCGGTGAAAAAAACCCCAGCTCCCTAGAACCGGTTCTGCCGCAGAGTTCATACAGGTAGACGTTAACTGCACGTTTCTGCTGGAGCAGCCTATCAAGACTATAGAAGGTTGAGTTCCATCGCGTCGGGCAATCGCAAATAAGACGTCTGACCGGCAGATTGTGTCGCTGCTGAATGTCAGCAAGGCGAGCCATGGCCGTGTAAGATCTTCTGAAATGGGCTGAGATTTTCCTTGCCTGCCGCAAGATGTCCTGGACCCCAGGGTATTTGACAACGAATCGCTGCACGACCAAGTTTAAGACATGTGCCATGCATGGCACGTGCGTGATTTTGCCCTGTTTCAATGCGGTAAGCAGATTGGCACCGTTGTCACACACAACTTTACCAACTGTCAAATTGAGCGGTGTTAGCCACTGATCTGCCTGTGAACGCAAAGCTGAAAGGAGTGCCGGGCCAGTGTGGCTCTTGGCTTCCAGGCACAACAGACGCAGCACGGCATGGCAATGTTTCACCTGGCATGTCGAATAGGTTCTGGGGAGCTTGGGCGGCGCAGCGGAAGAGACGCTAGCAGCGGAAAAGGAGGAGTCAGCCGAGGAGGAGAGGGAGGAGGATGGAGTAGGAGGAGGAGGAGAAGAAGACTCAGGCCTGCATGCAATCCGTGGCGGTAAAACCAAATCTACACGGGTGCCACGGGTTACATGCTTGACGGCCGTCAGAAGGTTCACCCAGTGGGCAGTAAAAGTGATATACCTTCCCTGCCCGTGTTTGCTAGACCACGTGTCTGTGGTCAGATGTATCTTGGCACCGACACTGTGTGCCAGAGATACATTCACTTGCCACTGAACATGGCCATATAGCTCTGGGATGCCCTTCTCTGAGAAATACTTCCTTCCTGGGACCTTCCATTGTGGTGTTCCAATGGCCACAAATTTGCGAAAGGCCTCCGAATCCACCAGTTTATATGGCAGTAGTTGGTGGGCTATGAGTTCTGACAAGCCAGCCGTCAACCGTTGGGCAAGAGGGTTATCCGGCGTCATAATTTTTTACGCTCGAACATTAGGCCCACGGAAGCCTGCCTTTTTGCAGAAAAACATGAGCTTGGCACGATGGAAGGTGCAGTGGAGGACAATTGTGAGGAGAGAGGAGAAGGAGAAGTAGAAGACGAGGCTGGATGGTGAGAGCCTGCAGTGTGGCTTTGTGTGTTCCGTTGCTCCCACTCGGCTTGTTGATGGCTGCTCATGTGCCTTCTTAAGGCGGTCGTCCCTAGGTGAGTGTTGGGCTTACCGTGACTAATGCATTGACTGCAAAGATTGCAGATGGCAACTCTATTGTCAGCAGCGGACACGTTAAAAAAAGCCGACACTGCGGAGCCATGTGCCGGTGTCCTGGGAGCGCCAGATGTGACCGTACATGGTCGATGACTCGCTCCTGATACATTTGCAGTCTGCTTTGTCCCTCCTGTGCAATGTAAGTTATTCCTGCTTCTCCTCCCTATCTGCTGGTCCATATCTTCCTCTGAACTCCCCTCCTCTTCCTCTTTTGTGGGCACCCACGTGACATCACTAGACACGTCATCATCAACGTCACCTTCCCCACAGCTATAAGTAGAGATCTCGGAGTAGGCAGCAACACCGGGGACCAACCTCCTCCTTGGGCTGATCTGGGTACTGTCGTCAGACTGCTGAGTAGCGGTTGTTGCTGCCTCCTCTTCCTGATCCAATACCAAGAGTGGCTGCGCATCAGAAATGTCTTGATATGGATCGGAAAATAATTCCTGTGACTCAAGCGGAAGGTATGTGGTGGTGGTGGTGGTAGTGTCTTTGGGGGTGCACATAGCAGAGAGTGAAGAAGAGGGTGCAGATCGAGAGGATGAGGAGGGTGCAGAAGAGTAAGGCTGAGCAAGCCACTCAACCAAGTCTGGTGCGTCCTTTAAAGTAATTGAACGCACCTTCTGCAACTTCCCACTTTGGCTCAAGCCTGTTGCTCCTGCCCTACCCCTACCACCCCTGCGGAAGGGCCTGCCTCTTCCTCTGCCTGTCATTTTTTTAAATGACCCTGTGACAAAACTCTCAGTCCCTATACCGATGAAGGACTGCTGCAGTATAGGGCAGCGGTCAGCAGTAGTGCACCTCAACCCTATGTATTGTGGACCGATACCAGTCCTTATAGAATGGCAGACTGTACCTCACTCAACCTTATGTACTGTAGTACCCTATACCTTACTAGTCATTATAAGGACTTTTGTGGACCAAGTAGGTTGTGTGTGAGTGATTAGCAGACTGTACGTCAGTCCCTATACCGATGAAGGACTGCTGCAGTATAGGGCAGCGGTCAGCAGTAGTGCACCTCAACCCTATGTATTGTGGACCTATACCAGTCCTTATAGAGTAGCAGACTGTACCTCACTCAACCCTATGTACTGTAGCACCCTATACCTTACCAGTCCTTATAAGGACTTTTGTGGACCAAGTAGGTTGTGTGTGAGTGATTAGCAGACTGTACGTCAGTCCCTATACCGATGAAAGACTGCTGCAGTATAGGGCAGCGGTCAGCAGTAGTGCACCTCAACCCTATGTATTGTGGACCTATGCCAGTCCTTATAGAATAGCAGACTGTACCTCACTCAACCCTATGTACTGTAGCACCCTATACCTTACCTGTCCTTATAAGGACTTTTGTGGACCAAGTAGGTTGTGTGTGAGTGATTAGCAGATTGTACATCAGTCCCTATACCGATGAAGGACTGCTGCAGTATAGGGCAGCGGTCAGCATTAGTGCACCTCAACCCTATGTACTGTGGACCTATACCAGTCCTTATAGAATGGCATACTGTACCTCAGTCAACCCTATGTACTGTAGCACCCTAGACAGACCAAGTTACCAGTCCTTATAAGGAGCTTTGTGGAACAAGTGGGTTGTGAATGATTAGCAGATTGCAGCAGAAGGGCAGCAGTCAAGTATAATATTCTTTCTATAATTGGAAGAAAGAATATTATACGTGTACAAGCCTATTACCATACCACTGATACCAGTCCTGAAAAGAACCTTTGTCGAACTAATAGTAACAGCTACTGATTAAACTGACCCTCACTGCCTCACACACTGCTTCCTGCCTGTCCCTATATAAACTGACAAAACAGAGGCTACTGGAACAATAATTGAAATAGCACTTTTGTGGACCTGATAGTAACAGCTAATGACTAAACTGGCTGTCTCTGCGGCACACACCGTCCTGTCCCTTTCTCTAAACTGACAAAAGACACTCAGGCTGCTGCAGCAATCACTAGCACAGCAATGCCTATCGTGAACTACACCTAACACCTATACCAGTCCTGAAAATAACTTTTGTGTACCAAATAGCTAGCGATTTGGGTCACTGTAATCTCTCCCTGCTCCACACAGCAACCTCTCCCTATAGTGACAGAAGAAAGAATGTAAAATGGCCGCCGGATTGGGTGTATTTATAAGTTAGGGGGAATGTCCAAGTGTCCATGTGCTGTAATGTCTCAATTGGCTGTCCTGTACCCCATGATGGATGTGTCATCATAGGTCAAAGTTCTTTTACACAGTAAACACGGAAGTCCGCCGGGCGAACGGCGCCAATAGTCCGCCGAACTTGTGGACCGTGAACAGCTGAAATTCGCAGCGAAACGACCGCCGGGCGAACCATTCGGCCATCACTAATGGCAGCTTCCATGGCTTCAGGAACTTCTTAGCTGGTCTGGGGTGAGCTCTGGTGACTGTTGGGCTGGACAGTGGCTGCTGAGTGAACTTCATCTTCCTGCTCCGCCCTCACTGCTGCTCTGACTGTGATCACACTGACTTGGACAGCAGACAAACCTGGGAGAATCGTCTTCCTCCTGTCTGGTATGGCTGCAGCTACAGTGAAGGAGGCAAGCACAGCCTCAGTTCAGTGTGAAGCTGTATCAGAGTTCAGAACATGGGGTAGTGTGGTAGTTGGGCAAGTTGCTCAAGAACTTCTCCTGAGTGTTATGAGCATAGTGAAGCTCACAATCTGGCACCCCCTCTCCTCCCTGCCGTGCCTGCAAGGACTGCACATGGACACCAGTGTCTGTGTGCAGACACCTTGCCGATTCCGGGGGGGGGGGGGGGGCACTTGACCCCCCTTGCCTCTATCTCTATCTATCTCTATCTTTATTTTACTTTAGCAAAGTGTAATTTCTTCAGTGCTGTCGCATGAAAAGATATAATAAAATATTTACAAAAATGCAAGGGGTGTACTCACGTTTGTGAGGTTCTGTATATATATATATATATATATATATATATATATATATATATATATAAGAGGGCCAGTATGGTGGCCCGTAATTATGGGAGGAGCCCGGAGGGTATATAATCAGACCACCCACAACGGTCTGTGTCGGTTCCAGTGCAAGGTACTGCACATCAAGTGGCTGACTCTTCTCAGCTCCCTCACGGTCGTCTATCTGTGTGTCCAATCGTAGGTGCACTTCGGCTTCTTCATTCGTGGTCTTCGTCGGCGGTTCCCGCTCATGGTCGCAGATAAGTAGTATCCGAATCTTTTCATATCATGTGCAAACTTGCGACTTATCATGCTTACTATCCTGCACCCCTTTCGCAAAACCTACCTCTGAGTTGTTGACACTCATGTCCCGACATTGTTCGGCACAGGCATAGTACATTCGTAAATTCTTTCTACCAAACGTACGATTCATTCATAGATCCAAGCCTTCGAGTCGCTGTCGGTCGTTCTCCAATATCACTCGCCATAGGCTTCACTGGTTATAAAATTCACTGTTCTCATCCTTTTTGAGATAAACAGGAATTGTTTGTATGGGTTTCTGTGGCTGGTTGAGGTGTAATTAAACCCACCTGATGTCTTTCCTGCACTTGACTAGCCTGGGGGGATGGGTGGTTGATAGGTGTTTGGTTTCACAGTAAGGAATGGCATACACTCTACAACCAATTCGTATCAGATACTCCTTACTGCCAATTTATATCAGATTCATCTCATACATTTTTGAGCTGATTCGTGTCAAATGCATTGCAGAGGCTGACTCTGCCAACTCACTGCATGTCCACGTAGTTGTACCTTCGAGATCGGTCGTATATCTTCATCGATTGTCCCACGCTCGGACCGCTACACACTCGCTGTCGCAGGTAGGACTTTGTTGTTACCGCTCTTCTAAACTCCAATAGTTACCTTATCATGTTCGTTTATCATGTTCGTTTCGCAAAGTCGCACTTACGCCACCATAAGTCTATGTCATCTTTCATGTATTTTCATCCTTTCTACCCAATGCGGGTTTACTCGAGCCGATCACTCCACGGTCGATGCGGTCAAATCCGACATTCAAGCCCCTTACTCACCTCGCATCTACGGCCGATTCGAAATCTAGTCGCAACTTCGCTTCTATGTTTCGGATCCTCGGCAATTACAAGCCCCTTCAACCGTCATCACCATTTAGTTGATTCGAACCCAGCCATATCATCGGCAATACGGTCAGATCTGTCATACGAGCCCCGTAGTCACCTCATATCTGCGGCCGATTCGAAATCTAGTCGCAACTTCGCTTCTATGTTTCGGATCCTCGGCAGTCACAAGCCCCTTCAACCGCCATCACCATTTAGTCGATTCAAACCCAGCCATATCATCTGCAACACGGGCAGATCTGTCATACGAGCCCTGTAGTCACCTCGCATCTACGGTCGTTTCGAATCTAGTCGCAACTTCGCTTCTATGTTTCGGATCATTGACAATCACCAGCCCCTTCAACCACCATCACAATTCAATCAATCCGAACCCAGCCATATCCTCAGCGATACGGTCGGATCCCATATACAAGCCTCTCAGTCGCATCTATGGAGGATTCGAGTCTAGTCGCAGCGTCGGCGCAACGATTCCAGTCCTTGCCAAACGCAACTCTAACGACCAAGCCGAATCCTGTTGCATCACCGACTCAAATGAGTCAAAACTTTCGCAGACTATTCCATAGCTATAGCCCAGTTCAAACTAGTCACACGACTGTACGAATTCAGCAGTACTTACATTTGACCTTCTCAGTCTATCCATTACATGATCGTACACAATTCTCTCCACCAATTTGCTCAGTATTGCACACGGCCATTCCTACATAATCACATTTCCTCTATAACCTTTCTTTCACCTTTCAACAAAGCTGCGTTTTTACAATCGCTGCAAGTCTTTCTGCATTTGGCTCAAAACTGCCAATCGTCTCCAGTAGCAACACTGCTGTTCACCTCATACCTACACACTTATAAATCCGCAAACATTGCTTTCACCTTTCAAATAAAACTGCTTCCTTGCAATCGCTGCGAGCATCGATGCAATGGCTCAATACGGCCACTCATCTCTAGTAGCAAAACGGCTGCTCTCCTCATTCCTACACACTTATAATTAAATTTATAGATTCAAATAAAGCTGCTTTCTTGCAATGGCTTAATACGGCCACTCATCGTCTCCAGTAGCAACACAGCTGTTCACCTCATTCATTCATTCATTCTCGCCTCATAATTCAATTTATAATTCAAATAAGGCCGCTTCCTTGCAATCGCTGCAAGCATTTCAGCAAATGGCTCAAACTGCCACTCATCGTCTCCAGTAGCAACACGGCTGCTCATTTTTTTCTCTGTCGCTTTCCCCTTTTAGGCCAGTTAGTACACCAGTTAGTCCACCCTGCACCAGGTTTGGACAGTATCTTCCAAAAAAAAAAAAAAATATATACAAAAAAAAAAAAAAAAACCCATTGTCGAGGGCTTGCATCTTCACCAGGGGGCCAGCTTTGCCCCAAACAGCTCTTTGCAATCCCCATTGTCAAAACGAAATTCTCATGTCACCTCACTACAGGCTCCCGGTCAACTCAGTTCTCGACCACCAACCAGTCGACTTCACAACTAGTGCATAGAATCAGGTGTGTAGTTCAATGGGATTCCCCCTTTCTCTTAAACACTCTTTCACTACATATTTTTACTTCACATACAGAATTTGACCTGCTCCTGAGGCGTTAGCAACTGTCACATACTTCTGTGCACTTCACTCTGTTTTCGAAGCACAAGCCTTCAATACGCAGACAAGGTCGCCTAATCTCCATACTTGCTGGCAGTGCAAGCATTAGTAGACCGAACCCACGTCAATTAACTACAGATCGCAACATTCCTACTTAGTATACCAGACTTCAGCTACCCACCCCAGTCCGCCCTGGGGCGCTCTGGTTCATTAGTCTGTGCCGAGCACAGACTGACACCCGAGCTATCGGTTACCTAGCCAGTCACCTCCTGGCTCACCTCGGTTGTTACGCATTCTTTTGAGTTTTCTAAAGTCACACTCAACAGCGCTCAAGCGCAAACCAACTGTCACTATGGCTGTCGTTCCTTGTCCTATTCTTCTTGTTTCCTTCCGCCTTTCATCTTATCTACCCAACGCAACTATCCCCTCCTACCTTTGCAACTTACCTCAAACATACGCACCCCCCCCTTGCTTTTAGTTGACGCCATGTCGCAGGCAGACAGCGAGGACTTTGCCTCAGCCCTGCCATCACCCTTTACGGGCTCAGCAAGCGGCGGTTTACAGTCTCACAAGAGCTTGGACCAATTAAAAAAATAAAAAAAATAAAAAAAAATAAACTCCTAGCAGAACAGTGTCGCAGGAGTAAATCCTACCTTGCTGCAGCCAGGAAACCAAGCCTTTAGGCTACTGTTTCCACCGCCAGTGGCAGCCCTTCCAGGCACCACTTCAGTCTATCTTCTTTGCGACTACTCAGCTGCACTCCTGGGTAACCACACTGTCAGCAGCAGTCGCCGAAGTCCAAGCAGAGTGACAGCCCTGGAGGTACGCCCAGCCGTGCCCCTACCAGCTCCAGTCACCACCGTCATTCCCGTACCTTCACTTACAGATACACCCAACTTCTGCACCATCGTCTTCCCTGCACACCTTGCCCTAGCAGGGCATCTAGGAGGACATCTTGGATGACAACGACGTTAACTTAGCATCCCTCCTCATAGCAGTACACAACTTGGCCTAGAACAAATCATATTCGCGGGGAGATGTCTCCGTCATCCTGAAGGCCAAAGACCCTTTCCTTAATCGCAAGCTCACTGTCACAGAGTTTGTGCGGGCCTTGGGGACAGTCAGAGACATGTTAGGCAGAGCAACCCCAACAGGAGGGTAGAATTGGACCTGTATCTGCAGGCAGCAGGTCACAAGTACGCAGGGTGCCCATCCTTTGACTATCACTGCTCATTTTCAGCCAAGGCAGCAGCCAGACTCAAGGGGATCTTTTACCTCCCATCTTTTAGTGTTTCTCTGCCAGGCAAAGACCCTGACTAAATCCTTAATTTAAGATGTGCCAGCTATAGCAGATCTGCCCATGGGAGTCGATTTTCTCACAAATTGGAATGGCATGCCAATGTGTATTCCCTCAGCATCTCTCTCTTCATCTCAGGTAGTCATGGTCACCGCAGCCTCCACAGGTCCTCGACTCTATTTTGGCCAAATTGGGATATAGGGCCATGGCCGTCAGAAATCCTCTTGATTCCTGGGTTCAGTTAGTCCTCCTCTTTGTTCGACCTCTACCCCATTGTCACAGCAGCTCAAGTCTGGTGCAACAACTGGGCAGGACAAACAGTGACGTTCGCCACAGACAACCAAGCTACAGCCAGTATTATAAATAAAGGAGGTCCTAGTAGCTGGCCATTGTGGCCTTCCTGTGCAGGCTGGTGCCACTATCCCCACAGCACCAATCTAACGTCCTATGCGTCCACATCCCAGACAAACGCAATAATCTGGCCGATGCACTACCCGTTAACTTTGCTTTGTTATTTTTTGCAGGAACCTGGAACCGACCCGACCATGTCTCTTATCCCACACTGGTCGTAGCTAACCTCGGATTCAAACAACACTTTCACGACGCTACCTGCCTTATTAATCTTTCATTATCTCACAACACCCTGAAGGCCTACCGGGCAGCCTAGAGGTTCTATGTCAGGTTACTAGCCTCAAACCCCAGAGCAATACCAAGAGGTCTCCATCACATCCTGGTCTTCATATTATGCCACCGCACACAGTTGGCATTGTCACACAATACCTTAGACCCCACTCAGCTGACATCCAGTATTTCATCCCCTTATGAGATCCTAACAAACCGTCTTGTTCGCCGCCCATACGGTCAAGACCATGTTGTGTGGTATTCACAGGCAATGACCCCAAATCAGTATCAAACGGCTACCCGTCACCAGCGCCATATTCCGAGACATGTCTTTCATCCTGTCACATTCCCCTTTTGGCTAAATTCAGCCTGGTCCTTCAAGCAGCCATCTACCTGGCTTTCTACAGCTTCTTACGCCCCAGTGAATACTGTCACCATCCCAGTTGTAAAGTGTTCTGTAGACACCACCTCACACGCCATCAGGCTTCATCTTGGTCCTCAGCGTGTCCAAAACACAATAGTCCAGTCCAGGGGTTGACATAAAACCTTTCCAAACTCTCAAAGCCTGGTGCCCCGTGTCCATCCTAGATCAATTTTTGGCCCATATGTTTGATCCCTCGCAGGACAGCCCATTACTACCGTTCTCGATTAGTACCCCAGGCAGCAACCAGTTCATTAGTCACGTCAGGTTCCTTTTTGAGCAAATTAGGCCAGGACCTTGGTCATTTTCTTGGACATTCTTTCGCATTGGAGCAGCATCAGCAGCCTCACGAAACGGGGTCCCAGTCCACGCGATCAAAGATGGGCAGGCGGGAATCCACCTGCTTTACTCGATACATCTCCAATCCACAAGTGGAAATGTCCTGAGCCTTCAGAAACTTTGCCCCGTAGTGTCTTGCTGTACATAAATTAATAATTACCTCCCTACACCAAATCTTTTGCGGCCTTCTCTTGGCATATCGCCCAGCAGAGCAGGGCTCACCGCCCAGCTCACCAGGGCTTACCTTACAGCAGACCAAGGGCACAATTCAGGTCTATTTTATGTTGTTAGTCTTGTGACGTGTTTATGTGTTCTTTCATATCTCTTACAGCGGAGGGTTCCGACCATAAATAAGAGGGCCAGTATGGTGGCCCGTAATTATGGGAGGAGCCCGGAGGGTATATAATCAGACCACCCACAACGGTCTGTGTCGGTTCCAGTGCAAGGTACCCACCCACCCATTTCCCTTCTCAGAGTACTTCACTTGAAACACGTTTCTCTACAGAAACATCCATTTACTTTCTTAAGGTATGCGGCCTTCTCTTGGCATATCGCCCAGCAGAGCAGGGCTCACCGCCCAGCTCACCAGGGCTTACCTTACAGCAGACCAAGGGCACAATTCAGGTCTATTTTATGTTGTTAGTCTTGTGACGTGTTTATGTGTTCTTTCATATCTCTTACAGCGGAGGGTTCCGACCATAAATATATATATATATATATATATATATATATATATATATATATATATATATAATTTTTTTCTGCCTCTATTATTCTGCTATTTTTGCTTGCTGACTACTACACCATACAATGTTTACAATCCATAAATGCATACTGTGGTGCCTGGGTAGAATTTGTGCCAAGGTCTATGATTTTTCTGATCACATCCAACACCCTATACAAACCTGTATAAAAGTCATGATGCTTTTAAAAATTGTCATGAAATTATTTACGTAAAATAGACACTGTAACATTCATCAGAAACTTGAAAGTATATACACATATTATTTAAAGAATAGTCAGCAAAAACCAACAAAAATATCCAGTCAAAAATACATATAGGCAAATAAGTTAAAAAAAAAAAAAAACATATTTTGTTTCATGTCATACAGCCTCTTAAATGTGTGTTACTTTTAATCTAAAGAAATTATGTTTATCACAAAACAAGTAATTTTACTGGTTAATAAATCATACAAGTTGGCTTCACATCACTCTGCTAAGGTTTTTTTTTTTTTTTTTTTTTATTCCAATTATACATCTTCCACATACCACCACAAACCTACTTTTTTTTGTATCTTGTTGCACACATTCATTTGTTTCAGTAATATTTTTTTCTCCTACTTATCCTGCTGAAAAGTATATCTCCCATAGGGATCTATTTATAAAAACAAAATGCATAGCTATTCATCCAGTAAAATTGCATGTACGTCCATTCTGTTCAAATCAACCACCTGTTGTGAGAATAGGGCAACACTGAATGTGTATTTTAACTTCTGCTTTACTGTTCTTAGGCAATTTTTTTTTGCTAAAGTAAAATAATAACACAAATGAGACATCCACTCTTGTTTGTTATTAAACATGGAGCGGAAATAGTTATAGTAAAACTTGAGTCCCTAAAGGTAAAAATGCAGACCTTTAAACAATTTCAGGAACGTGATTTTGAAATGTACAGCGATACAAGCATCAGCACAACATGCTTATGTTCTTTATCCACATCAATGTCTAAAGAACTGTCATAGTCTGAGAAGTAGATCCAATAGAACAAACAATAGTAATTAGTAAAGCAGTGATTGCCATCTGCTAAGTTTTGATGGTAAAGCACATTGTAACCATATCTCCATGACATATATGTATCCAGGAGTGATTTATTGATACAAATGTAAATATTGTGACTGTGAGTAAAGCTGACTATAGAAGAGTAGTTTTTTGTTTGTTCTGCCAATGGGCTGAAAAATAAAAAAAAAAGATCAAATTTTTCCATCACCAACAAACAAGTGAAGGTGAATGGAGGTTTCCCCCCACCGGGCCAGTGTATTCTAACAGTAGAACCAGAAGTTTTTCAACTTGTCCATTCAACAGAAATCAATCTATTGACTGATGAACAGGAATGACCACATACTGATTCAAATGCAGCTAATCCCAGCTAAACCAAATTCATTTTGATACTTCTATGGCCAGCTTAAGAGGCCAGGTTGTATAGGTATTTATTTACGTCTGATATAATACTGTCCATAAATGAATATACGCTTGGAATAATCACTTTCCAATGCTCCTTACGCTGTTCTCTGATACCAAGTACTAATAAATATCCACTTAAGGACCAGGCCTCTTTTTCAGACTTGGTGTTTACATGTTTAAAACAGTTTTTTTTTGCTAGAAAATTACTTAGAACCCCCAAACATTTTATATTGTTTTTTTTCTAACACCCTAGAGAATAAAATGGCGGTCATTGAAATACTTTTTTTCACACCGTATTTGCGCAGCGGTCTTACAAGCGCACTTTTTTTGGAAAAAATTCACTTTTTTGAATAAAAAAATAAGACAACAGTAAAATTAGCCCAATTTTTTTTTATATTGTGAAAGATAATGGTACGCCGAGTAAATTGATACCCAACATGTCACGCTTTAAAATTGCGCCCGCTCCTGGAATGGCGTCAAACTTTTAGCCTCAAAAATCTCCATAAGCGACATTTAAAAAATTCTACAGGTTGCATTCTTTGCGTTACAGAGGAGGTCTAAGGCTAGAATTATTGCTCTCGCTCTACCGATCGCGGCGATACCTCACATGTGTGGTTTGACCACCGTTTTCATATGCGGGCGCTACTCACGTATGCGCTCGCTTCTGTGCGCAAGCTCGTCCTGACGGGGTGTTTTAAAAAAACATTTTTTTTTCTTATTTATTTTAATTTATTTTATTTATTTTTACACTGTTTTAAAAAAAAAATGGATCACTTTTATTCCTATTACAAGGAATGTAAACATCCCTTGTAATAGAAAAAAGCATGACAGGTCCTCTTAAATATGAGATCTGGGGTCAAAAAGTCCTCAGATCTCATATTTGGGCTAAAATGCAAAAAAAAAAAAAAAAAGAAAATCTGACATCTAAAAAAAATATACCTTTAAGAGGTATGGGCGGAAGTGACGTTTTGACGTCGCTTCCACCCTCCTATGGTATAGAGACGAGTGGGGGCCATCTTAGCCTCACTTGTCTCTATTCCCAGCAGACGAAAGGACCCGATCGCCTCCGCCGCTACCGACGGCTCCGGTAAGCGGTGGAAGGTGCGGGAGGGGTGGCGGGAGGGGGGGTGGCACCTCTCCCGCCGCCGATAGCGGTGATCTCGCAGCAAATCCGCCACGGAGACCACCGTTATCGTACAGCCGACCGCCGCCTGAAGAGATGGATATCTCGGTTGTGGCAGCAGCTGCTGCCGTTACCGAGATATCCCTCTTCAAAAATAGGACGTACATCGTCGTGCGGCGGTCGGCAAGTGGATATATACAAAATTGCAGTGCTAAAATAAAAAATTGTGAAAAATTACAATTCTAAAAATCTATAACAGAAACGGGCTTGAAAAATGTGAGAACGTATATCTCCAATATTTTAGACAATGTCCACACCTTACACAAATACATAAATAAATAAATATTAAAAAACATGTGTGCACCCTTAAAGCCAGTATAAAAACATATGTCAAAGATTTCCAGTGATACCATCACATCACATTACATAAACAAATGATATAAACAATGTATAAAAAACAATAGTGCATCGTCCACCCAGAGGATAATGCCCTGTACACATGGTCGGACATTCCGACCACAAAAAATGGATTTTGTCCAAAACTTGTGTTTCATACACATGGTCGGACAAAGTTGTTAGAAAATCGTCCGATCGTTCGGAACGTGGTGGCGTTCATTGCATATGATGGGACTACCTAGAGGCAAGTATCCAATAGCTTTGGTCTTGTAATTTCATCTGACCTTGGCATTTTGTCCATTGGAATTCTCTACAAACGATCGGAAAAAGACAGATCGGAATTTTTTGTCGGAAAATTTGAGATCCTGCTCTCAAATTTTTTCGGTTGGAATTTCCGACGGAAAAAGTCCGATAGAGCCCACACACGATCAGATTTTCTGACAATATAATCTGATCGGATCTTTTCCGTCAGAATTTCCGACTGTGTGTACAGGGCATAAGGGGGTAAAAATATAGTCCTAATGAGTGGAGACAGACACTCTGATACTAGGAACAGATATCATCAAATTTTGCAGAGGGGAGGAAACTTCCAGATGATATTTGTGTAATGAAGGAACAGCAATCCATCATCAGCCAAAAAGATGACATCCAGTGTTGTATACCCAAATATAAAACACTGCAGCTTACCAGAACATGTTGATCTTCAGACTATGAATGGTTTAATGTGCCTGGAAGGCTAAGACAGGCATCCACTCAGGCTCAGCTAAGCTGACATCCCAGCTATTTCAATATGATCACCACTGTTTTCCAGGTGCAGCATGTAAAGTACGGAAACATATATTTGTGTAATGAAGGAAAAGCAGTCCATCATCAGCCAAAAAGATGACATCCAGTGTTGTATACCCACATATAAAACACTGCAGCTTACCAGAACATGTTGATCTTCAGACTATGAATGGTTTAATGTGCCTGGAAGGCTAAGAAAGGCATCCACGCTAAGCTGACATCCCAGCTATTTCAATATGATCGGCACTGTTTTCCAGGTGCAGCATGTAAAGTACGGAAACATAAAACACAAGTACAAATGCCTCCAATAGTGTAATATTGTACAGTCAATTTTATTTAGGGGTTAAAAGCACTCACATAGTAAAATGGATAAAAGAGTGCTCAATATACCAGACAGAAATCCTGCTCCATACAATCCGTCATGCTGGCCAGTAAACAAGATGGCCTCCCTCCAAGATTGCACCCTACGTGTTTCATAATACATGACGTCATCAGGTGCAAGAACACAGGTTCCCATCATATCCCAATAGCTCCAGGGGAAGGTGGACCCATCTTAACAAATATTGTAACCAAGGAAAGCTTTCTATGGGATCCCTCACATAACCAAATAAATATATAACAATTGCATTAAGAACCACTTCCAGGAGCTTGCTCTAGTGGGCCAATAAAAAAAATATTTAATATGGAGAAAATGGTACATCAAAGTCTAATCCTAAAAAGTAAATAAGTAAACAAATTCCAGGGAAAAATGTCAAAATAGGTCCTTCTCATGTCAACAATGAATCACATTGCATTTGTAACATACGGATGTCTTGTGGGTGGCACAGTGGTGTAGTGGGTAGCACTCTCACCTAGCAGTAAGTAGAGTCACTGGTTCAAATCCCAACCACGACACTACCTGCCTGGAGTTTGCATGTTCTCCCCGTGCCTGTGTTTCCTCCGGTTACTCCAGTTTCCTCCCACAATCCAAAGACATGCAGGTAGGTTAATTGGCTTCTGTCCAAAATTGGCCCTAGTATATGAATGGGGACCTTGGATTGTGGGCTCCTTGAAGGTAGGGACCGATGTGAGTGTGCAACATACAGGGACAATTGTAGACACTCACTCAGGTTGAATTGGATGGACTGGTGTTTTTATTCAACCTTACAAACTATGAAACTATGACAGAATGTAAAACAATACATCCCAAATGATTAAAACTAACATATCAGATATGCCTAGCATATGTTATTACATACATTACCAACTAAATGCAACTAGTGTCATCTTAGTTTGTCAACCACACATTGCCTGAAACACTGATCAGTATATTCTGAGGGTGGGGAAGTCTCCCCACTGACAGAATACAATGGCAGAGACGATTCCCTCAACCACATCCAGTGTGGGCTGCTTAAACAATTGCCTCATCTTTTGATGCTGTCTCTGTCCATTTTTATATTACACTTGACCTGTATCTGTCTTACACTGTCTAGCGTCAATCAGGCAAGCCATTTGACCACTTTCAGACCGGACCATTTTGCTGGCTTAAGACCAGACCACTTTTTGCGATTCGGCACTGTGTAGCTTTAACTGACAATTGCATGGTCGTGCGACGTGGCTCCCAAACAAAATTGACGTCCTTTTTTCCCACAAATAGAGCTTTCTTTTGGTGGTATTTGATCACCCTTGCGGTTTTTATTTTTTATGCTATAAACAAAAATAGAGCGACAATTTTGAAAAAAACACATTATTTTTTACTTTTTGTTATAATAAATATCCCCCAAAAATATATATAAAAACATTTTTTCCCTCAGTTTAGGCTGATACGTATTCTTCTACATATTTTTGGTAAAAAAATCGCAATAAGCGATTATTGATTGGTTTGCGCAAAAGTTGTAGCGTTTAAAGAATAGGGGATAGTTTTATGGTATTTTTATTAATAGTTTTTTTTTTTACTAGTAATGGCGGCGATCAGCGATTTTTATCGTGACTGCGACATTATGGCAGACACTTCAGACATGTTTGACACATTTTTGGGACCATTGTCATTTATGCAGTAATCAGTGCTATACAAATGCAGTGATTCCTGTGTAAATGACACTGTCAGTGAAGGGGTTAACCAGGGGGTGGCAGTGTAGGAGTTAAGTGTTCCTAGGGGCGTGTTACTAACTGTGGGGGCTGGGCTTTGTGTTAGTGAACACTGATCTCTGTTCCAATCACATGGAGCAGAGATCAGTGTCACTTGCTGCTAGGCAGAACGGGGAGATGCTGTTTGCCCACGGCGATCAAGTCCGCGGGACCCGCGACCGGACTCACAGGTCCCGACCGGCATGTGCGCACACAATGGCAAGATGGCATATAGAAATGGACGTACTTGTACACCAATATGCCTGCCCCTGCCATTCTGCCTATGTACATCGGCTATGTACATCGGCTATGTACATCGGCTATGTACATCGGCGTCGGGAAGTGGTTAAGGAACCACTTTCAGAAAGTGCCACCACAAAATTTCTCATCCTTGTGATACTCAGGTACTCTTGAAGTTTGAAATTTGAAAAGGGTCTATTGCCATCCTTCTGGAAGCAGTATATATCTATGTCTATTCTAGCTAGTCCACATGGTTCCACTTCTCATACAGGATTCTTACAGTTTTCTTTAAAAAAATTGAATTCTCTGTTTAGAAAGATTAAAGTGGAAGGATTTTCTAGCCAAAAGGGACACTTTTTATATTGCAGACATTTCACAATACAAATATCAGCATGAATGTTTGTAATAATGGAGCCTTCACCTATATGAGTGGACAAAAATGTAACTATTAATTAAATAAAAAGGTACTAGAAGTGAAAGAAACTATTTATTGTGGTGTGGTTGTGTTAAAAATAGCAAAGTGTTTATTAATAAACAACATGATACTACTACTGTCCTAGTCTTTGCCACTATTCATTTTCTTGAATTCCAGGTAGCAAAAATGTACTTCACTTCGAACCTGTTACATTCTGAAATTGCACTACTGTTCAACAAATGTCATATATGTTATATTAATTTTGAAAAATTAAGAAAACAGAAGTGGCTACATTAAAGTACCTTTGATGCCGAATATCCTTTGCAAAATTGATATACCGCATAGTCACTTAACCAGGTCAAGTAATAGAGGCTAAAGCTTATTTCAGTTTGAAAGCTTTGGAAATGTCATAAGATAATGCTGTATTATTACCACATTAAGTTACATTATGTAAAAGGGAAGTAGATTAGGTCAGACCTCTAATCAACACTTATTAAGCAGTCTTTCTACTTAAATGGCATAGGACCAAGAAAAGGATAGCGTGCTGCTAAAGGGTCAAACTCCATTTCCAGAACTGGATTAAAAATAAAATAATGGAAAGAAATGTCTCAGGAAGGGAAATACAACTTAAATATGAACATTTCAAATAAGCAAGATTATGATTTTTATATTTAATTCTTCACCAAAAGAAACAAAAAAGTGAATCTAACATTTGCAAGCTTTCTTCTGGCACATTACAATCTGATTTCCAAAGTACTTACAATCCATTTATAGAGAGTAAAGTGATATACATTATTCCTATAAAACTATGTTTTCTGAAATCGCTACATGTGATGTGCTATTATTTTCATGTACTAGGATGTTAGGTTTTTCATATATTGTTGGAAATATAAGTGACAGACGATTTTCTGTCAGAAGTGAATTGGGCTGCAATTCCTTTTTTAAAGTGCCTTTAGAAAATCGACCCAACTGCGTTTTTGTGCACTAAAATTAACTTTAGCTGCTGTATTGTGAAATGACAGATGGGTGGGAGCACTTTCGTTCTGGGTGGACGCTATATGACATCCTCCCATTCTTGCCACTCAGTGAAGCGATCGGTGGTGCACCATGTCCCTCGGACATCGCCAATTACAGTAAAGAGCTTATGATGTAGGATCTTTACCATGTGATCAGCTGTGTTCAATCACAGCTGATCACAGTGTAAACAGGAAATGCCAGTGTCATGAACCTTGCAATACTGAAGTATTTCTCCTTTGATTCTATTACACAGTGGGGGTCTTCTGCACTGTATTAAGGCTAAACCCCCTCCAGACGGCTCTGTGGTCTGGAAGGAATGCATTGTTCTGTGTTTGACCATTTGTTTATGTACTTTAATTACCTCCTGGGGCTTCTCTGTGTCATTACACCTATCAGTCCTCCTATTCAAGCTATCAGACCAATCCCTGCTGACCCTGTTTCAAGTCCTAATTTGCATGGCCTAGAGGAACAAATTGAGGACTACAGAGTACTTTACAATTGACCAATAGGAAAGTGGGTTTTGGGTGTGGGGTGTTCAAACTGATATGTATAAAAGTGTATTGTGTGCATCCAATAAAGGAAGATTCCTGTTTGAACTTACATACAACCTGCCTGGTGTTTGTTCTGAGCTATCACAACTGGATTCGAACAGCACATAGCTGTTGTTCGAATCCCAGAGCATCGCATGACAGAACCATCAGATGTTGCGATCTGCAATCTGATTCTATAGCCACAGAGGAGTGTTGGGAGAGTGGAACCGAGCGTGCAGAGGCTCGTTACAGCCAGTTATCAGCATTCCTCTGCTCACGTTGACTGTGCGTGAGGAGAGGACAGTCGGTAAGCAGCATTCCTCAGTGGGGACATCTGCACTGACAATTAGGACACTGATCATCGGTGTTCTGATCATTAGTGCAGTCCTAACAGTGCGCATCAGTGCTGCCTGTTAGTGCCCATCAGTGATGCCTGTCAGTGCCCAGTAATGTCTGTCAGTGCCCATCAGTGCATCCTCATTAGTGCCGCCTATCAGTGTCATCTATCAGTGACTCCCTTCAGTGCCACCTATCAGTGCCCATCAATGCTTCCTATCAGTGCCTATGATTTCAACCTATCTGTGCCACCTATCAGTGCCCATAAGTGCTGCCTATTAGTGCCGATCAGTGCTACTTATCAGTGCCACTTATCAGTGCTGCATATTTGTGTCTTCTCATCAGTTCCCATCAGTGCAGCCTATTACTGCCTGCCAGTGCAGCCTCATCAGTGCACATCAGGGAATGAGATAAATAACTTATTTACAAAATGTTATAACAGAAACTAAGAAAAACAATTTTTTGTTTAGCAAAAAATAAAAACCCAGTGAAAATTAAATATCAACAAAAGAAATCACTATATGTCTCAAATAAATTATACAAATTATGTTTGGGTACAACATTGCATGACTGCGCAATTGTTATTCAAAGTGTGACAGCGCTGAAAGCTGAAAATTGGCCTGGGAAGGATGGGGGTGAAAGTGCCTTGTAGGCAAGTGGTTAACCACTTGACCTCTAGAAGATTTACCCCCTGCATGATCAGGCTATTTTTTGCGATATGGCACTGCGTTACTGACAATTACATGGTTGTGCGACACTGTACCCAAATACAATGTATGTCCTTTTTTCCCCACAAATCAAACTCTGTGGTTTTATTTTTTGTGCTATAAATGAAA
The DNA here is from genome assembly GCF_037356315.1 of Lithobates pipiens. Lineage (NCBI taxonomy): Eukaryota > Metazoa > Chordata > Amphibia > Anura > Ranidae > Lithobates > Lithobates pipiens. The sequence continues at coordinate 468,850,920 of NW_027507748.1, forward strand.
ATAGACTGAAAATTTTTGACAAATGATGTATTCTGCTAGATATTTTTGGTAAAAAAAAAATCCCAATAAGCCTCTATTGATTGGTTTACAAACTATGGGAATTTTTAAAACAAATTTTTACTATTTATTTATTAACTAGTAATGGCACCGATTAGGGACTTATAGAAGTAATATTGCAGTGAACAAATCGGACACTAACTGACACTTTTGACACTTTTTGCGGACCAGTGCCACTAATGCAATAATCAGTGCTAAAAAACATGCACTGTCACTGTGCTAAGGACACTGGCTGCGAAGCAGGGGTGATCAATGGGTTAACTGTGTGCCTAGCCTGTGATTCAGTGTAATGGGGGAGGTTTTTACTAGTGGAAGACATGAATCAGTGTTCCTGCTTTACAGGAACACAGAATCCATGTCTTCTGTACTCACAGAATGGCAATCTGCCTTGCCGTTCTGCCAGTGTACCGAAGCATCAGTCGGAGACGGCACACATGGGGTTGATTTACTAAAGGCAAATAGACTGCGCACTTTGTAAAGTGCAGTTGCCCTCTGCAAGTGCAGTTGCTCCAGAACCCAATCACGTACAATCACATGCAAGGAAGATAAAAAAAGTTGATTGGTTGATGGAAGTCAGCAGGGCTATTTACTAAGCTCTGGAGCAACTGCACCTGCACTCTTTTTGTCCTTAGTAAATCAACCCCATAGAGTCTGCCGTACCCGCCGTTCAGTTCAGCTCGCGCCCCAGACCTGGAGGTGTCAGATCACATACTAGGTACGTGATCTGGCATAGAACAACCACCCTGCCACGGTAAATGTACAGTGGGTGGTCCGCAAGTGATTAATATACATTTTTTACCGAAAGTATGTGTTTGATAAACATGTGAAAAAAAAATGTAAAGCATAACCATTTTTTTTCTTTTACAAAAGTTTTTATTATTATTAATTAACAAGTGTACATTTCAATACAATAGGCTTTATACAAATTACAGTTCAGGTGCGTTACAATATAATAATGAGTAAAGCAGGCTGTTGCCCAAGTGATGCCAACATATACTGTGTCCGGGTGGACCCGGGCGTTCACATGACTGTAACAGAAACTTGTCGTATAATGCATTGACAGCCCATGGTAATCATCCACTGTTAAATGGTAAGACAAAAGAAAGAAGAGGAGAGGAAGATATACTAAGAATCAAGAGTAGATTAAGAGATGTTGAAGAATGAGAAGCAGGGGAGAAGTAGTGAGGGTCAATGAAAGAAAAAAAGGGGGGGAGGAAAGGGGGATGAAGAAGAGGGAGGGGATGGGGGGAAGAGAATAGGTTCGCAGGGTGTGCACCACCAGTCCTTACATGGACAATAGAGCGACATCAAATCTAGGAGAATAATGATATGCGATCCAGGGCTGCCAGACACGTAGGAACTTAGCATGAGTGTCAGTAAGAACAGAAGACAATTTTTCATTGACCATAACATCATTCAGTCGATTCTTGACTGCCTCGAAACTCAGGGCTGGGGTTCTCCATGCTCTGGCTATTGTCAACTTAGTTGCAGTAAAGAGATGTTGCGCCAATTGGCGCTCCGGGCGTAACAGCGCAGTAATTGGTTTGCCAAGGAGTGCCTCAAACGGGTCTTTTTTAAGATTTACTCTAAGTAGGCTACGGAGCAATGCATACACCCTGACCCATAGTCTGCACACCCGGGGGCACGTCCACCAAATATGGGCCATAGTGCCCTCTTGGGCACAGTCCCTAAAACAAAGAGGGGAACAGGTAGGGACAAAGCGAGCCAGGCGCGTCGGGGTATAATACCACCGGTATAACACCTTATAAGCATTTTCCAGAATCACTACGTTGCGCGAGCAGTTGGATAAGGCTAGGGTCATTACCTGCCAATCCCCCGGATCCAGCTTCTTCCCCAACTCTCTCTCCCACTGCAAATGATAAGACCGCACTGGGGGCCTTCTCTTAGATATTAGAGCTGAGTATATCATAGATATCAGACCAGGAGAGTGGGGTCTGGATCTGCAGATGCTCTCAAAAGGCGTCAACCTGTATGGGGCGTCCTGAGATTTAAGGAGACTTTGGAGAAAATGACGGATCTGTAGATACCTGAAATGTTCTCTTAGAGGTATGTCATGTGATGAGCGCAAAACAGCATATGGTAAGATCTTAGTGGGAGTAAGCAAGGAGTGTACGTCGCTGAAGCCATTCATGGTCCACCACTTGAATTGCGCTGAGTCATCAAAGCCCGGAGGGAAAAGTGGACAACGTAAAAGTCGCAACAGCGGAAGATGGTGAGAAGCCAGCCCCGCCGAGTACTTCACCGAGTCCCACACACGTAGCGTATGAGTCAGACAAGGCCCTGTAATCTTAGGGCGATGTAGAGGTGGGAGCCACGGTAATGAAGAGATTGGGACGGGGTCAGTCTCTAGCAGATCAATAGTCGCCCAGAGTGGGAGTTGATATGTCTCGTGGAGGTGAGAGAGCGGAGCAATGGCAGCAGCCACGTAGTAGTCCCTTATATTCGGGACCGAGAGGCCCCCATCACTTTTGCTGGCGAACAGGACTTGTTTATTAATACGAGGGCGAGAAGATCCCCAGATAAATTGCAGGATCTTACGCTGATGGGTACTGAGGACGTGGGAGGGAATTGGGATGGGGAGAACCCTAAAATAATAAAGTAATTTTGGGAGATACGCCATTTTAATGGCCGTTATTCTCCCGAACCATGAAAGAGGTAAGGAGGACCACGCCGACAACATATCCGTTAATTGTTTGAGTAGTGGGGGATAATTCGCCTGATATAATGCCTGATATGTCGATGTGAGACGGATACCCAAATAAGGCAAAGAGGAAACCCACTGGTAAGGAAAGGCCGACTGCAAGTCCCCCAGCAGCTCCCCAGAGAGGTTAGTCGACAATGCCTTTGACTTAGATGAGTTAATCTGAAGTCCTGAGAGAGCTGCAAAGGATTGCAACAGTGAGTGCAAGTTTGGCAGGGAAGTTCTAGGAGAGGTGACAGAAAGAAGAATGTCATCAGCGAATAAGGAGATCTTATGGGGGCAACCTGCTATTTCTATGCCCCTGATATCTGGATGAGCTCTTATTGCCTCCGCCAGAGGTTCCAGTGCCAACACAAAGAGAAGGGGTGACAGCGGACACCCCTGGCGGGTTCCCCTGCGGATGTTAAAAATGGGGGATTCAAATCCGTAATACTTAACTTTTGCTCGGGGGGAATCATATAGGGCAGACATCCAAGCCATAAAAGAAGTCCCGAAGCCATAATGCCGTAGGACTGTCATGAGATAGGGCCAAGATAAGGAGTCAAAGGCCTTATTTATATCAAGGGAGAGAAGCATGGATTCCAGAGAGCGAGCCTGGGCTATATGTTGGAGTTGAACTATTCGTCTAATTGCATCTCCCGCCTGTCTCTGTGGTATGAAGCCAACCTGGTCTTTTTTTATTAAACGGGGGAGAAAAGAGTTTAGTCGGGTCGCCAAAATTTTTGTCAAGAGTTTCATGTCTACATTTATGAGCGAGATAGGCCTAAAATTGGCCCAAGAGGAGTGGTCACGGTCCGGTTTAGGAATCATCACCACATTTGCTGTCAGAAGATCTGGGGAGAGAGGGCAGCCCTTTTTTACCGAATTGTACATTGCCACCAAGTGGGGAGCTACTACCGGTGCCAGTTTCCTATAATAAAGCGTGGTGTACCCATCAGGCCCAGGACGTTTCCCAACCTTAAGTTCTTTTATTGCTTGTAGAACTTCGGAAAGCCGAATATCCCCATCCATGAGGGCAACATGGGCCCCCGTTAAGGACGGGAGCGAGAGACTTTCCAGAAAGTCTGCCGTGCCCTGCGCCACATCTCCCTCCGGAGCCGCGTATAGCTTCGCTAGGCGAAACCCGAATTCCTCCAGAACATGCTTCGGATTCCCTGATAGGACATTGTTCCGGTCTCGCAGGGTTATCGGATTCAGTTTAGGGGCAAAGGTTCGGAGTCTGTTAGCTAACATACGGTTTGGCTTATTAGCTCTCACATACCACCGCTGGCGGGACCAGCGTAGTATACGCTCAGCACCTTCAGTGAGACATAGATCAAGCTCCGATCTGGCTAGTTCCAGTAACTTACGGTTGCCCGGGGTGGGAAATTGTTTAAACTTCTCAGATAGTGACTCCAATCGGGACTCAAGCTCTTTCTGTTTTATCTCTCTAGCCCTCTTACGGGCCGAAGCCAGACCAATTATCCGACCCCGTAACACCGCTTTATAAGCCTCCCAAAGGACCACCGGAGACTGCACCGAGCCCAAGTTTTCACGAAAGTAGTCCTCCGAAGCCTTAATAATATCCGCAACCACCCCCGCATGTGAAAGAAGGGAATCATTCATTACCCAGGGAGAAAATCTAAGCCTATCTAGAATAGAGTGACAGACAACTAGCACAGGATCGTGATCTGACCAAGGAACAGCCAAGATTGAGGCCGATACCACTAACGGAAGGTGACGCCTGAGCATAAACATATGATCTATCCTGGAGTGAACCTGATGGGGATGAGAGTAATGGGTGTAGTCCCTTCCCTGAGGATGACACTCCCTCCACAGATCAACCAAGTCAAGCGTTTGCAAAGAGGACATGAATTTTTTGGCCCCCGCCGACTGTCCGTTTCTCTCGGGTGGCTGCTTATCTAGTATGGGATTTAATATAAGATTAGAGTCACCCGCGAGGAGGAGGGTGCCCTTGCAGTGGGACATAAGCAGGGTGCAGACATGGGTCAAGAAAGGCCCCGGATTTACATTCGGGGCATAGTACGTCAGTACTGTAACTTCCGTGCCATGAATAGTGCCTAGGAGCAATAGGTACCGCCCCTCAGGGTCTGCGATCTGTCTAGTGCAACTAAATGGAACTGATTTGCGAAAAGCCACGAGAACCCCCCTTTGTTTAGTTGAAGCATTTGCAAAAAATACCTGAGGGAACTGAGCATCGAAGTATCTAGGATGGGAGGTCTCAGAAAAATGCGTCTCCTGTAAACAAGCAATGTCAACATGTCGTTTGCGCAGATATTTAAAGACCTTCACCCTTTTATGGGGAGAGTTCATGCCCTGAACATTCAGGGACAACCAGTTAATTGTCATTGGGACAGCGCTGGGCGGCCATCAACCTTGAACCAGAGTACACACCCTGCGAACCCAGAGAGGAAAGAAAGGGATAGAGGCAGTGAGGAGGGAGAAAGAAGAGAGAAGTAAGAGAGAAGTAATGTATCACATCAGAAAAGGTAGTAGAATCATGCAATGCTGCGAACATATAACTCTGTAACCATAAGATTGCTTTGGGTCGGGGGTTAAACATCCCACTACCTGGTCGGGTGTTGACTCGAACGTCGGTTCGGATCAAGTACCCTAACGTGAGGGTGCAGTGGTCCGTCGGAGACCACTCGGCTTAATTAAAACAATAACCAAGAATATAAAAGAACATGTCAACAATGGCATATAGATGCAAACCCCAAGAACAAGTGAAAAACTGTAAGGAAAAAAAAAAAAAAAAAAAAGAACCTCACCATCCGCCACCCGCCCCCCCCCCCCCCCCGAAAAAAAAACAGGCAGAGCATATGGTGACCCCCTGTCCACGAATAAACAGCATGAACCCAGCGTCATTTGAGTGGAACCCAAAAACAGGTGTGCCCTTTGACCGCATAACCATTTTTTTTATCCACTATAGATCTCCGATATATGATGTTTTGTGATCTGAAACCTATTTTTGACTAAATGCTATAGGTAAAGAAATAAAAAGAATGCAATAATGGTTTTGGTAGCAAAAGGGTGAAATAAATGGGTTTTACTGCTTGCTATAAGATATGTATTATATCACAGCACCATTTAAAGCAGTCTGCAGCAATGTGCAGCAATCTGCACATTTGATTTGGCAAATATGGTAGATAAGGAACAGCATCTTCAATACTCAGCTTTGATGTGAAAAAGTATTTTGATCGCCTTAGCTGGACTTTTTTCTTTGCTGCTGAACAATATTACAGAAAGTTGTTGCTCATACTTACTGTCATTTGCCTTTCCTGGATCATCCTCAAGTCAGCCTACAATGGGTCAGCTCCGCCCCTCTGACCCCTCCAGGACTACCTTCATATAGCCCATAAAGAACCACTGTCTCCCCATGCCAGCGTTTAACATGTGTGACCTCCCGACGGCAAGTTTGGGTGGAAGTTCCCTGGCTGACAAGAGGAGGATCCAGGAAAGTATGGTAAGTAACAAATTTCTGTAATCCTGAAACCGCCTCGTTTCAGCCTACAATGGTATGTAACAAGCAATGCTATAGTAAGGGGAAAGAATAAATAAAAACACCATAACTACTGCTAAACAAAATTTCATGAGCCACCACACCCACTCTGTAGTGATGAATACATGTATTATCTGCACTCCAGCTTGCTGCCCTGCATACAACTTTCACGGAGACATTTGCATACGCCTTCAACTCTGTTGGAGGAGGAAGCCCCTGTAATCTGTTAGCAATTCAAATTGTTTAAATTATCCAAGCCAATATAATTCTGGGCAGAATGCCACACCCCTTCCTCAAACCATTAGAGTAGACAAACAAATTTTCCTCTTTACGGAACTCACTAGTTCGTTTCATATATTCTGTGACTTAACCAAATCGAACTTCTTCCATTCATCCTCTATACCATCATCTGGGAAGGTTGGAAGAATTTTTTTCCCAATTTAAATGAAAGGAGGTAGATACTTTTGGCAAAAAAACTTGACATTGGTCTTGGAACTATTCTGTCTTGTAGAAGCAAGCAGTATGGCTCTTTCACCGAAGAGGTGCAAAGCTCTGAGACTCTACACACAGAGCCAATATCTATCAAAAAGATGCTCCATGAGGTCAAGTGAAACAGAGAGCAAAACGACAAAGGTTCAAATGGTGGTAGTAGTGCTTTCAGTACCATGGTCAAGTCCCATTTGGAAAGTATGATTTTACCGGAGGACGAATCTTCACTGCAGCTTTTAAGAACCAGATGAACAAAGGATTAAAGGCCCAATGTTTATTTACCGTTGCCAATATGTCTGAAACCTGCACTCTCAAGGAATTACATGCTAAGCCACTCTCCAGGTCATTCTGAAGGAGGTCTAGAACATTTGACACCAAAGGATTACATTTTTCCTCCACAGTCATCCACAAAAAAGCTTTCCAAACTCAATGGTAGGCAGATTTTGTGTAACAGTTTATGGCTTTTAGCAGCGTTCCTACCACATTTTTAGACAGTTGTAGACCTCTCAGAGACCTCCTTTCAATCTCTATGCAGCTAGCTTCAACCAGTTTCGGGATTCGAATCATAAATCACATTCTGGTGCAGAAGATCTTGTCAAACAGGAAGCCGAACAGGTTGCTCCAGCTTTATTTTCCAGGTTAACGTGAGCCAGGACAGTGATCCCACTGGAGAAGGAAATTGAGCTGGAACATCCTTCTTCGCCACCTGACCCACAGCACCATTGGGATGGTCGTGGAAAGGAGGCCAAATATTGAGTGCAAATATTCTTTTGTTAAAAGAGATTATTTTGGCATCATTATTTTTGTGCATAACTGCACTTCTTGTACTTTCCTCCTGGGAAGAAATATTAGACCTGCGTCCATCTTGCCTTGGACTGGAAACCCAAATATTCCAGAACTTGAGTCGGCTACATTTGGCTTTTCTTGAGATTTCTAGAAATTTATCAGCCAACTGAATTGATTTGTGAGATTTATCAGCAAATTAAATTGAGAAAGGGTCTCACAGAATAGGGCCACCTAATTGTGAAGAATACCAATTGATGGGGCAAGCGGCAAGATGAGGCATGGTCTGCAAGCACCGGAGATGGCCACCTAGACACAGAGCTTGTCAGCCAAGGGAGATAACTGGAGTGACACAGGCAACCTGACTCCTAATCATCCGGGCATCCCAGACGCGAGACAAAGAATGAGTACCACCCAAAAAAAATGGTGGTCTACTTCCTCAAGCCAGCACCTAAAGTCAGTCACAGCCAAAATGGCACTGCCATGGCCACGATACAAGAGACATACATGGATCTCCCTATTGAGATTCACGAGGACCAAGACCCCCAAAAACTACCCTCATCCCCAAAACACAGATTGGAGGGAAATTCCCACACAGGCAGCCCAGTAAAGGCCACATTCGGATGGCTCCACTGCCACTGCCTGCCAAAATTGAGGCCTTCCAATCCAACCAGGCCTTACACACATCCCTGGCCTAATTCCCCACTACAGGGCAGCAGGTGATTCATACCACCCTAAAAGATATGCTGTTTTTTTACTTCAATCCTCATTCATGACTGATCTTTCATGTTTATTTACCAAGATATCCACTGACATGCATGTCCTGGATGAAAGAGTTTCACACATAGAAAACAGCGTGGAGGAATGCACCGCAACTGTCAATGATCTGATCGACACATATGATGAAGTAAGAGAGGAGGGTAAGGGCCAAACTGGCTGATTTATAAGATGGATCCAGAAGGAACAATATAAAACTGAGAGGGGTTCCTGAATCTATCTTGCCAACTGACCTTCCCAAATATGCCAAACTGACCTTCCCAAATATGCCAAAGAGCTCATGCATATCAATCTTCCCGATGCCTCACCTAGAGATCTGATTGTCGATCAAATCCACAGCATTGCTAAACCATCTCACCTAGCAGCCTCCATCCCTAGAGATGTTTTAATGAGAGTGCACTTCTTCCACATAAAACAAAAAATTCTCACAAAAGCCAGAACCAGCTCACCTCTCCCTGCACCATATGATGGGATTCTACTTTTCCTGGATCTTTCAAAATATACCCTGCAATTGAGGAGACAACTCAACCATGTCACCAAAGGCATCCACAACCACAAACTTCAATTTAGATGTCAGATAAACAAATAAATCATGTGCTGTGCTATCCCCTTAATGATCTGCTGAACCTGCAGCAAAAACCTAAAAAACAAAATTGTTATCTAAAGTGATGTGCTTATAAAATCAAATCCAAGAATATAATAATAATAATAATATATAAGCGACTAAAGCCGTCATTCAGCTTTCAACATCATATAACATGAATATACACACATTTCATAAAATATAAATATTAATATATTATATATATATATATATATATATATATATATATATATATATATATATATATATATATATATATATATATATATATATATGTATATATATATATATATATATATATGTATATATATATATATATGATTTATAGGCACAGTTTTTGCTGCAGGTTTAGCAGGTCATTAAGGGTATAGCGCAGCACATGATTTATTTGTTTATCTGTGATTCTCACACATTAGTATGGGATGTGATTAGTGCTAGCAGCTGTCATTATACTATTATAAGATAGGGGAACTTTGATTTGCTAGCTTGCAAGTCCTTTACTATTCAATTTAAATGGCGCTACCCAGCAACTCTGCTCATAACAAGAAATGGTACATCACATGTGAGCAATACCCTCAAAAGGGGTATGGATCTACTACATACTGAGCCTCCTCAGGAATCTAATCCACCTCTGGAACAATGTGGACCACATCCATCACGCTACACCGCAGTGAGATACTGAACCTGACCAAAATCAAAGTTCTGAGTCATAATGGGCCTATAGCTCTACACAGATATCGGCCTTCAGATTTATAAATCCATTCAACACTTGACTAGCATTTCCCCTCATAGTGGTTTTGTTGAAATTCACATTTCTCTACTCCACCTATCGTTCTAACCAGTAGTACACCCGCCCAAATCTAGTGTCCTACAAGTTCTAATTTTCTCCTGTTATTATCTCTTTCTGTTATTAACCTTGTTATTTTACAGATGTAGCTCTAAACTCCACATGGGTCCTCACGTATCAACCAGGATCATCAGAGACTACAACTAACAACACCTGTCTTCTAAATCACGGACCTTATCCTCTCACAACTAACTGCAAGTGTTTGTGATTTTAAGGGTCATCCCTACACCATCAACAATGCCACTTACAGTACTGTCCCTCAATGCCAATGGACTTAACCACCTGGCAAAAAGACACTCACTTTGGAAAATAGCCCAAGACCTGAAATGCTACATCCTAGGTGTGCAAGAGATGCATTTTCCATCTTCGGCTACCCCTACATGTATGAACAAACACTTCCCTAATATTTACACAGCTTCTTTCACCTCAAAAAAAAAAGTGGCATACTCATAGCGGTGAAAAATACGGTTACTTTCCAACTTACACAACTCGCTTTAGACTCAAATAGTCGATACATTATCCTAGCCTGTACCATGAACAAAATTACACACTCGCATATAATATATGCCCCACCCGTCCACCTAATGCAGTTTCTCGGCAAGCTTATGTGAATTGTCAAACCTATGCAACAAGGATACTTAATCTTATGCAAGCCAAGTAATCTTCAAACCAGCCAGAAGTGCTAGTCTGCCAGTGGATGACATGATAGCCTTCGCAGAGACATGAAAACAACAATATAGATTTGGATATGAAGATTTATACTACCATGAGGGAGTATGGTATGGCCTGTGTTGGAGTTCACTTCAGTAGCCAAGGCTATTTGGTTCTTAGCAGACAAGTTGAGGGCAGACTTGGCCAGTAATAAGCCTCTGTGGTGTTTGGTCCAGTGAGGCAGTGCAACCACTATGAAGGCAGCAGGCTGTTCCTCCTACTATTCTGTGGGGTTAGTAAAGCCCTATGGCTTAACCCACTGATGGTGTATACCTCTTCTAAGTTGATTGGAATATGATTTAAGATGGAATCAGTCTGATCCTCTCGAGGAGCAGCAAAGTTCCTTTTCACTCAAATGTGCCAAGTAGGTGTTTTATTACAGAAATGTAATGCAAATGTGGGTAGGAGACTCAGGATCAATGGACCCTGTGCAGCACTTGTCTTTGTGTTGTAATCTGTGTGCAACAAAACCTTGGGACAACAACGGAAGATTCTAGGTGTGCTGGCGAGTTGCACTTTGTGCAGTAAGGAAGTCAACAGAATTTCTTCCCACTCTTTCAACTCCTCTAATTCCCACTATGGTTCCTTAGAGCAATCAAGGCTTTAAGCAAATGTTACCAAATTTTGTCCAACGGAAACAATTGGTCCATTGTTGTTAGTCGGAAAGAAGATTCAGGCAAGATGTGTAACAAAGGATCAAGATCCAAAACGTCCTATAGAGTCATTGAGAACAATCACTCAAAACTATCGGATAAAACCGCTACAGTTCTCTAGATATAGCTGATGTGTACATGCACACTTTGCTACACCCAGGCTTCTGAGAATTTCACTGCGGGCTCGTTCAGCAACCATTGACCTTTCCACATTTTCCAGAACATTGCTTCCAGTAGTGGCCATCTTGCAGAAGCAAGGGCTTCAGGTTCCTCATGTGGACAACAGATGCGGGTGGCTCAACATCCTCTGGGTCCTGGCAAACCCTGATTCAGAGAGAAGGCTAATTAATCTCATTATAATAATGACATTTTAGACATTCAGGAGAATACTGTAGAGTTGCCTCCACGTAAGTCCTAATACTGTCACCCTTTGTGTGGGAAAGTCCTAGCTCTAACCCATCTGTTTGTATCCTATGGTCTCAAATGGTCAAGAAGATTAAGAACATCATAAACTGGCCTTCTAAGGTAATGAAAGATTTTACTCCCTTTTCCAGGGAAGATTACCCCACATATGAGATTAGTCCCGTCGATGGGGGCTAAGGATAGTTAATCTTATCAACTTCATAAACTTCCAGACGTAACAATCATTAAAGTCTATTCACCTTTGTGACCTCCTAGCTCAAGTCAATGACGTAGGCCAGTGGAGAACGAAGTGTCTAACCGCAGGGGTACAGTAATTCCCAAGTGATGAATTCATTTGGGCAACACAGCCTAGGAGGCCTCAGGTATGCCCCAAACAGACGCCTATAGGTAATCTCCTATCTTCATGGCAAGAGGCATCTCCTATTCAGGTTTGCCAATGGTAAAACCTGTCTCATCTCATTGCTCTGTGTTCTGTTGTCTCAGAACTTCCTCTCAGATATGGTAAAATATGAAGCCTTGGATGTCAAGGATGGTCAATAGGAAGAATGTTCCCCTTTAAAAGGGTGCTCAGAATGCCATATTTAGGGACAGCTAAAAAAATATTTTGTATCATGCTGCTGGCTTTGCGAAGTGATGCTGAACCTTGAACTCTGTAGGCACCATCAAAAAGGTAGTTCATCAGCCACAGCTCAAGGAACCCCTAGCGACCTCTGGATGAACCACAGGGGTCCACAGAACCCTGGTTGAGAATGGCTGCCCTATACCAACAAGCAGTTCTATGAATCTCAACCTCCAGTAAACTCAATGGTCAGGAATGGAAGTCATTCCTGCAAGAGGAGCTTCCCAGAAGTGGAAGCAGTGGATCTACTAACATCCAGCTGGGTCAGCAGGTTAGCCTGTATAGCCACCAGACTCGTGATCTCTAAGCTCCTCATCAGGATCATAGTGCATGGTGGGCAGGTTTAAAAAGTCTTCCTGAGATCTCAGACCATGCACAACAGAGCCAAGTGTATCCAAATTCAGCCACGTTACATCTAGCAACTGGGAGTTAGAAAGACTCATTGCGGGATCTCGCCTTCATTATTTGAAACATTGGGGAAGCCGGAGGAAGCGGCGGCAAACTCCAGGTATACTAGAACATGGAAAATCTTGCAGAATTTCAGGATGAATCCTCTGCTCTTGACTGCAACTAGGGTCATTCTTCTGAACAAGACTACCTCAATAGGTTCAGTGACACCAAAGTAGTATTTCTTAAGGATATCACGTCTTTGAGAACTCTTTCAGAGATCCAAGCATCAAGCAGTAAACTACCTTATTGCTACCATGATCAAACAAAATGGCTCTGGTTACTTCTTCACCAGCACCAGATGAAGGTCTGCATCTTTGCTTTTGGGTCAAGACATCACGCTTACGGCATGTCCAAACCTAAGAAGTCAAGCGTCACCACAAGCTGGAGTAATGGACTCTATGTGGAAGAAATACATGGAAGTAGTCCTTCTCTAGAAGGTCACAGTGGTCTCTTCATGCCTGGCAATATCAGAAGAAGACTTACACTGTCCGCTAAGACAATAGCCTTATCTCGGGTCAGAGTAGCCTAAAGGGCTTATAGAAAGAAGATAAATTCATCAATCTAGTGCAGAGCTCACTTTATCCGATGGATGTGCTCATGGGCAAAATTCAGAGGTCCAGAATTTTATAGGATACCAACCAGGTTCATATACTACAAACCATTTTTGTGCTTATTGCAAAGTCAATCAGGCAACATTAGAAGCAGGGGAATCAACTTCAGTTCTAAACTGACGATATGTTGATTCATATGCTTCAGCATGGCCCCCCCTTATAGGTTTTGAAGGCATGCTACATCCCATTCCTGTATGCTGTCATGCTTTGTGTCAGGAAAACGGAAAATGTTATACTTACCTGACGGTAATTTTCCTTTCCTGATGCAAAGCATGACAGCATACAGGTCCCTCCCTTGTGCGTTTCGCATTTGAGTATAGTTACGAGAATGCCACCTAGGACGAGGCGACTTTAAATATAGTATAACTTGTCCTGATTGAGCGAGAGGCGGAGCCTATCCCATTCGTGTATGCTGTCATGCTTTGCATCAGGAAAGGAAAATTACCGTCAGGTAAGCATAACATTTTCCGTTATATAGGGTGCAACCCCTTCCTCTCACCTACTTCAGTTGTGAGGAAGGGGTTGCACCCACAAAATGCATACATTGTTCTCCCTTGATAGCAGATAGCACATATTGACACACTGTGTGCATCTTTAACCACTTCAGCCACTTCCGCGGTAGTCCAACGTTGCTGCCAAATAAAATTGACATCCTTTTTTTCCCCACAAATAGAGCTTTCTTTTGGTGGTATTTGATCACCCCTGTGGTTTTTATTTTTTCCGCTATAAACAAAAAAGGGAGCAACAATTTTGAAAAAAATGCATTATTTTTTACATTTTGCTATAATAAATATCACCCAAAAATATATAAAAAAAAACATTTTTTTTCCTCAGTTTAGGCTGATACGTAATCTTGGACATATTTTTGGGGAAAAAAAATCACAATAGGCGTTTATTGATTGGTTTGCGCAAAAGTTATAGCGTTTACAAAATAGGGGATAATTTTATGGCATTTTTATTAATTTTATTAATTTTTTATTTTTTTATTAGTAATGGCAGCGATCAGCAGATTTTCACCTATGCGCAGTATATATCAAGGTAACACGTGTCTGTCGTATGTATGTATGGTGTTCTGAGGAAGGAGGACAAACATTCTAAAGCCCTTGTACACACGGTCGGAGAATCCGTCGGAATGTGTCCTATCGGACCGTGTTGTCGGATAATCCGACTGTGTGTGGTATGCATCGGACTGATTCTGTCGGAATATCCGTCGGACCCAATTTTCCAACATGTTGGAAATATTTCCCGACCAACTGGCTCGATCGGACATACTCTGATCATGTGTAGAGAATTTTGATCGGACCAAGTGCCACGCATGCTCAGATCAAATTCCTACATCAAAGCTATTGGCTACTAGCCTGAACGTAGTCCCATCGTAACGAAATGATGTCATCACGTTCTGAAAGATCAGATTTTTTGACAACTTAGTCCGACCGTGTGTAAGCAACAGTTTCGGACAAGATCCGACGGACAAAATCCGACGGGCAAAATCCGACGGATTTGGTTGTGGAAATCTCTGACCGTGTGTACAGGGGCTAATGAAGGTAACATCTTAACTTTGGTACATCAGTGGCCTATACTGCTTCAAGATTGAGACCTATATTGGGATAAGATTATGAGAGTTTAGGCTGGCATTAGTGTTTTTGTCTTGTATATTGTCTTACAGCAAATTAATCACTTTAAGGATCCAGAATTCATGGCCAGTTTCATCAACAAGTACAGGGAGATGAGGAATTTGTGGGAGATGAAACACAGCTTATATTATTTGTGAAGACTTGGGTCCCGATGCAACCATCATGTTCTTGGAAAAAAAAATTGGGATGTTGAGGAACATGTATACAAAGGAGCATAATAAGATCCAGAAATCACTCAGATCAGGAGCATCAGCAGAGGATGTGTATGTACCCAGGCTGTGGTACTTCAACAAACTGTGGTTTCTGGATGACCAGATTGAAGCCAGGGAATCATTTTATACCCTTCCCTGCAGCCTTCCCTGAAGCCTTCCCTCCACCCTTCCCTCAACCCCAGCAGAGGCTGACGAGGAACAACCTGGGCCTTCCATCCTGGAAGAAGTGGATGCGCCCAACTGGAGTCAGGTATATTATTTTTAGACATCTTTATTGTCCTAATATTAACAATGTTAACTAGATGTTATAATTGATAACAAATGAATGATTAAAAAAAAAAGTGATGTACGCATATCAATAGACAGTAGGGGACAAAAATGATTGGAACAAGAATAAAAAATGCTGGGGTCAGAATGATAGTTTTTTCCTGTTTAACATTCAATTTTCAAGTCATGAGCTGAAAAGTGTGTGTGATTGATCAACCAAAAACTAAAACTATGTCCCTTTTTTATACACAGGATGAGCTCAGCCAGAAGGAGGGTCTGGAAAGTGTTAGCCAGGAGGAGGCCGTGCCCAGGGTCAACCAGGAGGTGAGCGGGCCCAGTGGCCTCACCCAATCACTGGTGTCTCCCCTCTACCTTACAACCAAAAGGCCCAGGAAGGGGACGATGATGGAGGAGGCAGCACTGGGCCTCATTAGGGAAGCAAGTGAGGTCCTTAGGAGCCCCCCGATGCTGAAGAGGCCCATGGCTGCTATCTAGCTACTGGATTGCAGAAAATTGGAGGAGGGCCCATGCCACCTCTGTGAGGGTATTTTTGCCCTTCAGAAGGGGTTGAGGGGCCAGCTGACTAAGAACAGCCACGTATGTGAGCTCGTCCATCCTCCTCCTCCTCCTTCTGCCACAAGTCCACCTCCAGAGCCACAGCCTCCAAGGAAGGATCCAGGTAAGGCTGCAGGGAAGTGTGGAGGGAAGGCTGCAGCGAAGAGAAGAAATTGATGACCTGGCTGCAGTCTGCTCTGATAGAAGACTCAGGCTGTTGTAGTAACACAGCCTAGGGACATATATGTCATCTGCTGCTGGTCCTGATCTCTGGGAGTCCTGGACCAGATTGTGCTCCAAATTATATGGACTCCTCAAGCTCCCAATTTAATTTTCTACAGATTTGATGTCTGCCCTGGGGGCCAAAAGGCTTTGCAAATTCCAAAAATTTCTCCAGCGTTGCCTTCCCTCTTTATTTAGAATAAATGGATATTTTATTTTCAGAAAATACTTCCCTATGTGTTTTTCTACAAAAAATTTAATTTGTTTGTAGGCAGGTACATTTCAAAAAGAAAATGTCAAATTAAAAAGGGACACCAACCTCCTTGAGGTTAAAAAATACAAGATAATAATGTTATTGTGGTAACTTGACACACAAAAAAAATTATATATGAAGATCAATAGAAAATAATTTTTCAATAATCAAAAAAAAAGGATATCTTGATGAAATAAAAAAAAATGACTGTAAAAAAATTATTCTAAACATTATTATGGAGATTTGGCTATTAAAAAATAAAAGATTATTCATAAGATCACGAGAAATAATCAAAAAATACGTTTGTGAGAACTCTGGGTGAATATCAGCAGCAAAACAACTTAATTCTTCTAGGATTATAAAGAACAAAAGAATGCGCTGCATTAAAAGATCACAGAATTTGCTGCATGAGGAATGTGCTATCTCCATTATGAACGCTAGTTTTAACACACTGAGCGCTTCCGTCTCGTACTTGCTTCAGAGCATGCGTCGTTTTTGGTCTGTTGGAACAGCATACAGACGAGCAGTTTTCCCGATAGGAATTGGAGCCATTGGAAAAATATAGAACATGTTCTCTTTCTAGGTCCATCAGAATTTTCTACGTAAAAAGTCAGATGGGGAATACATGGTCGGAATATATGATGAAAAGCTCCTGACAGACTTTTTCTGTCAGAAATTCTGCTCGTGTGTACGGGGTATCAGAGTTTTGCTGCTCCTCATCCAGTTTTAAGCCTCCTACACAACCGTTTCTGTTTCAGTTAAAGACTAGGGGGTTGATTAACTAAATGCAAATCCACTCTGCACTACGAGTGCACTACAAGTGCACTTGGAAGTACAGTCACTGTAAATCTAAAGGGAAGATCTGAAATGAGGGAAAGTTCTGCTGATTTTATCATCCAATCACGTGCAAGCTAAAATGCTGTTTTTTTTATTTCCCTTGCATGTCCCCCTTGGATCTACAGCAACTGCACTTCCAAGTGCACTTGTAGTGCAACGTGGATTTTCCTTTAGTAAATAACCCCCATTGACTCTATATCATTATATTAATAGACACATTGGGTTTTTTTTACTAAAGGAAAATACACTTTGCGCTACAAGGAAGTGCAGTAGTTGTTAGGGTCGTCACCTTTTCTTCAGGTCAAACCCGAACAATTAAGCTGTGCACAGCAATTTTTTTCTAGTATATGCTATCCATATTTTGCTATTAAATAACATTTCTAATCATATGAAGTTAATAGCAAGCGTCCCCCTTTACATCAGAGTCCACAGAGTTCCCCTTTTACATGAGTCCACAGAGTTCCCCTTTTACATCAGAGTCCACAGAGTTCCCCTTTTACATCAAAGTCCACAAAGTTCCCCTTTTACATCTGAACTCGCAGAGTTCCCTTTCACTATAAGGGGGAACTCTGCAGACTCTAATGTAAGGGAGAACTCTGAGGCCTCTAAAATAAGGGATGCTCTGGAAACCCTGATTTAAGGGGGTAAACTGAGAACTGATGTACGAAGAAGACTCTGATGTAAGGGGAAACACTGTGGCCTCTGGTGTAAAGGGCAACTCTGATGTAAGGGGTGTTCTGAGAACCCTGATTTGCCTTAGTGTACTTACTCAGAGGCAGGAGAGAGAAGGGGGGGACTTCAGTCACAGACAGGGATGGATGGTGAGCTCACTCACCCTTTGGCAGTCAGCACCTCTCATCCAGATGTATCTGAGGCTGCTCAACTTCAAATTTCTGGCCCCAACTTTCCTTTTGTGAGACACAGCACTGCGGATTGAAGTGTGGGCAGACAAAGTGAGGTATGGGGAAGAGGAGACCTCTCTCCTTTTCTGACTGTTTGTGTTAGCTTTGGGCAGTGTGAAAGAGTACAACAGACATTCTCAGCTTAGAAAACTGCAGACAACCCTGCTGGTAAGCCATAGTCCAGTCTAAATAATATGTCCGGATCTCAGACAGTCTGAAATCCAGACACATGCTTCCAAACCCGAACTGTCTGGGTGAATCCTGGACAGGTGACAACCTAATCATGGTAGATCTAAGGGGGACATGCAAGGAAAATAAACAGCATTTTTGCTTGTACATGATTGGATGATAAAATCAGCAGAGCTTCCCCTTGTTTCAGATCTACCCCTCAGATTTACAGCGACCGCACTTCAAAGTGCACTTGTAGTGCAGAGTAAATTTGCTTTTAGAAAATCAACCACAATGCGTGAATTCAGTTAAGCCATAAATATCTTGGTAGTCTTGTTAATGCAAGCACTCCTTCTATATTTATTTTCTGTTTAATACAGTAGAAGATTCAAGACCCAATTAGCTACATAATGAAATAACTTAATGCTAAAAGCTCTCCAATTATCAACAAGCATTGTAAGGTGCTTCTGCTGTTTAAAGTTATTATAGTGTTACCATTACTACTGAGTTAAAACTGGAATATTCTCTTAAATGCCTTAAAGTAACCGGAGGCAGAATATAAAATTTCCTTTTTTTCGTTGCTAAACAATATTGCTTTTTATCTCTTGCTAGTTGCATGCATGCATTTGGTTTAAATAATTTAACGTTACTGTTCCTTTTAATACACACAAGTCCTTAGTCTGTCATTTTCTTCATGTCTTTGTTAGAAGAGGGAATTAAAATGGAATGTAAAAAGTTTGGTACACCACTTATATTGCAGTTGCTATATTATGTAGTGCACTACAGAGAACCGTGAATGGTTCTTCCAGATAGCATTTACGCATTCAATGAAAATACATTACTATCTTTAACTTTGTTATAATGAGTTGATGCTGGAGTTACAGGTAAACATGAGAGGATGATTGTAGGAGATGCTGATCCTTTGGCAAGTTACCCAATATGCACTTGTGATTATCTTTATTGGTCTAATGCACAGCCCATAGTGGTCAGGAACTATAGCTGGCTAGTGTTTTTTCTGTCTATCGACGTCTGGTTGACCCCAGGTTGACTAACAATTGGCCTCTGATATCAGCCAATAAACATCAAGGAATGAATCCTATTCATACCTTTCTGTTTGTTTACCCTTCATCCAGGAGTAACATTTAACATGTTGCACCCGTAATTAGGGTGCAACATGTAACATTTCACTATGAGCTTATCCCAGCACCCCCTTGCTAGGGATTCTTCTCACCACAGCTACTGTCACAATTTAAAAACAGCACAGCTGTGTGGAGCTCTGCCCACACAGACACATCATTCATTCACAGAAATCCGTGAATGAATTAATTACAGGTCCCATCTGATGGCTTGTAATTCACTGTTGTAGTTCATTCACACTACCTACAGCTTTCAAACAGAAAGCCTGTACAGAGGTACAGGCAGAAAGCTGTAGGTAGTGTCTGCTGGGGCCTGACATTGCACCTGCTACCTGCTGATCACATATGAAATGTTCTGCAGGCTTCTGAGAAAAAAAGTAATAAATTAACATTTTTTTTATTTTTTTTAAACATTTTTTTTTATTGAAATTCCAGAAAAGAAAAATAAGCAGAACAAACATTCTAAACATAATATACAGTACACAATCAAGATACATAGCTCACAAGAAATAGTCACAAGGTTCCAAGGATAAACAGAAAAGGGTGTAATATGCCCCTGTTAGTCAAATACTAGGTTACATACAGTAAATACAAAGTCAGGAGGAGAATTTATTTACCCATATGCTCCATGAACAAGAAAAATCAGCGTATTTCAGGGCAGTAAGTGCTATGAGGCATTCAAAGGTCTAATTAGAATTAACCATATTCACTACCTCTGAGCCCCTGTACACACGGTCGGAGATTTCCACAACCAAATCCGTCGGATTTTGCCCGTCGGATCTTGTCCGAAACTGTTGCATACACACGGTCGGACAAAGTTGGCGAAAAATCCGATCTTTCAGAACGTGATGACGTAATTTCATTACGATGGAACTACATTCAGGCTAGTAGTCAATAGCTTTGATGTAGGAATTTGATCTGAGCATGCGTGGCACTTGGTCCGATCAAAATGCTATACACATGATCGGATTAGGTCCGACTGGCCCAGTTGGTCGGGAAATATTTCCAACATGTTAGAAAATTGGGTCGGACGGAGATTCGGACGGAATCAGTCCGATGCATACCACACACAGTCGGATTATCTGACAACACGGTCCGATAAGACGCATTCCGACAGATTCTCAGACCGTGTGTACAAGGGCTGAGAGGTCGGCGAGATATTTGATTTACAATTTTTAAGGATAAGTATGTGGGCCACCAGAAAAATGTGATTAACTACTGGCTGCTGAGGTACAGGGTAAAGATCAATACCCAGATTTAGTAAGACCATGAAGAGTTGAGGTTTGGCTAATACAGGCATACCCCACTTTATTTACTAAAGCTGAAAAGTGCAAAATCAGAAAATCAGGCTCATTTCTGCATAGGATCCAAAAAGCTTCTAAACCCAGCTTGTTCAATTAAGCTTTTGTAATACAACATGGAAGCTCATTGGTTTCTTTGCAGAAGTGAGCCTGATTTGACACTTTTCAGCTTTAGTAAATAAACCTCATTGTGTACTTAAAAGTGGGGTATGCCTGTACACCAGTGCAGGAGAAGTTTAATCGAAATACACTAGACCAGAAGCTAATGAGGCAAAGACAGCCCCAAAGGCTGTGCAGGAGATTCCCTACTTGTTCACATTCACACCAACACGTGGGGTAGGCAGTTGGAAATATTTTGGCTAGTCTAAATGGTGTATAGTACCATCTATTAGCAATCTTAATCATCACTTCAGAATGATTGGAACAGTGAGATGCTTTAGCAATCAAATGGAATGCAGCTTGCCATTGTTCTGGGGAAAATGAGACATGGAGATTGGATTCCCACTTTAACATAGGGCTAGATTTGTTTGTCTTGAAGGGTATTGTAGATAAGGGAGATCCCACACAATTTGGGCTTGGGCTAGGTAAGGAAGTTCTAGATTTTGGGAGAGAGTGAGATTGTTGGAGGTGGATTTTTGGCCATAAAGTGTAGCAGCCTCGCACACGTAAACTGGTGCTTTTGTTGGAAGATGATACTTTGGTACCAATTAAGGAGTACTGCCTTTAAGCAGATCCTTGACAAAGGTAATGTCATGGCTTTTCAGGGGTTTAACTGAAAGAGAGGGGATCATGGCTTCAAAAATTTGAGAGGAAAAAAAAATGTGGATAGGTGCCTTGGAGCTAAGCGTGGCAGACGTAAGATATCTCCAAGCCCGCAATGACGTTTGCTTAGGTATTGTTAAAGTTTTGGGGTCCCAAGGTTTCCACCTGTCACTGGGGAGAAATAAGTAAAGGTTACCAGTGGTGGCGATAGCTGCTTGTAAGTCTGCCTAAAGAGGTGCTTTTCCTGTATGGAACCAATGCTTGATTTGATCCAGTTGTACTGCTCAGTAGAAGTCTCTAATATCTGGGAAGCCAGCTCCACCAAGGGACCTGTGACTGGTTAAGCAAGAGTGAGAGCATCTGGCCCTTAATCCTTTCCATAAAAAGGATTTAAAGGTTCTTGTCAGGGTCGTCATGAAGTGGATTAGGATGGGGATAGGTAGAGATCTGAAAGTATAGATAATCTGAGGAAGGATATTCATTTTTAGCACCGCTAGTCTTCCACACTAAGATAGTTCAAATTGGTTTATTCATTGTAGTTCCTTGTCTATTCTGGAGTTCAGGGCTTTAAAATTGGCAACCGCCAAAGAGGTAGAGTAGGTGATAAGGGCAATACCCTGATAAGGGATCCCTTCCTACCTCCAAGTAAAGGGGAATTGGTTCTGAAGTTTAGATTTAGTGGAGGATCAGACTCCTAGGTCTAAAATTATCAACTTGGCGGCTTTCATCTTGTAGTATGAAATGCGGTTAAATTGAGAAAAGTTTTTGAAAATCTGTGGTAAAGAAGATTTGGGATATGTCACAAGTAGGATGATGTCATCTGCAAAAAGATTTATCTTATGGGTGGAATTGAGAAAGGGAAAGCCTGTAATGCCTGGGTGGGAGCAGATCGCTTCTGAGGTTCGATCATTAAATTGAAAATGGACGGAGACAGTGGGCAACCCTGTCTGATCCCATTAAATATAGTAATGGGCTTTGATAAGAGGCCAGATGCATTCACTTGTGCTGAGGGCATGGAGTAGAGTTCCATAATGGCTGATAATATGTTGCCCTGGAACCAACATTTTTCCAGTACTTTGGTCATGTAGAGCCAGTGTACTTGATCAAATGCCTTCTCTGTGTCGCTGGATAACAGCAGAGAAGACATTTGTGTTCTCTCCACATTCTAGAATATCAAGTATGGGCCTCATTGCATCCGAGGTCTGTCTGCCAGGGATGAACCCTTTTGGTTTTTGTTAAACAAGGCAGGCATAACACATAACAAACGCTGTGCCAAGAGTGTAGCATAGACCTTCACATCTGTGTTTCATAGTGAAATCAAGCAGAAGTTAGCAAGTGTGGTAGGGTCCATACACAGCATGGGTTGAGTGACCACTAGTGCTCTCAGTATCTCTGGGGCAAAGAAGGAGGTGTGCATAGCCTTAGAAAACACAGGGTTCATGTTTGGGACTAGAATGTTGTCAAACAGCTTGCAATATTGATTTGGAAGACCATCGGGTCTTGGAGATTTTACAGTTGGCAGGTATTGAATAGATTTGGGTATTTTCAAATCAGATATAGGGGCACTGAGCACCTGCAGCTGCTCATTAATAAGTGAGGGGAGATGTAGCCTACCCAAAAAGTTTTAACTGTTGAGTAGTGAGGGTTGAGGGGTATCAGGGGCCTTGCTGAGGTTTTAGAGGCAAACAGCTTGCAATATTTGTTTGGAAGGCCATCAGGTCTTGGAGATTTTCCAGTTGCCAGGGATTGAATAGATTTTAAGGATTTTCAAATCAGATATAGGGGTATTAAGCACCTGGAGCTGCTCATTAATAAGTGAGTGGAGATGTAGCCTAGCAAAAAAGTTTTAACTGTTGAGTAGTGAGGGTTGGGGGGTATCGGGGGCCTCGCTGAGGTTTTTAGAGAGTGCTGTAGTAATTAGCGAATTCATCTGTTATTTCTTGTGGGTTGATTATTTTGGATTTGAGGGTGGGATGGATCAAGTGGGAGATCCTAGTTTTAGTCTATTGGATAGGTATTTCCCAGCTCTATTAGCATATTGATTGAATTTGAGAAATCTGATGTGTCGGTCGTATTTTTCCATTAGGTGTGTCCCCAGTTCCCCTCTGAGTTTAGTGAGGGTAGTCGAGATAGATTGGCTGGGAGAGGCCTTATTTTGGGATTCAAGAGAGTGGATTTCTGAGAGAAGATTAGACAACTTTAAGGTGAATTGTTTTTTTGGTTCTGACTCCTTTTTATATGCAGATTCCCCAAATATAGGCTTTATGAGCATTCCAGGGAACATAGGAATCAGATACAGAGTGAGCGTTGGTGGAAAAGAGGTACCAGACATGTTGAGATACCACTTTAGAGACACCATCATCCTGTAGAAATTTTACATTGCAGCACCATATTGGTCACCATATACCCCTTCAGTATGAAAAAGATTTAGCAAAAATAGATATCTCCCTTTGGAGGGGAGCTGGAGTCCAAGTGTGGGTCGACCGTAATGTTGAAATCCCCACACATGAATAATTGTCCATATTTAAAGGCTAAGTTCACCTTTTTTTTTCTTTCTAAATTCCAGCTCCACCATGTACCAATATACCATTAACCAGTTCTGGACCGCCCACTGCATATATACTGCGTCAGGGTGGTCCAGGTGCATAAAGGGTGATAAAGGTACCTGCATGTTCTCCGCGCTTCCTTGTCTAGGGCGCGCATGCGTGCTGCCAACAACCCACTTCCACTGTGATTGGACACAGTGGGAGCCAATCAGCGGGCTGGACAGCCACAATGGCCATCGGCTACCTGCGATAGTTCAGAGAAATGTAAACAAGGCAGACCGTTGGTCTGTCACAGACAAAGAGAGAGATCTTGTGTTCCTACTAATCAGGAACACAGATCTTTCTATTTGTCTAGTGCATCCATCCCCCACAGAAAGTATTCCCAGGGAACACACTTAACCCTGTGATTGCCCCTGATTTTATCCCCTTCCCTGCCAGTGTCATTTATACAGTGAATTTTTTTAGCATTCATCACCATATTGGTGTCACTGGTCCCCAAATAAGTGTCACTTAGTGTCCAATTTGTCCGCCACAATGTCACGGTCCCACTAAAATCGCTGATCACCACCATTACTAGTAAAAAATAAATAAATCCCCTAAATCTTAGACATGGGCGCCGTCAAAAAATGTGTTTTGTTTTGTTCTGTCCGAAAAAAAAAATTGTATTTTCGTTAGATTCGTAAACTTTTCGTTAAATAACAAAAGTTCATTATGATGAATTTATCATTATGAGAGGCTCCCACCATCCCTGTGCTGTGCTGACTTCCTGGGTTTTTAACTTTTAGGTTTGTTAACTTTTCGTTAATTACGAATTTTCTTTATGAATTTGGATCCGAAATTCGTAAACAAAATGCCGTAATTCGATCGTAATTCATATGCATAAAAATGTGTATTTCGGATTCGTACGAATGTACGAATTTTCAGAAATTCGTACGAAACTAATCGCACATGTCTACTAAATCTATTCCATAGTTCAGGGGTCTCAAACTGGCGGCCCTCCAGCTGTTGCAAAACTACAAGTCCCATCATGCCTCTGAGTGTGGGAGTCATGCTTAAAACTGTCAGCCTTGCAAAGCCTCATGGGACTTGTAGTTTCACAACAGCTGGAGGGCCACCGGTTTGAGATGCCTGCCCTAGATTGTAGACACGATAGCCTTTGTGCAAACCAATCAATATGCGATAGTTGGAATTTTTTTTTTTTTGTTTATAGTGCAAAAACAAAAAACTGTGCAAAAACAAAAAAATGTTTGCAATTTTTTTGTTTATAGTGCAAAAACAAAAAACTGTAGAGGTGATCAAATACCACCAAAAGAAAACTCTATTTGTGGGGAAAAGAAGGACATACATTTTGTTAGGGTACAGCATCGCATGACCACGCAAAAGTTAAAATAATGCAGTGCCATATCGCAAACAATGGCCTGGTCATTAAGGGGATAAATCCTTCCAGAGCTGTGGTAGTTAACGTTTTTGTTAACCTTCAAAAAAAGGATCCTCTCCCTTTAAATAATTTTTTACTTTTATACAGCAAAGTACTTGGGCTATGTCATTTGGCCCCCTGTATCACCTGTAATACCTGGCTGATCCTGCCAGTTTCTACCCTCCCCTATGTAAACTGACCATGGTTTATCACGGCTGCTGAGCCCTGACACCGTGGTCAGTTTATGTGCCTCCACCATCTGCAGCCCTCCTGTCCTCCTTTGTGCTCCTGTGCCCTCCCCCTCCCCTCCCTGCCTGTCTGCCCCATGTCAGTGCCTGTCCCTTCCGCTCCTGCTGCTCTCATAATTGTTAAAACTTTTTGTAAGCCCCCCTGTGTCCTAATAACAAGTGCTCGTGTCTGTGTGTAAAAATATGCTTCCTTTACAATATTTCACAGCAGTTCCCTGAGATACTGACTGGCCAGCTCTCTCCTCTCTGCTCATGTCCTGGCTGACGTCAGCGGGGGAATCTCGCCCCCTGCATCTGTCAGCCGGGCAGAGGAGAGAGTCGGCTGGTGACTTGATTACAAGAATCCGTGGTAAAGGAGGGATATTTTTATTAAAACACAAAAGCAGAAGCACTTGTTATTAGGACACAGAGGGGCTTATATAAGTGGGTTAAAAACCACTTTAATGTACTTAGTTTGCAAAAATAAAACCACTTTCCATTTATTCTACACTCGCTTACCTCACTTATCTATTACTTCTGCTTTACTTTCTGGACAGACTATAGGTCATGACACAGGAAGGAGTTGACCAGCTGACCTCATTAGCACACCCTGCATCCTCTACCCTCCTACCTACCCACCCTACTAAATACACAGACATCTTTTTTTTCTACCTTAACTTTAATCTTGCATAGATCATTGATTTGGCATTTGATGTGTGCAGGGGATGAGAGATGAGATAACAGCCTATGTGGAGCAAAGCTGTAGTGTTGAAAACAGGAGAAGTGTGTCCTGGGTTTTGTAAAGCTCAACATACTCTATACAATCTGATTGTACAATCTGCTTTAGATCTAACATCAACTATGTAGTGCAAGGGCCTGTCTGATTGGATACAGAGTGAATAGATAGATAGGTGGGTACTCCTAATCCATAGTTCTGGTAAATCTAAATGAAATTATACGGAGATTGTACAATCAGATTGCATAGTGTATGGGCATCTTTATACAAGTACATAGGGCAGCCCATCCACCTGAATAGGCTACCCTACATGCAACAGTTGCCCCAAAGAAACTTCAGAACTTTTTTTAAAGCGGAGCCTGTTGCCTTTTTACTGTGATTTTTGGTGCAGCATTTCCAAAATGCAAGGAAACACACAGATGTAAATAAGAGCTTCATTGTTCTTGTGTAAATGCATCAATTTCACTTTCAGACCCCAATCACATCTAGCCTAGTGGGAGTGCACAATTTGGGCTATTTTGTCCCTTGACAAGCATAGGGCAGCCAGTTGATTTCAATGGGTTGCACTACATGTGGCTCATGGGACATTTTGACGTGTTGTGGGTTGAGTGTTTTTTACTGTGCAGAGCTTGCGACTCCTTTTTTCATGTGGCAAAATGTATGTTTGCTTCTGTGTTTGGTTTGCCAATTAATGGCACTGAAAGCGCAACTAGTAATGTTAAGTGGATAAAGGTAGATTTAGATTTACCAAATTTTATAATAGGAGGAAACCCCTATCTAGCCAATCACTCTGTATCCAATCAGGCAGGTCTTTGCACTACATAGAATTGGAAAGAAAAGATGGATGATGGACTCATACAAAAAGTCCATCATACATCTTTTCTTTCCAATTCTAATATATCGGGACGTGGCAATTTTGTACCTATCTTTGTATCCACAGTACCACTCTGTGATGGTACGAACAAAATATTTGTACTACATAGTTGATGGTAAATCTAAAGGAGATTGTATAATCAGATTGTATAGTGTAAGGCTAGCCATAGACTATACAACTTTCTTGTACAATTTTCCTTTAGATTTACCAAAACCATATAATATGAGGTCAAACCTAAACACTTTAAATTTGTATGCAATCAGGCAGGCCCTTGCACTACATAGTTCAAGGTAAATCTAAAGGAAATAGAACAAGAAAATTGTATAATGTATACTACACTATTGTGCATCCCTCTTTACATCCCCCCATGCCCCATTGCAAGGCACACATTGAGATATACCCTGTTACCTTACTGTAAGGTAAGGGTACATCTATACATTACTCTGCACAGGAACAAGGAAGTCACTTATCATCAGCACTTTATGCCAGAGTATTGTCACCAGCACTAGCACTTTGTCATTTTATGCTGATACTGCTAATATACAGCCACTTATCTACCTTGCACCTTATATGGACACTACTTATCTTTTTTGATTTCACCTATAAGAACATTTGCAGCATATACCTATATGCACCTTGTTTTTGAGCACTGTTTTTTCACTTCGTGTGCACACCTTATGGATATATTTCCTATCACTGTTCTGCGAATAATCTTTTGAGTGTTTGAAAAACTTTTATTGTCTTATTGATACACTTTTATTGTTTTATCCGAAGAAGTCGCAGGGCATGCGATTTCCTATGGATATATTTCCTATCACTGTTCTACGAAGAATGATTTGAGTGTTTGATATACTTTTATTGTCTTATTGATACAATTTAATTGTTTTATCCGAAGAAATCGCAGGGCATGCGACACGTATTTATACTGCCTATGACTGAATATATATTGACCTTTACACATTGCCTCTTTCAGCCATATCTTTCATTGAGCACCTTTGCACTTTATTACACATAGTATTTAGGTTCATAGCGCAGCACTACCTTCACTTTATACTATCTCACTATTATTCAAAGTTCAATGGATAAAAATATATCTATCCCCCACATCCCTGCAGGATAATGCCACCCCCCGACATACCAAAACAGGTACTCTGCGAGAA
The DNA here is from genome assembly GCF_037356315.1 of Lithobates pipiens. Classification (NCBI taxonomy): domain Eukaryota; kingdom Metazoa; phylum Chordata; class Amphibia; order Anura; family Ranidae; genus Lithobates; species Lithobates pipiens. The sequence continues at coordinate 468,879,377 of NW_027507748.1, forward strand.
AATGTGGAGTACACTGAATGGTAGGTGGTCTGAATATATTGCCAATCGAGCAGATGAGAATTCTCCTTGGTAGGAGTCTCCTGAAGGCAGATCAAGGAGGAATGAAAATAATTCACATAATCAAATACAGATTGTGTTTTAAAACAGTTGTACATACCCCAAATCTTCCACAAAATAATAAAAAATTTTGAGATCCTTAGCCAGGATCTCAAAAAAAAAAAAAAAAATCCTTATACAGCAAATAGGATGATAACCTCTAAAACTAACATTTATACTTTAAAGGGGTATACAAAAACAGGATCAAACTTATGAGTACCTCCCTCATTGTTACGCTTTAAAAAAAAATGTATCCAGCACCTGAAGAGCAAAACCTCTCATACTAGAGGCATGGCAGCCCTTAGCAACAGGAGCATAAGGAAGAGAGTATAATGTTAATTTACATATTTTGCACTGCCTGTTTGGGGTCCTGTTCCTTTCAACAACTAATATAATACTGTTTACATACTGTGCATAAGGCAGAAATTATGCACATGCAGTTAGTAAGACTCAAAAAAGGTTATCTTATCAGCATTCAGCAAATAGAAACATTTCTAAACTATACAATTCACTCTTCAAAGTAAGTGGCAGACCCCTAGGACTATTGAGTGTCCAGTTTGGACAACTGGCCATAACTAGCACAGTATGCTGAAAATGTTAATTCACTCACAGTAAATAATGCGTGTCTTCTACCTGTAAAAAATGAAACATAGAAAATCTGCTACCATACAGTGAAATGTAATATAGATTTCTTGATTTTAAAATTGTTCAAATAAATAAATACAGGGTGTCCCCGGGTTACAAACAAGATAAAAAAATGTTTCACTTAACTTTATTGCTATCACACAGGAGAAAACAATTCGGCCGGCAGTGACGTCACTCGGGCCCCGTTCATAAGTAGGGGTCGTTCGCAAGTCGGATGTTCGTAAGTCGGGGACCCCCTATATCAGGTACAAAAATATTTTGGAGGAATTTGCTGAGAACATATAGCACTATAGTGTTAATTTCTAGATTTGCTAGGGATGGTGGGGGTTTTGTTTTAAAATTAGTTTAGCTCAAATGATGAAATACTGTGCAGGTGGGCACAAAAACATTTTAGTAGTTTTTTTGGCAAATATATTACCCTGCAATTTAATTGCTGGTGGGAATGCTGTTCAAAATGGGGCCTAGTACAAGAGAATAAATAATGAATGCTTTTTTTTCTGATGGTATCTTCATTTTCAAATGGCTGACACGTATCCCGTTCTAAATGTGGCCTAGTCAAAGTGTTTAAAGTGATACTAAAGGTAATTTGTTTATGTTAAAAAAAAAGATGCTATGCTTACCTGCTCTGTGCACTGATATTGCACATAGCAGTCCCATACCTCACATTTTCCTGTTCCCCACCTGTGCTGTCCACTCCTTCCTTCGAATGCCTGCTTAGAAAGCCATGTGCTATGAGGGCAGTTGTGCATGAGCGCCCCCAATTTGGGCTGTGAGCATCCACATAGAGTCAGTCAGCCATGCCCAATCTTCCTCCTCACATGACTTTGACTGATAGCAGCAGGAGCCTATGACTCCTACTGCCCTCAGTGTCTCCTGCAGGACCAGAAAGAGAGGAGAGGTGCTGAAGCCAGGATAGTGCTGGAGTGTTGAGAGGAGCCAGGTAAGTGTTAAAGATGGAGGGAAGGATAGGTAAGGGGAGTTATTTTATATTAATGCAAAGAATACATTAGGGGAAACAAACTAATTTTGACTTTAGAACCAATTTAAAATACGTTCTGCACATGCTAGAATATATGTGCTTTTTCCCCCTGTGAAATCAATACACTTTTTTATATTAAAAAGCTGGCTGGTGTTGCTGAAAACATTTCTTATTACATTTTTTTTTTAAAGATGGAGTCAGTACAATATATTTTCCTTTTAAGTGTGTAACAAGACAGAGATTCATTGTTTAAGACATGCCTGATGTCTCCCTATAAACCACCCCTTCAGCACAGATCAACATGTGATAAAATTCAGATGAATGCAACTGCTGTCAAGTTGATCCTCCAAAAGAGACTTCAGTATTGGTTTTAATATAAATCTGTGTCACAGTTTTCTCCATCCAAGTTTTATTTTGTGTTGCTGGATGGGAGGGATAATGCTGCCACAAAACATGTTGGAATTTTTTTATATGACTTTATATCAACAATCAAACCATCTTTGACTATTTTATCTAACTTTGGTGTGGTGCTCCTTTCCGCATGACTATGGTTCAAGCATATGCGCAACTGTCACAAACAGTCCTGTATTTTGCCTAAAAAGTTTATTTCCTGTTATTTTCAGCTGGCCATAATATGGCATTTTCCTGAAATATCTCCATCAGAACAATTCTGCAAGTTGGCCACTAGATGGATCTGCTATTCGTAGGAAATAATCATGTTGGCAAAATACTGGGATTATGTATGAGAAAATGCTTGAGACATTCTCTCAGCTGCCGTATTTATCGGCGTATAACACGTGCCGGCGTATAACATGCACCCCAAGTTTAGGAGGGAATTTTAAGGAAAAAAACTTTTAGGAGGGAAGTTTAAGGGAAAAAAAATATATATTCCCATCAGTGTCATCTGCAGCCTTGTCCACCATTGCAGCCTTGTCCACCATTGCAGTCTTATGCAGCCTTGTCCACCATTGCAGCCTTGTCCACCATTGCAGCCTTATGCAGCCTTGTCCACCATTGCAGCCTTATACAGCCTTGTCCACCATTGCAGCCTTATGCAGCCTTGTCCACCAGTGCAGTCTTGTCCCCCATTGCAGCCTTATGCAGTCTTGTCCCCCATTGCAGTCTTGTCCCCCATTGCAGCCGTGTCTATTTTATTTTTTAAAAATGCCGCTGCCGAGATACAGAGCCGGATGTGTATCTCGGCGGCGTGCGGTAGTTCTCGGCGGGCCTCCGACCACCTTCGGCTCTTCTCGGAAGCTTTCGGCCGTTCTCGGAAGCTTTCGGCCGCCTTCGGCTCTTCTCGGCGGCCAAAAGCTTCCGAGAACGGCCGAAAGCTTCCGAGAACGGCCGAAGGCGGCCGAAAGTCGCCTTGAAGAGCCGAAGGTGGCTGAAAGCCGCCCAGAGACTCAGAATTTCGGGGGATTGGCGTATAACATGCACTCACGATTTTCCCCTGCTTTTAAGGGGAAAAAAGTGCGTGTTATACGCCGATAAATACGGTAATTGTTTATAAATAGACCCCATAATGTGCATAGAGTTTGTCCAATGTGTTTCTTTTGTGAGTATCCACAATATTTCTAGCTGTTGCTAATCTATACACTTTTATTTTTTTTATATTATTTTAACTTTGGGTTAATTAGACCACAAGACAGTCTGGTCAAGAGCTGCCTTTATTGTCCCCAAACCTCACTGCATCCTTTATTCTTTAAACCCCATCAACCCTCCCCCAGAAAACAAATAAAATAAAATACAACCACTCAGAAGCCAAAAAAGTGAATCCTCACCTCAGATTATTAAATTGAAGCTTTTCAGTCATACATTTAACCTACTGCATTACAGGCTGTCTCTGACATGATACAAATGCAGAAGACTGACTAGTACCTAATGTCCATGTAGTGCCATTTCCACCCAGTGGTCAAGCCTGGACACCCAAAAATGAGATGAGAAAAACAGCATCCACCCAAAAATACACCGGCGATTGTGAGAGGGACATCAGTCTAGATCATGGAGAGCCTCTGCAGAGGCTTCTATGCCTACTGGTGCCAACTACCACCAGTGTCACCTACCAGTGCCCACCAGTGCCACCTACCAGTGTGCACAGTACCACTCATCACTGCCCACAGTGTCACCTATCAGTGCCCACAGTGACACCTATAAATGTCACAAATCAGTGCCTCATCACCAGTGCTGCCTATCAATACCACCTACCAGTGCCCATCAGTGCCACCTATCAGTGCCCATCAGTGATATCTATCAGTGCTACCCATCAGTGCCACTCATCAGTGCTACCCATCAGTGGCACTCATCAGGTCATCAGGTCCCATCAGTGTCCCCTTACCTGTGCCTATCAGTGCAGCCCATCAGTGCACCCCTTATCAGTGAATATCAATGAAGGCAAAAATTACCTGTCTGCAAAATGTTATTACAAACTATGAAACATGTTTTTGTTTTTTTTTCAAAAAATTTATTTTTTTGTTTGCTTAGCAAAAAATAAAAAAACTAAGCAGTGATTACATACCACCAAAAGAAAGCTCCATTTGTGTGAAATAAAAATGTAAAAAGTAAAACATTTCATTTGAGTACAGTGTGGCATGACCGCGCAATTGTCATTCAAAGTGTGCCACCGCTGAAAGCTAAAAATTGGTCTGGGCAGGAGGGGGGGGGGGGGGGGGTTTAAGTACCTAGTAAGCAAGAGGTTAAGCAATATTTTAAAAGCATTAATATTGCCTCTGATGCACCAAGGCAGAACTTAACCACCTGGTGACCACTCACAATATACATACTGCAAGTAGGCTTCAGATGCAGGCTTGGCAACGTACATGTATGTTGCCAGCTTGCTTCTGGGTTTAGGGCACACATGCTTGCACCAATCAATATACACTTACTGGAATATTATTATTTTTTTTACCAAAGACATGTAGCAGAATACAGAACATGTTGGCCTAAATTGAGGAAGACATTTTATATTTTGATTAAATATGTTTTTTAAAGGAAGTAGAAAATACGTTTTTTTTTTTTTCAAAATGTGTTGTATTTTTTGTTTATATAATAAAAAAATAAAAAAATACTCATTGAGGAAGACTACTACTCTAGATACATGATAGATCTCTCAATATATATCCTATAATCTGTAAATATGCCTCTTCATAGAAGACATAGCTCTGTTTATCATGGAAAACAAGGAGGAGACCTTGCTCTCTTCCCTACCTACCCTGCATCTTCCGGGTCTACTCCCTCCTATACCTTTTATGTATACCCCATATACCCATTAAAACACCTTATTCTTCCCCCTCCTTTATCATATTAACATATCATGATATTTGGTAGAAACACATCAAACCTATGCCTTACGAATGGAAGTCCCTCAAAGCACTGGGTTTTCTCCTGATCACTTCGTTAAGCTAATCTTAATCATTTTCCCCCCTACCATTTCTGATTACTTTCTATTATGGTAGAATCCATTCTAGTTAATATTTTTGATTACAAACGAAAGTTCAGATTGCTATCTGTTTGAGATGTTATCACATACAAAAGGTGTATATAACACTCTATAATGTACTTTTTACCGTAGACCAATGTACCTATTGCATGTTACTACTGGGTATTGTTCCTGTATTATAATAAAAAGGTTGCTGGGAAAAAAAACAGCGGTGATCTAATACCACCAAAAAAATAAAGCTCTATTTGTATGACAAAATAATATAAATTGAACTTGTATACAGTGTTGCATGAATGTACAATTTTCAGTTTAAGTAGCATAGTGCTGAACAGCAAAAAATGGTCTGGTCATGAAGGGGGTAAAACCTTTCAGTGGTCATGTAGTTACAGAATCCCTGTCTCTTTGAAGAGTGCTATTGTATTGTAATATTATTATTAAGACAAAATTGTTATCGCTAATATTGTGAATGTTGATGTTTAATATAAATATCTTGCAACAGCGATTGATTTGAGATATAAAGGGTTAGTAGTCCAATAGACCCAGCATCTCTTAATAAAGAGTACCTGTCACTGCCCATGCTATAACAAGGAATTCCGCTTGTGAAAGTTGTTAAAAAAAAATTAAAGGGACAGTAAAATACATAAATAACTTTTTTTTTAATGCCCTGACCCTCAAGTGCAAACACATGCAAACACATGTGTAGGTCATGCACGCATATGTAAATGGTAATTGCACCACAAAGCGTGAGAGCAATCATTTTATTGCCAGAACTCCTATTTAAGTCAAAACTAGTAACCTGTAAAGGCTTTTAAGGCATCACCTTTGGAATATTTAATGTACCGTAGTTTGTCCTCATTCAGCAGGCATGTGCATTAGTTATCTATGTACTCACTTTAACATCATCTTTTTGATTTTACCAAAAATGTTTATTGCAACTGCAACATTCCAAAGGTTAATGGACAGTTTTGGGTGATCTAGTACACAGAGAACATTTTGTGTACCTCAATGACATTACTGTCTTTGGGGCTATACTAAAAGAGCATGAACAACACATATGAGTATCACAATGCCTAAAAGCAGAGAAACTGAAATTGTCAGCCGACACGTACAAGTCCTGCAGGTCAGCAGTCACCTATATGGGTCACATTTTCTCTGCTAAAGGAATGGCCACTGATCCAGCCAAAGTTGAAGCTATGATAAACTTGCCTCAGGTGCAGAATATTACAGAGTTATGTCCTCTCTTTGGATTCTGTGGATACTATTTATGATTTGTAGAAGGGTATTTAAATAATAATATTTAAATAATAATAATAAATAACGAATGTGTGCAGTCAAGGGAATCAAGGTGTTTCAAAAGTGCTTTTGGGGACCACTGGACTTCTGAATGTGAAAAGGCTTTCACTCAATTGAAGAAGAAGCTGGCAGAAGCACCAGTCTTAGCATATTCTAATGCCAAGAAATCAAGCGTGCCCCATGTGGATGCTAGCTTTGAAGAATTTCGTGGAGTGTTGCACCAAGAGTATTCAGCTGGGCTAAGACAAATAGCTTGACATACATGATTATCTGTATTATTATTATTATTATTATTCAGGATTTATATAGTGCCAACAGTTTGCGCAGCGCTTTACAATATGAGGGCAGACAGTACACTTACAATACAAATCAATACAGGAGGGATCAGAGGGCCCTGCTCGTTAGAGCTTACAATCTAGAATGGAGCTATATTTGAAGTAAGAATGTATCCAAACTGGATTCCACGCGACATTACTGGCTAGCTGCCTTATCTAATTATCAATTTATCAATTCACTCTGAAATACAAACCTGACCCAAATAACTGATTATGCCCTATCTAGATCTCCAGGATTGTGAGCCTAGATTTATTTATTTTAGTTACTTATATAGCGCCATCAATTTACGCAGTGCCTTACATATACATTGACATCAGTCCCTACCCTCAAGGAGCTTACAATCTAAGGTCCCTAACTCGCATTCATACATACTAGGGACAATTTAGACAGGATCCAATTAACCTACCAGCATGTCTTTGGAGTGTGGGAGGAAACTGGATTACCCAGAGGAAACCCGTGCAGGCACAGGGAGAACATGCAAACTCCAGGCAGGTAGTGTCGTGGTTTGGATTCGAACCAGTGACCCTTCTTACTGCTAGGCAAAAGTGCTACCCACTACACCACTGTGCCGCCCATTGCCCATTGACCTCCTGCTAGGAGTTTCCACCAATGGTATTATACATAAAAGTTATTACCAGCATGTGTCTACTTCATTGCTGTATCAGCATGTGTTTGCTCTGTAAGTAAATTAAGCACTTGATTTTTAGTATTTTTTTTCAAACGTCTAACTGAAATATTTGCTTAGATTTAGGGCTTAATGTACACTGCTGCTGGTAAACTGATGTTTAGGAGTAGTTGAGTGTTTTTTTTCAGCTGTCCCTGAACTCTCTTCTATGTTATCTTATCAGTACATGTACACAGGGTCAAAACCCCACCCCAGATGATGTTTTATTAGACGAAACACGTCAGTCAGGCTCTGCTGATGCCACTGCCTCACTTTTTACCTACATTGCAAAGTGCTTTTTATCTTCAAAAAATATGATTGTTCCCTTTTTTATATACAAATAAATGTTTTATCTGTAATGAAATTACGCTATGTGGCCTATTCCTTCTTTCTATTAATATATACCCGGGAGGAAAATCCCTTGACATATCCTTGTGGCTAATATCCCTTTGGTGGGCATCCATTTGAAAAGAACTGAAAAATATCATAGAAGTCTCTGAATTCCATTGGATATCGTTTATGATGAATGATCCCCCTAGGTCTATTACATCACAAGCCTTATTGACTCATTAGGCGTTTACCTATTTGGGTTCAACTTTTCCGGTAAGCCTTACTGTATATAGATCGATGGTGGATTATCACTGAAAAATTGTCTGCAAGTTTTTTTTTCAAGTCACCATGTCATCATATATGGGCTTTTATGTTATTTTATGAATATAGTTCTTGATTTACTTTTGTTTTTTATCACATTGTTATCAATACTAAACATTTGACAGTTGCTTTTGCTTTACAAAGTTTTTTTGATCTCGTTATATATATATTATTTCATTATTATCCCTTTTTTGTTATCACTATTCACAGTAACTGTATTGGCATTTTAATCTCCTTATTTTGCATTGCAGTAATATGCTATCACTGTGTTTCTTTACATGTGAGGTTTTGTTTTACATCTATGGTTTTCCGAAAAAATTGCCAAAAGCCGCCTAGAATGGTAGAAAGCCTCAGAGAAGCTTACAATCTTTTGGGGAACGGCGTATAACATGCACCCACAATTTTCCCCTGATTTTAAGGGGAAAAGAAGTGCGTGTTATACACTGATAAATGCGGTAATAATTACACCATGTACACAAAGTCGTTTATAGTCATTTCTATGCAGTTCAGTGTAGAAGCATTTTTTGGAAAGAAAAAAAATGCCTTCGGGATGGTTGTTCAGAGGCATTTGAAACACCAAATACCTGTAACAGCTTGTAAACAAGTGTAAATGTGGAAACTCGTATTTAGCCACGTTTCATTTACAGCCATTTTTAATAAGGACTAGCCTGTTTTGAGATTTTGGTGTTTACAAGTTTAAAACAGTTTTTTTTTTACTAGACAATTACTTAGAACCCCCAAACATTATATATTTTTTTCTAACACCCTAGAGAATAAAATGGCGGTCATTGCAATACTTTTTTTCACATGGTATTTGCGCAGCGGTCTTACAAGTGCACGTTTTTTGGAAAAAATTCACGTTTTTTAATTAAAAAATAAGACAACAGTTAAGTTACCCTTTTTTTTATATTGTGAAAGATAATGTTACGCAAAGTAAATTAATACCCAACATGTCACGCTTCAAAATTGTGCCCGCTCGTGGAATGGCGTTAAACTTTTACCCTTAAAAATCTCGGGGCACTTAAAAAAAATGTCTTATTTATTTTACTTGATTTTACTTATTTTTTCACTGTTTAAAAAAAAAAAAAGTGTCACTTTTATTTCTATTACAAGGAATGTACAGTAAACATCTCATGTAATAGAAAAAAGCATGACAGTTCCTCTTAAATATGAGATCTGGGGTCAAAAAGTCCTCAGATCTCGTATTTAGAGTAAAATGCAATAAAAAAAAATGTTATTTGAAAAAATGACATATGGGCGGAAGTGACGTTTTGACATCGCTTCTGCCCTGCTATAGTATGGAGACAGGTGGGGGCAAATCGCCTCTGCCGCTGCCGAAGGCTCCGATAAGTGACGGAGGGCATGGGAGAGCGGCAGGAGGGGAGGTGGCACCGATAACGGTAGTCTCACAGCAAATCCACTGCAGAGACCACCATTATCGGAAACACGACCGGCTCCTGAAGAGCTGGATACCTCAGTTGTGGCAGCAGCTGCTGCCCTTACCAAGATATTCATCTTAAAAATGCTGATGTATATGTACAGGAGCCGGTCAGCAAGTGGCTAATGGAAATACATTTTTGACTAATAAAAAAAAAAAAAAACTTCTAAAGGTAAACACGGTTAAACGAGGCATGTAAACACGGCAAAGTGGATGTTTTTAAATATTGGTTACTATCTGTCAAGGTAAATCATTCAGGAAAGGTTTTAAAATGTCCTGTGTACATTAAACCTAATAATTCTTGTGATTATAATGTTATAAAAAAACTGTATATATCACTACCAATCATTAACAAGTTATTGCTGAATATAACCAAGTCACTAATATAAAAATAAGGGAAATTATCAAAGAATATTCTTCATGCAAGTTGCACTTTTTCATTTTCATTTTTGTGATACAACCTTCTCTGTTTTGTGATACAGGTTAAACCATTTTTGTAACTTCTTATTGGAGAAAGTAATATTTCTAGCTTTGGTGCAGTAAACAGTGGTCTAGGTTAAAAACATATGCTCCCATAGAGCCATCTAGTGGTACTCATCATAAACACTTTTAAAATGATTGTGGATGTAGTTTTTGTGCTTTAGAATTTGCCAGTGGGAAATGCAAAGCATATGTAGTTTTGCGCTATAAAAATACTTTTTGCCATTATGAAATTTGTTGTTTCATTGAAATGTTCTTAGAAAAATTAAAAAGACAATTATCAAACCAGGCATTTCTCCTCTGTATTTAAAATATCTGCCCTGCTACATTTCATAATACAAGGTAAAAATCAAAAGGTCCTGGGTTTGTAGTTTAAATATAAATAATAAGTAAACAGAATACATTGATTTATCGATTACTCAATGGCCTTGCCTTTCTTCATTGAAGCACAGACTTGCAGACCCTTGCTCCTGGGGAATAGCATATGTGTTTGGGTTCAGTTTTTGGACATTCATTTGAAACAAGTCTGAAAACTGCAAACGTAAACCTGATCCTCATTAAAGTCTAAGAAACTGAATCTTGAAAAATGATTTTGGCCTACTCCTACTCATTTACAAAAAAATGTAAATAGTAAAAAACAAAACACAATTTCTCACAAGTCTTTTTATTAAAAAATATCCCATGATGTATATCCATCATAAATCCCATCAATAAGTAATGTAGATCCATGTCAGTCATGGTGCCCGATGGCCTCCGACCTGCTATCGACATGTTGTTAACCTGATTACTGCTTGCTCAGTTCTGCCAGACAGAATGCTGTTTTTAAAGTAAAAAAAGAGAACATAATTGTCATGAAAAAAAATTTAATTTGGAAATCTGTGATATGGGTGTGGGCCCTAAAATGGCCGAGGCTCAGAACCTCAGCATGAGCACTAGTCCATCAATGCAGCCTGCAGGGAGTAATGGTCTTTCCTGGTGGGTATACTAGGTTGCAGTAGATGGCAGCTGTCCAGGAATGAAATAAGAGTGTGGTACACAGTTGTCGGCAGTATCAGAAATAGGAACCTACAAATGATCAGGGTGGGCACAAACATGCATAGTCAGATACAAATTATCAAACAGGGTATATACTGACATGAAATTATTTAATGTGTACAATGGTACCAATATCCCCAGTATAAACAATATATATATATATATATATATATATATATATATAGATAAAATGTATGTCAAGGGCGATCAGAATGTCAGGACCAGGCAGATAGTGTCTTTATTGGACGGATGAAGTGGTCTTCAAACACTTAGGGCTGCACTCAAACAGGGGAGCAATCTCTAATAGAAAACAGATGAAAGAAAAAAGGTGCCTCTAAGTGCAGAAATAAAACGTTTAATATCCCCAAACAAGGTTAAAAACACTTACAGAATCAAGGCTAAGAGGAGGCATAACATGGATGTATGAAGCAGGTGGTCCGGCATCAGGAGGTCTCAGTGTATCACAGCTTTCCAGGGATAACAATATGCAGCAGAAGAGGATCCCAGGATAACCAGCAGGTGAACACCCCAGGCTCTGGGAACACTGGTGAAGCAATCACGCCGTGTGAGTCAGCGTGGAGCATGAATCCCGGAAATTACGTCAGTGGGAGGGGATGACAACCAGCATTGACCGCAAACAGGAAATATGTAATCAAAATGGGACACGTTTCAGAACTACTGATTGGTTCCTTCTTCAAGCCAATGACCTGGGGACATTATTTTTTTTTTTTTCAAATGATCATTTTTTTTTTTTATTGAATTTAAGTCCAAATATGAAATCTGAGGTCTTTTTGACTTAAGATCTCATATTTAAGAGGTCCTGTCATGCTTTTTTTCTATGACAAGGGTGTTTACATTCCTTGTAATAGGAATAAAAGTGACCCAATTTTTTTTAAACAGTTTTAAAATCAATAAAATAAAGTAAAATAATATTTTTTTTTAAGCTCCCTGCCCCGATGACCTTATGCGTAGAAGCGAACGCATACGTGAGCAGCGCCCGCATATGAAAACGGCGTTCAAATCACACATGTGAGGTATTGTTGCGATCATTAGAGTGAGAGCAATAATTCTCGTCCTAGACCTCCTCTGTAACTCAAAGCATGCAACCTGTAGAATTTTTTAAACATCACATATGGAGATTTTTAAGAGTAAAAGTTTGACGCCATTCAACGAGCAGGCGCAATTTTGAAGTGTGACATGTTGGGCATCAATTTATTCTGCATAACATTGTCTTTCACAATATAAACAAAAAAGTGATTTTTTTCCAAAAAAAGTGCGTTTGTAAGACCGCTGTGCAAATACGGTATGACAAAAAGTATTGCAATGATGGCCATTTTATTCTCTAGGGTGTTAGAAACAAAAATGTATAATGTTTGGGCGCTCTAAGTAATTTTCTAGCAAAAAAAAAAATTTTGCTTGTAAACACTGAGTCTGAAAAACAGGCTCAGTCCTTAAGTAATTAATGCTCTTACTACTCCACATACATTTCCACTCTGGTATTATTTCCAGATACGGCATTACCTTAAACCACAGGATCACACTCTTCCATGGACCAGTCCACTTACCCCACTTGAATCCCTCTATACAAAATTATTTAAAGTATTTATTTTCAAGGAATAACTTTTACCAGTTTCTCATGTATGGAATGGGCAAGAGATTTGTAGATACAACTTTCAGTGGAGGACTGTGAAGTACCTTGCACATATATCCATAAAGGATCTCTAAATATGGTAACTGTTTACCCAGGGGTATAGGTCCCTGGATCTTCTTCACAAGTTCTACCTCTCGCTTCCCAATCTTTAATGGCGTTGTAACAGAAAAGCAGGCACACTCCTGCACATCTGGTGGACGTGTCCCAAGTTGCAAACCTTCTGGCAGGTGATTCACATGATTATTACAACTGTTATAACCGATGTGCTTGACTACTCTCCTGCACAATACTTATTACACCATATGTCTCTCTCCAGAAAAAAAAAAACTTGCCAATGCTGCCTGCCATTGGCACTGAGATCACATTACCACAGTAAAGGAATTGTTCCAAAGACTGAATCCTATAGAAAAGATAATGGAATTGATCCATATTTCTCAAGACAGACTTTCAAAGTTCGTGGCTACCTGGTATTGGTGGAATTTTTTTTCAAACAACCTAACTTCATAACAGTTCCTGGTTCCCATGTGGGGTCATAGTTGAAAAGCCTTACACCACTATGCTCAGATTAACGCGGGCAGCACCTGTCCTTTATGGCTGGGGGTGGCGGATTGAGAGAACACCCCTTCTTGTTCCCAAACTCCCATCTAACCTTTTTGTATATGTCCTCCTTCTTCTTTTTGCTAATCCACACTTCTAAAGCCCCGTACACACGAGCGGACTTTTCAACATCCAAAGTCCGACGGACTGAGTCCGTCAGACTATTCGATCGTGTGTGGGCTGCAACGGACTTTTGACTCGCCAAAGTCCGAACGACTTTAGAATATGGAACATGCTTCAAATTTTTCCGAAGGAACTCCGCCGGACCCGGTCCCTTCGAAAAATTTGCTCGTGTGTATGCTATTCCGACGGACTAAAACCGACGCTAGGGCAGCTATTGGCTACTGGCTATGAACTTCCTTATTCGAATCCAGTCGTACGTCATCACGTTCGAATCCGTCGGAGTTTAGTGTGATTGTGTGTGGCCAAGTCCGCTCAGCCGAAAAGTCCGTCAGAACTCCGTCGGAATTCCAGCAGAACTCCGACGGAACTCCTTCGGAAGTCTGTCAGACATAAGTCCTCTCGTGTGTACGGGGCTTTAGATTTCTTTTGCATCTTTTGCACCTTATCCCCCCCCCTCCCACCCCCCCTTTTCTTTCATTTTCATTTTTAAAACTCATCCTCTTTTTTCTGTGTTTACCAGCAGTGGGGATCATATTGACCCACAGAACCTTAATTGGGTTCATCTGTCTTTTATCATTTGATTCTCAAATGGATGAGGTCATTCGATTCTTTAGCTCAACCACATATATTTACTTGATATTCTGTGCAACATACAATGTTTTAATATTGTTTTTCTTTGTTCTTTTATTTTGTTTCCTTCTTTATATTTTGCTACAACTAACAACTGATACTTTTATTCTGCTGTATCTATCACATTTGATGTTGAATATGGACATGTTGTTCATATTGTGTATGATTTGATATTTCAATAAAGAATATTATGGAAAAAAATAGATGTTTGTGGTCATGTTCTTCTGTGGTCCCTGGTAGTACATCTTGTTCCAGCCTTTTTTTGCCTACTTGTCACCACGTGACTGCACATGGATGTTTTTTTTATCATGTTTGTAGATACATATGATGAAACAAGACATTTGTACTTTAGTGTGTATTTGTAAATATTATTGATCTTTGTAATTTATTATAGTTTATTTTTGTATTGTATACTTTAGATTGTTTACCTACTGTTAACTCCTGAAGAAGTTGGAAATCAATGAAAAACATTGAGTACTGTTTAAATAAAAACTGCCAATTTGTATTATACTGTATATAGAAGAAATAAATTGCAGCGCTTGGCCACTAAATGTGAATGTGACCTGACAAAATGTGCAAAAATATACATATAAATCAAAAAAACAGTGGAATCAAATACACAAATATTGTGAAAAAATCTTAATGAAAAAATCTTATCTTACACCCAAATCATAAGCCCGCAACCAAAACCTCCTGGTCTCCACCAACCGTCTTTGGGCAGACTATCTCCCCAAAGACCAAAGCGAAGAGTCTCGGGGTTATTTTAGACGCACAAATGTCAATGGATGCGCAAATAGGATCTGTAGTCAGTCGATCTCACCATCTACTGCGCATGCTTCGCAGACTCATCCCTTTTATCCCAAAGAATGACAAAGCAGTGGTAGTTGGAACAATCATTAATTCAGGACTGGACTACGCAAACTCGCTTTACATAGGATTACCACAATATCAACTTGCGCGATTACAACTGATCCAAAACACGGCGGCAAGGCTGATAACAGGAAAAAAACCCTGGGAATCCATTTCTCCTTCACTGAGGAGCTTACATTGGCTAACCGTAAAAAATCGGATCACGTTCAAGACCCTTTGCCTCACCCACAAATGCGTGCATAGAGAAGCTCCGCAATACCTAATGGAGAAAATAAATCATTATACACCAAACCGCAGTCTTCGATCAGCCAACAAAAACCTCCTCCTCGTGCCCAAAGCCCGGTATAAATCCAAGGGTGATCGGAGATTCGCTGTCCAAGGGCCTCTGCTATGGAATGCTCTACCAATCAACATCCGCCTGGAAGAAAATCACCTGGCTTTTAGGAAAAAACTCAAGACCTTCCTCTTTTAGCAGATGATCAAAGCTCGCCACAGCGCCTAGAGGCGATTCAGTTCGCATTGTGCGCTATATAAGTATTTCATTCATTCATTCATTCAAATCTTATAAACCTCAAATGTTCAAACAAACTGTGAATTCAAATAACTATATGTAAATTGATGCAAAAAAATATATAAGTAATGTCCCGTGTAAATATGAAGCAGAAGTAGCTGAAACTTGTTTATTCAATAAAATAATACTTGACCACGTGGACCCTTCACCTCTAAACACCACTAATAGATGGAGGCTTACCAGATCCTCAGTGACCCCCTGTTAGGGGAGGTCAAACTGCGCAGATTCAATCACAAATCACATAGACATCTCGATAACCGGATGCCGGAGATCTTCCCAATCGTTCGGATGTCCCGTGATCTTCAGATCCGCTCGGATGCTCTCAGCACGCTTCCAAACGACGTATCACCATAGAGAAACAAAATGTGCCAAATTGTGCATCTGCATTCTCATTACTAACTCACGCTGATGAGTTTTTTTAACCTTGCTAGCATTTCCTTCATTTTTTAAAACGGTATCTGTATCTTTTTTCTTATGACTCGGTGAAGTCATTTTAAGCGCTTGATTATTCGGTTTAAATAAATCTTGTTGAAACTATATCACACGATTTGGTGCATTTTGTTTCTCTATGGTGATACGTTGTTTGGAGGCATGCTGAGAGCATCCGAGCGGATCTGAAGATCACGGGACATCCAAACGATTGGGAAGATCTCCGGCATCCGTTTATCGAGACGTCTATGTGATCGTGATTGAATCTGCTTCATATTTATACGGGACATTACTTATATTTTTTTGCATCAATTTACATATGGTCATTTGAATTCACAGTTTGTTTGGACATTTGAGGCTTATAAGATTTTTTCATTAAGATTTTTTCACAATATTTGTGTATTTGATTCCACAGTTTTTTTGATTTATATATTTTTTTTTTTGCACATTTTGTCAGGTCACATTCACATTTAGTAGCCAAGCGCTGCACTTTATTTCTTCTGTTTTCTTTGTGCCCAGTATCCTGGTTATGGTGTTCAGCTGCTGATTTTTTATTGTTTTTTACTAAGCGCAGATTTTTCTATTTTTTCTGTTTTTGTTTGATTATACTGTATATACTTTTTGACTCTTTCTGGTACCTCAAAGTCCCTTACTCTTTATCTCCTATGTATAGTCAGATACAAACTGAAGTTGGTAAACAGAGAAAAGAGGTGTTCAGGAAATAACATGAACTATAATCTGGGGCTAGGGAATAAACAGAATGTTTAGGAAACAGGTGTTGATTTGAGTACAACTAGCTAGCAAACTTGACTGAGAACCTGGAAAGGGTCTCATCCTGGGTGGAGGCTCATTCTGTAGGTGCTATAAAAGGCAGCAGCTTTGGTAATGCCTATACCTCCCATTCCTAGAAGAAAGTTAGCTGTAGCAACGAAGGACAGACCACATGCTAGTAGTACCACAAATAGCAGATCTTTAGGCTTTCCAGCTGATCTGTACACAGATTTGGTCTTATTAAAATGAAAGAGATGCTAATGGTCTTTTAAGCAACCAAGAAAAATAAGTGCCCAGATAGTGATAATTATTCAATAAAAAAAGTAATCTAAAATCAATGCATTTTATTTATACAAAACTTTAAAAACAATAAAGGTACAAATCCTTTGAAAAGCATATCATGTTATAAATTTTCCCATATAGTACATAGATTCCATTTGGGGAATCCCAGGAAGTGTTTGAATCGATGCATTTTGCCAAAGCTGAAAGCTTCTTCAGGATCTGTTTTTCGAATATTTTTTATATAAATAAGAATAGACAGCTGGTAAACAATATGAATAAGATATAAGTACGAACAATATATATATATATATAAACTTTTTTTTTTAATAGGAATATAGTCGTATAATGATTTATTATATACAAAATGATCAAAAGAGGGACAATACAGCACAAAATGTATTGTATTGTTGTAAAAAAGAGGAGGAAAGGGGGGAAGGAAAGGGAGGAGGGAGGGGGCGGAAACAAGGCGAGGGGGAGAGAGAAAAAAAAACAATATAAATAATGTGTAAATTACAATGTGGAGGACTGAAACCCTGATTGGGGGGGGGGGGGGGCAAGAGGCAAACTTAAGCGTGGGGAGTCATCATGTGGAAAATAAACCTTACCAAAAAAGAGTGAGAATACAATGTGACAGATGTAAAATACATACACCTTATATAGTTAAAAGTGCTGTAATCTGCAACAGATTTACTGTAGGGGATCAGAGGGGACAGAGAGGTAACCATCAAGTGAAAGCCTTGGGATAAAGGATAAATATAATAAGGAGCAGAGAAAAAAAGTTAGAATTGTCTATTTAACAAAAGGTCTGATTGTGCAACGTTTAGTCAAACAATATGGGGGATATCCCAAACTTACCAATAGATGTGTGATCAAAGTATATATTGAGCCCAAAACAATTGGGAGAGGGAACAAAAGGAGATAAGGGAAAAAAAGGGGAGGGGGAAAAGAGAGATAGAGAAATATGAAAATGAGACGTCCTTCCCAAAAAGGGGGCCCCAGAAATGGGCTGAAAACCAGCCCCAAAAAAAAATATTAAGACCAGCCACACCAGAAAACCAGGTGAAGTCTGCCAAAAGATAGAGACACCCAGCAAGGGATCACCCATGTAGTTATAGTCCCACAAAAATAAAATGTGTGAAAACCCCTATTTATATACCAGCAGAGATGACTCCTCCCACCCCCCACACCTCACCCTGCCTTCCGCTGTTAAAAAAACACCAACGTGCATGTATAACAATGTTCCTTGATCATGTTGACGTATTTCTCGTAACAACCAGGAGTGACATAGGACACCCACACAGCACAGAACTGGAAGAGAGATGTGGTGACAACCCATCTATAAGTAGACACAATGTCTCCCCAGAATGGGGAGGTAGGCAGACATGGCATCCAAAAATCTGCAAACAAGCCAACCATTTCATATTAGAGGCAAATAAGCAACAGAGAAAAGTTTCAGTCTACAACATATAAAAAACAAAACAAACTAAAAAAAAAACTTGTTTACCAGCTGTCTCTGCTTGTTTATATAAAAACATATTCATAAAACTTATCCTGAAGAAGCCCTCAACTTGGGTGAAATGTGTTGATTCATACACTTCTTAGGATTCCCCAAATTGAATACACGTACTGTATGTGGACATGTTTAACATGATATGCTTTTCAGAGTATTTGTACCTTTTATTATTTTTAAAGTTTTGCATAAATATAATGCATTGATTTTAGATTAACTTTTTGTTTGCAAAATTATCATCATCTGGGCTGTTCAAAAATCCCTATCTCCCATGAACCCACTTGTTATAGGAGATTCATGGAGAACACTTCCTCTTACAATATGCACTTACTGTATATTCAGGTAGCAGTTGTTCCTTCCTCTTCTGTAAAAGGGGTATCTAAATATGTGCACTGGGCCTTATCAAGTGTCAAGAATGTGATGTTATCTAGAAAGTATCATGTGAAGTACAGGGTATTCTAAATGTACTGTATATAGGATTGAGAAAAACTCTTCAAATTTATAGTTGATCTTCTCATGCATCATTTTGATGTTTTTAACCCTGGGAAAGAGGGCTGTGGGTGATAGGATTTGGCCAGAGGGACATAGAAGGAAGTAGCTTGCCAGTTTTACTTAATATTAAAAAAATAAAAAGTAATGTTTTCTGCACTTGTTTTATTTTTTAAGGTTTAAAAAAAACCTTGTGTCTATATCAGGGTTTGGCAATCTTTTTTATCTTGGTAGGGGCCATAATGTATTCCCTTTTAGCCCTATCATTATCTTGCAAATCAGAGAGGATTTTGTGCTACTGTTTACAATATTGTATGTGCTGATAGATGTTAGGATCAATCCCCTTGTATATGACACAACAAACATCCAATTTAATAAAGACACCATATTGATCCCTTATTTAGTCCCAGTACTGTTGCTAGTTGGTGTATACAAATCACCCCCAGCTTTTCAGTCTGGAGGGTCAATTAAGGCTTGGTATGGATGTCTTTATGATGGTGTGTGGAAAGCCAGGTCAGCAGATCCAGGGTTCCTCAATGAAGAGTTTGAGCCAAATAGACATGTACCCAGAAGTAAAAAAAAGGAGGAACTAATAGTGAAGTACCATCAAAAAATGTATTTATTTGAACAAAAGATGGGTACTTACAAAACGAAGGGATTAACAAGCATTAGGCATGGAACAGATCATATGAAACCATCGTTAGTAGCGTGCATTTCAAACGTGCATTCCAAATGACCGGAACTGACGTCAGTTCTTCCACGGACCTGAGGTCCTCGATGATGCCCTGTGGGAGAGCAAAACGTTGACGCTGTTTATGGGAACCCTGACGTCAGTTCCGGTTGTTTGGAACATACGTTTGGAACGCACGCTACTAACTATGGTTTCATGTGATCTGTTCCATGCTTAATGCTTGTTAATCCCTTCGTTTTGTAAGTACCCATCTTTTGTTCAAATAAATACATTTTTTGATGGTATTTCACTATTAGTTCCCCCTTTTTTTACTTCTAGGTACGTGTCTATTTGGCTCAAACTCTTCATTGAGGAACCCTGGATCTGCTGACCTGGCTTTCCACACACCATCATAAAGACATCTATACCAAGCCTTAATTGACCCTCCAGACTGAAAAGCTGGGGGTCATGTCAATCTGGGGAGTGGGGACTATTAAGGGGGTGTTGTGCACCTGAAGTTTTTATTCATTCACTTTGGATTGGAGCACCTTCAGTGATTTGTTTTGGACTTTATGTCAGTTCATCTTATATATAATTTTTCTCACATATATTTATGTTTGCAAGCGCTGTATTTATATATTTTATGGTTTTCAAGTGATTACCACTTTGTGTATAGCAGATGCAATTGTTTTCACATTATTGATTTTGCTTTTTTATATCATCAGCGTGAGTTTATATTTAGTTTATATAGATTTTTCAAGTTGGTGTATACAGTTGTTTCCTCTCCACAGTCAACCATAGCAGGCTTTAGCCTGGTACACACTTACTGAAAGTCGGCTAGGTCCTGCTGAACCAGTCAACTTTTGGTACATGTATACCATTGTCTGTTCAACAAAAACAACTGGCCAATGGCTACAGGCTCTGATTAGTGTATTCTGGTGGGGTGAGGCCCCCTGTAGGAATACAATAGCACATATGGAGAGATCCCAGCATCACACATCTTTGTGCTTATGCAAGATCTGTCTATTTTTCTTTCTTTTTTCATTCAACCTGCTGATTAAGCGACCAAAAAAAAAACCTGAACATTGATACCTAGCTTTAGTCTCCACCAACGGTCTGTTTTAGAGAGCCACAATAAGGGTAACTATGGTCAGGGATGGACTGAGGAAAATGCTTTATGCCACTGACACTAGGAAGGAGATCCCTTGTTGCTAGTGCAAAATCTTGTTACAGAGCTTTGTATATTTGGTTATGATATTTCCAGTGCCAAAAAATCTAAAGGGGACAGGGCAATTATAAATTAGTTTTTACTCACAAAGGTTCAGAAGGTAGGGGATGTAACCTGTCTAACTTGGGGCCTAGGTCCAAATTAAAGTCTACTAGGAAAAGAGTAGGACCAGTGAATTGGAGAATAGTTCATTTTTAATGTCATTAAATATGTCTTTGTTCAGGTGTCTGGGACTGCAAATTGTTAGAAGAATTATAGGCTTGTTTTACACCTTGCAATGCAGCATAACACAGTGAGTCAGGGAAGATGGCTAAACAATAAACAAAAAGACAGATTTTTGTTGATCAAAATTGCCACACCCCTGAAGTATGAGGAGTAAACAGGGTGGAAGCCACTTTAAAGCTATATTTTTTAAGTGTTAGTAAGAATATTTTGGCCCATGTGATGGGTTTCTTGTAGACAAATTATGCTAGGTGACTGGGTTTTTAGGGTAAACATGGAAAATGTAGAATTTGAGAAAATACTTCTTATGCTCCATAAAACTGATAACATAGGAGGTGCTTAGTTACTCACAATGTGTAGACAATTACACAGTGAGAGCACAGTGAGTAACTAGGCACCCACTTTTTTGTTATTTTGGAAAACTGGTGTTTGTACACTTTAAGGAGGCAGCTAGTTCTACCAAATCCTGTATTTTGTATTTTGTATTTTATATCTCATACAAGCATCCAAGGAAGCGATTCTAATGGGTATTGTTATTCATTAAAACTGATAGCTATGACATTGTAGCTTTATGTTTTACTTCAACCTCTACACTGTTGCATTGAGGAAAGAGAACAGAGTGGGAACACACATTGCATGCATCCAAACAAATATGTAATCATATATTGAATCATATAACAAAACAAATCTGAATAACTCTTGCACAATTCAGGAAAAACTGAAGTTGGCCTAATCCTAGTACAAATTCTAAGCCCTGGCCTAGGCAAAAGTCAGGGAACAATTCAGTCAACGTGAATAGGTGGTGAAATAAGAGGAATGTTAAATTAAGTTTTGTAAGGCACCTATAGTAGTAGAAATAGCAATGTTAGGATAAAATATTGCTAACAAAAAAAGTAAAAAAAGC
The DNA here is from genome assembly GCF_037356315.1 of Lithobates pipiens. Lineage (NCBI taxonomy): Eukaryota > Metazoa > Chordata > Amphibia > Anura > Ranidae > Lithobates > Lithobates pipiens. The sequence continues at coordinate 468,901,380 of NW_027507748.1, forward strand.
AAAGTTTGTATGTTATCACAATTGGGAAGAACGTCTTAGGTTGTTTCATCCTGGAGAGCATCCCACTGGAAAGGGCAAGGCTGCTGGGCTCTGAGGAAGAAGGTAATCCTTCAAAATGTGTCAGCCGGCAGTGGCCCCTGTATTCTCCTCTGTTGCCATCTGGAGTCTGTTGTCACTTTGACCAATTGCTATTGTCTGCAGACTATTTATATTACGAGTTTTCTTCTATACGTTTGTAAGTAGTTTCTTATTAAATTTTTTAATAAAATATATATAAGGATAATGCACAAGTTTGTTGTGTCATTGTTTTCTTTCTTTTCTTTTTGACTGCTAGGATACCCCTATCCCTGAGGGCAGCAAGGCCTGAGGTATTATACATTACAAAATCTAGTCCATCTGACATTTCACTTGTGTTCGGGAGTGTTTATTTTCTGCTATCAGCAGTGTAGAAGGGGCTAGCAGTGATTTTTTCTTAACAGTATAGTATGCTGGCAGTGCTGTCCCAGGAGACTAGGGGTCTCCTGTGAGTGCAGGGGGCTGTATACGGGAAGGGTGGCTGTGTACTGTGTAGGGGGCTGTATACTGGATGGGGGGCTGTGTACTGTGAAGGGGGCAGAATACTGGATGAGGAGGCTGTGTACTGTGCAGGGTGCTGTATACTGGATGGGGGGCTGTATACTGGATGTGGGGGCTATTTACTGTGCAGGGGGCTGAATACTGGCTGGGGGTCTGTGTACTGAGAAGGGGGAAGTATACTGGATGGGGCTGTATACTGGATGGGGGGCTGTGTACTGTGCAGGGGGAGGGGGGCTGTATACTGGATGGGTGCTGTATACTATATGGGGGGCTGTGTACTGTGCAGGGGGAGGGGGGCTGTGTACTGTGCAGAGAAGGGGGCTGTATACTGGATGGGGGGCTGTGTACTGGGTGGGGGCTGTATACTGGATGGGGGCTGTGTACTGGATGGGGGGCTGTATACTGGATGGGGGCTGTGTACTGGAGAGGGGGGTCGTGTACTGTGTAGAGGAAGGGGGACTGTGTACTGTAAAGGGGGCTGTGAAAAATGTTTTTCCTTAAACTTCCCTCTTAAAATTGGGGTGAGTGTTATACGCAGATAAATATGGTATATACATACCATGATCAGTTAAATTAAAACTGTCTTAAGCTAAGTATGTGGGCAACTAGCATTTTCAGAAGAATACTAGCCCATATTTATAATTGTAAAGCGCTGCGTAAACTGTTGGCGCTATATAAATCGTGAATAATAATAATAAAAAAATAATATTTATTTTAAGAACAATTTTATTAAAAACAACATACCTGAAACATTTTAAAGCCAGAATACCATAGATCTTTATCTCACCTGCCCCCACCTCATCCCAGTTAAACTATTTTATTATGTTCTAGTCCACTCTACAGAGGATGTTGTTGTACAATGAAGTGCATTGAGGCACACTGCATTAAATAACACATTCAAAATCAATAAGCTAAAACCTCAATGCACAAAAATCTGAGACAGCCTGCTGCATTTTTTCACACTTCAGCCCAACGCATGGGACAACATGTATTGTCCTGCATTTTAAAAGTGAGTTGGGTGCCTTTCACCAGCATACATAATGTGCATTTCCGTGTGTTTATATAACGCAAGTGCTTAGAATGGGCCCAGAATCACAAGAGAGGTTTATTGACATTTGTTCCTCTCTCACATTGACAGACATATTATTCTATTATTCTGTACATTACATTAGCTAATAATTCAAATTAGTAGTATGTCAAGTATCTAGAATAAAAATGTATTAATAAGTAATGAAATCTTAAATACAGTATATTTTATTTATGTATCTACAGTATTTAACAATTATTTTATATAACAACATGAGAAGGTAGCCATATAAAAATGTACATCACCAAATACCAAAATCAGTGCATTTTTGCACATATTGCATACAGTATTACAGCATTATTGTGAGAATATTTAGTTGTCAACTTATTTTGCTTTGAGCAATATTACAATTTATCACAAGATGGCTATAGAAGCATTATAGGTACATTTTATTTTAAGTTATTAAAATATTTGGAGAAACATTTAAAATAATAATGGTTTATGCCCAAAGCTTGTCATGGTATTGATTCACTATGTAATGTGTATTTGATATTTCCATTTTATATTAATAATAGATAAAACAAGCTGTTTTGAAGGTGAATCTTATGTACTGTATGGTTTTATTTAATGAAATACAATAAGTCAGGTATTGGTTGTTAACAGTTTAATGTTAATATACTATAAGTAATCAATATTTTTTTTCCGTGGGCTACATAATTGATTTGCAATATACTGTAACTGTAAGTTATTCCTCACCTTACTGTTTATTATTTTAAGAACTGACAAATGTAGTTCAGTTGCCTGTACAGGATGAGACATTTATTTCATACCTATTGTATATTACCATGGAATGTTATGGACTAAACCAACACACTTGTACGAGCTTTCCCCCATTTCACACTCATTAAGAAGTTTTAAAGTTTCCACAAGAAAGTAGGAATTACAATATACATACATTCTCTATCCCTGACCGTTATATAATAGTGCAGATACTAAAGCTCATGGAACTTATCAGAACTTTACAGCTTAGGCCTTCATTAATTGATGGCTATTGGCTATTAGGGCTGGATTTGTACCTGGCTTCCTAAGTGTCTCTGCAGTGGTCAAATTTATGAGCAAACATCAACCAGAAAAGCATACATTTATAAGTGCCATGGAATATGTCCTCAAATAATTCACTAGTTTACCACCATTGTTACCCTTTCAAAAAAGGAATACGAATATATTCATGTATTATTATTCATTACAATTATTTAACAATATTGATATGTTCACTTAAGTAGTAACGCTTCTCATAAATTAAATATTTTAATATCTAGAGGATTTTCATCACAAGATTTATGATCTTTAATATCTTAGGTCAAAAGACAATTAATAGCGTGGTGGCAATTTGTGATGGTGGATTACATTTTATGGGTTTTTGCAGTTGCGGAGAATGCAAAGTTGCTATTGGGAACAAAATTGTCAGCTATGCATACAAAGCACTTTCTATTTGAGAAATTGGGCAGTAAAGAGAATATTTCCAAGTTCTTAAACCAACCTTTTCAGATTAAGGGTCTACTCCTGTTTTTTTCGGAGCTAAATATCCAAGTTATGACTTCTAAACTGTAATATTTATTATACAATCTTAGCAATAGATGGATTTATGTGTTGGATTTATGACTTGACAAACAGTTCTAATGCTGAAGGAACATGAAAATATACAGTGTTTCTATAATTACTAGAAGGGCAGAGAAGGCTTCAATTCAACAGTCCATTGCATGTAAGAAGAAAGATCAACTGCTAGTTGAGATCACAAAATTTGAACCTGCATATAAGGTCTCCTTGGGGATCATTCAAACCCAATAAATTATACAAGCTTACAAATGAAATGCCAGTTTCTTTGCATGAAATACAACCATGGATGATTTCTACTGCAAATTGTAAATTAAAAAACTGTAAAGATAAAGATTAGTATAGGTGATGATAATTTACTAAAACATTTTGGAATAGTGCACAGTTTATTAATGGGCATTTACATTAAACTTTTTTTTTAAATCTTGCTTTAGTTGGTCCTAAAAATAAATCATCAAAATATACTCCAAACAACGAAGGGATATATATTGTAAATTCTTTATAATGTTCTTTATAGGTTTTGTGATACTCTAGACAATACAAGGAGGGTATTTCACAGAAATCTTCCTGCTGATTTGTCAAATGTGAAGATTTTTTTTTAATTATTATTATCAATAACATCACTGAGGATTATACACTTTAGAGGAAATATTATTATTTAACATGTTACATAGCTTACTTAGTAGAATGTTATTTTAGATTGTTCATAATATTATTTATAACTAGTGTTGGGTGAACAGTTCGGCCTGAGCTTGAGTTCGGGCCAAACATTGGCCCATTTGTGAAAACCAAATTGACGGGGCCTTCAACCATTTGTTCAGCCCACCTAGTGCCCCACAATGCACTGCGTGCTGCACAGTACATTGGAAGCCCTGATGGCCTGAAGCAATGAAAGTTTTGCCCAATCAGGGCACAGAACACTGTCAGAGCCATGATTGGAGAAAGTAATGATGATTGTGCCCAATCATGGCTCATTGCTCATAGAACCACCCCACACTATAAAAGGTTCCTTCCAAGAGCAGCCATTTGATATGATATTGGAGTGAGGATAAATAGAACAGAGCTCTTTATTGTTTATTGCTACTAGTGAGTTAGTGAGCTATAGTGTGCTATTGTTATTCTATTGTGAGTGTAAAGTATCAGTGGAGTGTGAATATAGCGATAATGCAACATGAGTGTAGTGCGACTGCTCATTTTTACTGCAGTGTCAGTTTAGTGTTTCAGTGCAGGTTACCTGCAGTATATCGAAGTTTGTCAGTATAGAGTGTCAGCGCAGTTTTATTGCAGTATAGTACTGCGTCAGGGCAGTTTTATTGTAATATATTGAAGTGTCTTAGTACACATTTACTTCAGTATATTGAAATGCATTAGGTGCATTTACTGAAGTATATTTAACTTTGTTAGTGCATGTTTACTGCAGTATATTGAGCTGCGTTAGGGAAAATTTACTGCAGTATATTGAACTGAGTTAGTGCACATTTACTGTGGTATTTTGAACTGCATTAGTGCACGTTTACTGCAGTATATTGAAGTGTGTCAGGGTACCCTTTATGACAGTATATTGAAGTGCGTTAGTGCACTTTTACTGCAGTATATTAAATTGTGTCAGTGTAGTTTTACTGCAATATATTGAAATGAGTCTGTTCAGATTTACTGCAGTATATTGTAGTGTGTCAGTGGAGTGTCTGTGCAGTGAGTACTCAAGTTAAAGTGTACCAAACATCCCTTTCCATTGATTAAAGTGCATCCAAGTACACATTGCCCATCTTTATTACATTTAGGTAAGAAGCCCCCCATCATATCTGAGAGGCCAACAAGGAGAGGCAGATGCTCCCATGGCACTGTGATGGGACCAGCAGCATCTTTGTGCACAGGCAAAGTTGGTCATGGTCTGTCCACAGGCAAGGCACCATTTCCTCCATTGAGTGATGTTGCCCATGCTATCCAGCCACAGCATGCAGAGGAGGTGGTGGACTGGATTACTAAACCATCTTCTACCTTCTCATCCTCTATCAACCAAACACAGACTAGTGCGCAGGCCACCACAGCTTCCAGAGTTGCATATTCTGCCTCCTTGTCCACAGTTACAGTTGCTATAGCTCCAGCATTGTGCATGAAGGAGTCAGCTGAGTTATTTGAACACAGCATCAGTGTCACATACCTGACTGTGGAGCCCGAGATGATGAAGGTGGCCTCCTGCACAATTCCCATCCAAGCACCCCTGGCAGTGGAGACAGGGAATGCTGAGGCAATGGAAGGGTGCAGGTGCTTGGAATCTGTAGGAGTGAGCTGTAGCTTGGAGACACAGGAGTCCTTCCAATGGTGGTATGGAGTCTGGTCATAAGCTTTGTTCAGCGGGAGCCAGGCAAACAGGTGCAGTATCAAGAATAGTTGCAAGGTGGGAACAGGCAGAAGTAGGCGGTGGGGTACCAAATCAGGAGGCGGAGTCATAGTCATAAATCCAAGCCAGGATCGGTAACATAAGCAAGAAGCAGATATGGGTGATCCGAGATAAGTGTCAGACGTAGCAGGGTCAGGAACAAGGTTAGTAGACATGGATTAGAATCAGGAACCAAATCTGAAGACAATCCAGCACTGAAGCCAGGCAGACTCTTAATTTAAATAGGCTGCTGGGCGCCAGAATCTGTGGATGCATGCACGCGTTAACACGTACACGCATATGCTCGCACGTATATGTCAATGCGCAATTGCGGGTGCATTCTAGTCCTTACTCATCTTGGTCTATGCGTGTGTGTCAGGGAAATAGGCGCAATCTCACGAGGTACGTTCGTGTTAGCGCGCGTCGGCGCCTACGGAAGCGCAAGGTAGTTTCTAGACGAACGGCCGACGCTACGTCTAACCAGACGGGCATACGCGGTGATGTTACGAACACACAACGTACTCGACGTAGCAGTACGATCACCTCGACGCGCTCACGACGTGACCTGGGTACCTTGCCTATTTAAACGTTCGCCTGACAGTGCTGCATCGCTGGATTATCGTCAGCTCCCCTGTGTACCTGTACCCGTGTTTCCTGCTATCCGATCTCCTGTGTACCGACCCGGCTTGCTCGACCTGCTCCTGTTATTCTCCTGGCTCTTACTCCTGGCTTGTACCCGACGTTCCTGGTCTGCTCCCTGCACCCGATCCCGGCTTGTCTTGACTACTCTCTGGACTTCTGCTGCCCATTCTTGGACTTCCTAGCACGGTTGCCCTTAGAGACTTGTTTACCCGGCACTTGACCTCTGCTGCTGCTACCTGGCAACCTGTGCTACTGTGGGCACTGCATCCCTGTGTCATCTTCAGGGTTGTGCTGCACCCGGCCGCAAGGGGAGCCCTCTCAGCATCTCGGCCTCGCTCCTGACCGTGACAGTATAATCCAGCCATGTCAGAGGCCGACAGAGGTGACTCCCCAATGGAGGCCATTTTACAAGAACTTACGGCCCTTACTCCAGCTATTCGGGAGCTTCAAGAAAGATATCTCTGGCTGAAGGAACGCCTGCAGCACCCTCTTGAACCGCCCACCTCCTCTGGTCAAGTTCCTGCTTTTACAACCTCAGCCGCTCCAGAACCACGAGTCCCAGCCCCAGAACGCTTTTATGGGGACCGAAGGAAATTCAGATCCTTCAAAAACTCATGTTTTCTCTACTTCTCCCTGCAACCTCAGACCTTTTCTTCAGAAGCGACCAAGGTGGGGGTTCACCATTTCACTGCTGAGGGACGATCCCCAGACGTGGGCCCATGGCCTGCTGGAACAATGCAGCCCTTCCGTGGATACTTTGGATCTGTTCTTCAAGGCTGTGGCACGCTTGTATGATGACCCTTTTCGGACAGCTACAGCTGAAGCAACCTTGTACGCCCTTCGCCAGGGTGAGCGGCCCGCAGAGGACTATACAGTAGAATTCCGTACCTGGAGCTCTGATTCCGGCTGGAATGAAGCAGCACTAAAATATCAATATCGGGTGGGGTTGTCTGAAGCTCTCAAAGACGAGTTAGCCAGATTGGAGATTCCCACTACCCTTGAGGATCTCATCTTACTCACTATCCAGCTCGACAGGCGTCTACGGGAGCGCCAGACTGAACGCGCTCGGATTTCTTTTTCTATCCAGGCTCCACCTTCAGCTCGCCCAGCAGTAGCTCCCGTTCTGAGGGGCATGCCCCATCCCGCTTTAACCTCCGAAGAGAGACTTCATCACCGACAGGCACACCTTTGTTTTTATTGTGGGGAATCAGGACATTTCATTAACAACTGCCCCACAAGACCGAGTAAACCAGTCCTATGCACTCCATTTCATCTTCAGGTAGCAAAGTCAGCTTCCGCCCACATCACTCTTCCGGTCACGTTGATGGTGGCAGGTAGAGGAGTTCCTCTACAGGCAATAATTGACTCCGGAGCCTGTAGCTGCTTCCTGGACTTAACCCTGGCCAAGAGTCTGGCTCTCCCACTTAACCTCAAGGAACGGAGATTGACTGTCCATCTGGCCGATGGCTCCTTACCCAGTTCTGGCCATGTCACCAAGGAAACTATTCCCATCCTGGCGATCACCGATTCAGGTCATCGGGAATTCCTTAAATTTGATGTTCTGAGTTCTCCGATGTCCCCCGTTATCCTAGGGATTCCTTGGCTACAGGCTCACAACCCCCGGATCGATTGGCTCAAAAAGGTGGTATCCTTCACATCTGCCTATTGCCAACAGCATTGCTTAGATTCCGTACCCCATAACTTGCCCAGTTGTCTGACTGTACAACCCGTACCCAGTCCAGTTCCTCACATACCAGCAGTTTACCAGGAATTTAGAGATGTGTTTGATAAGAAGAAAGCCGATACCCTACCTCCACACCGCCCCTATGACTGCCCCATCGAATTATTACCCGGGGCCCCCATTCCTTTTGGCTGGATATTTCCCCTTTCTGAGACTGAACTTGAGGCCCTGAGACAATACATTGATGAGAACCTGGCCAAAGGATTCATTCGCCCCTCTTCATCCCCCGCCGGTGCAGGCATCTTTTTTGTGGAAAAAAAAGACAAGACTCTAAGACCATGTGTGGACTACAGGGAATTAAATAATATTACCCTTAAAAACCGCTATCCACTTCCGCTCATCCCTGAACTCTTCCAAAGATTCCACACCTCACGTATCTTCACCAAACTCGATCTACGTGGGGCTTACAACCTTGTCCGTATCCGGGAGGGGGGCGAGTGGAAGACCGCCTTCAGAACAAGATTTGGGCATTTCGAGTACTTAGTCATGCCCTTTGGACTATGTAATGCCCCGGCAACCTTTCAGCATTTCATTAATGACATCTTCCGGGAGCATTTAGACCACTTTGTTGTTGCTTATCTTGACGACATTCTTATTTTTTCAACTTCGCTAGAGCTTCACAGGGAACATGTTAAGAAGGTACTATGTATTCTTAGAACACATGGGTTATATGTCAAAGCCGAGAAGTGTGATTTCGAAAAGGAATCCATTCATTTCTTGGGACTCATCATTACCACAGGTGGAATTGCCATGGACCCGCAGAAAGTGAAATCTATCCCGGATTGGCCCGCTCCTTCTGACAAAAGGAGTGTACAGAGATTCATCGGGTTTGCAAACTTTTACCGAAGATTCATAAGGGGCTTCTCCACCATTGTAGCCCCCATCACTCAGACCACTCACCAACACACCAAGTTCCACTGGTCCCCAGCAGCTCAGTCCGCCTTTGACCAGCTCAGAACCCTCTTTACCACTGCGCCCATCCTGCAGCATCCAGATCCCGCCTTGCCCTACGTGCTAGAAGTTGATGCCTCGGAGGTGGCCACAGGGGCGATCTTATCTCAACGTCAAGGTTCCAAAGCTTTACTGCATCCTGTAGCCTTTTTCTCTGGGAAGATGAGTTCCCCAGAGAGGAACTACGATGTAGGGGATTGGGAACTTCTAGCGATCAAAACCGCTCTTGAAGAATGGAGGTATCTCCTGGAAGGTGCCGCTCACCCCATTCTAATTTTTACTGACCATAAGAACTTAGAGTATCTCCGCACAGCCAAACGTCTGAGACCCCGACAGGCCCGATGGGCTTTGTTCTTTTCAAGATTTAATTTCCACATAACCTATCGCCCAGGATCTAAGAACAGCAAAGCGGATGCTTTATCCCGGATGTTTCCTGATACCCCGGAAGGAGTCCCACCCAGTACAATTTTGTCCCCCCAAAATTTCTTACTGATCCAACCGGATCTAAGGTCTTCAATCGAGCTGGCCACTAGTCAGTGTACGGAAACTGAAGTTTCTTCCCTGAGAAGCCAAGGAGGGCTTCTATGGCATCGGGACAAGATTTTTGTTCCCCGGCAAGCCAGGTTACTAGTATTAAAGACTTTCCATGACCACCAACTAGCAGGCCACTTTGGAGTCCGGAAGACGACTGACCTTGTACAGCGGTCCCTATGGTGGCCTACTTTAAGGGCTGACTGTAAAGAATACGTTGACTCCTGTACCATCTGCCAACGTAACAAGGGATCTAACACCAGACCCTGGGGTCTGTTAAGGCCACTGCCAGTCCCGGAGAAACCATGGAAAGAAATTTCCATGGATTTTATTGTAGAACTACCTCCCTCTGAAGGGTTTACGACCATTTTGGTGGTAGTAGACCGCCTGTCCAAGATGGCGCATTTTTTGCCATTAAGAGGGACTCCCTCTGCCCTGGATATGGCAAAAACTTTTATAAAAGAAATTGTCCGATTACACAGGGTACCTGACAGCATTGTATCGGACAGAGGGGTACAATTCACCTCCAAATTTTGGAAAGAACTGTGTAAATTACTCTCAATTAGAATATGTTTGTCCTCTGCTTATCACCCACAGAGCAACGGTCAAACTGAAAGAACCAACCAGACGTTGGAACAGTACCTGCGATGCTTCTGTTCCTTTTCCCAGGATGATTGGGTTTCCTTGTTACCTTGTGCAGAATTTGCCTATAACAACTCAGTGCACGCCTCTACCAACCAGTTACCTTTCTGGGCAAACTACGGATTCCACCCCTAATTTCTGCCTAATACCATTCCTGAATCCTCTGTCCCGGCAGTTCAAGACAGAGTAAACCTCATTCACACAAACTACCAAATACTTCAAGATACCATGAAGAGGGCTCAGGAGGAGTACAAAAGACAGTACGATAAGAGGAAGAGAGTTAACCCTACCTTCAAGGCAGGAGATAAGGTGTGGCTTTCAGCAGCAAATCTTAAACTGCCATGTCCATCCCGGAAATTGGGACCTAAATTCCTGGGTCCTTTTGAGATTAAACGGGAGATTAATCCCGTAGCATTTGAACTTGTTTTGCCTGAATCGTTTAAGATCCATCCTGTATTTCATGTTTCCCTTCTTAAACGTGTTACCTTTAGTCCTTTTTCAGGAAGAGAAGAAGTGCCCCCGCCTCCAGTTCAGGTTGGTGAAGAAACCGAATACGAAGTTGAGTCTATCCTTGACTGTCGTCGGAGAGGTAGGACTATCCAGTTTTTAATCAAATGGAAGGGGTATTCTGCTGAAGAGAACTCTTGGGAACCTGCCAAGTATGTACATGCTCCTAAGCTTATACACAGGTTCCGCAGCCGTTATCCTGAAAAATGGGCTCGGTTGGGCATCCGGGGGCTGCCCCTTGGGGGGAGGCACTGTCAGGGAAATAGGCGCAATCTCACGAGGTACGTTCGTGTTAGCGCGCGTCGGCGCCTACGGAAGCGCAAGGTAGTTTCTAGACGAATGGCCGACGCTACGTCTAACCAGACGGGCATAAGCGGTGATGTTACGAACACACAACGTACTCGACGTAGCCGTACGATCGCCTCGGCGCGCTCACGACGTGACCTGGGTACCTCGCCTATTTAAACGTTCGCCTGACAGTGCTGCATCGCTGGATTATCGTCAGCTCCCCTGTGTACCTGTACCCGTGTTTCCTGCTATCCGATCTCCTGTGTACCGACCCGGCTTGCTCGACCTGCTCCTGTTATTCTCCTGGCTCTTACTCCTGGCTTGTACCCGACGTTCCTGGTCTGCTCCCTGCACCCGATCCCGGCTTGTCTTGACTACTCTCTGGACTTCTGCTGCCCACTCTTGGACTTCCTAGCACGGTTGCCCTTAGAGACTTGTTTACCCGGCACTTGACCTCTGCTGCTGCTACCTGGCAACCTGTGCTACTGTGGGCACTGCATCCCTGTGTCATCTTCAGGGTTGTGCTGCACTCGGCCACAAGGGGAGCCCTCTCAGCATCTCGGGCTCGCTCCTGACCGTGACAGTGTGACTCTGCACATGTGAATTAGAATTAGCACTTGCTGAACAGGAATTAGCAGCTGCTGAATGGGAATGAGCACTTAGGGAATAAGCACCTGCTACACAAGATTCCTGACAGTCAGCCACTTGCTCCTTGATGATGCACAGGTATTACTTGATTCGATATTGGCTCTGAAGTTTAGGAAGGTAGGAACATGAGCCCACAGAGAGGGGAGACCACTGGTAGACAAAAAATCAGCAGTCATGTTTCCCCAGCCGCAAAATATTGCCAAGTTGGCTGATGAGGATGGAGTGGATGATGATTATGAGGCCTCTGACACGACTTGGGTCCTGGATAGAGCAGAGGAGGAAAGTGACAGTGAGGCACAACTCCCACGAGGCAACCATCATGGAAGAGTAGAGAGCAACAGCTGTCAAGCCCCTAAAGCCGATGTTGCCGACAAAGTTTTATGAATTTATCCAAAAAAATCTCTAATCTTATTTCAAGTGCACTAAATTGTGACCTCATCATACAGACTGGCTCCCCAAGCAGTTGTTTATAAAATAAAGAAAGCTTGCAGGAAAAAAATGTTTTGCCTTTATAAATGTAATTTTTGCTGCAGCATATTCTATAAATGGTACAGATGCATCATTTTACAGGCAGGCTAAGGGCAACCCCCACCAGGCACTATATTTAAAGGACTTCTTCATTTTTATTGTTTCATTTTAAGCACCAGTAAATCACTGCTCATTTATAAATTATGTTTTTTACAGACTTTTTTTTATAAATGTCCCCCTGGGCAGTACTTGGACCCCCATACCCTTTGTATGCCCAATAACTTGCATCTAAGCCCTCGAAATGGGCAGTTTTTACAGTTCAGGTCCCATAGACTTCAATGATGGTTGTTATTCGGCTCCATAATTTCGCAATGTTCGCAAGTTCTGGTGAGGACCGAACCTGGGGTGTTTTTCCAATCCTTAGTCTGGAATGCTTCTATTGAGTCAGTAATCATAGCTCAGCAGAGAACTAGTGATCTAAAACCCTAGAGTATGTAAAGTGGAGTTCCATACAAAAGTAGAACTTACGCTTGTTGGTTCCCCTGTTTTTGACTGGTACCTTGTTCCCACTTCCGTCGGACCTCGCCACAGCGAGGTATGTCAGAAGTTCGCCCCTCCTCCTCCCTCCTCCTTCCCCTGCTGCTGGGACAGTAAGAGGGTGCAGCGTGGTTCGCACATGTGCAGTGGGGACCAGGCTGTGAAGCCACAAGACACACACAGCACCAGTAAACCATGCCTTCACTCCCTCCTCACAGGATCTTGACTATCTACTGCCTGTGTCTCCTATGAGACCAGGAAGTGAAGAAGCATTGCTGCAGCTGGGACAGTGCTGGATTGGTGAGAGGAGCTATTTAAGTGTTTAGGGCAGGGTAGGGGGCTAGGCAGGTAGTGGGGAGATTTTTAGTTTGTTTTTTTAATTGGAAAAACTAACTTTATTGAAAAACGTATGCATGGTAAATAGATCGATATAGACCAACATGCCCAAAACAATAGTACATACATGAACACATTGAAGTATCTGTGTAGCACAAAACAAAATATCCAATGGAGGTGGAGCCAGTACACAATATATAAAAAAAAAGAAAAGGAGAAAACAAAAAAGGAAGGAAGAGGGGAAATAAGGGGTGAGCATATTAAGTACACGTTTCACCATCTGCTAACCCTCTGCTCCAGACCTTTTCACCCTCTGTGTACAGAGATCAGCTTCTTATATGGAAGAGTGTCATTAACCTCTTTTTTCCAGCACTGGATTGTAGGGGGGCAGGGCCTGCATCCACTTACGGGCCACTGCTTTCCTCGCCAGGAATAACGTCTCATGTAAAAAGGTGCAGAGGGGTTTGTTAGCGTCTAAGTCGGGCAACAGACCAAGCAGGCACATTTTTGGGTCTAGGGTAGCAGGAGAGCCCATCTGGTTGTGCAAGAAGCGTATCACCTGCATCCAGTATGCTTGGATAGTTGGGCAGGACCATATAAGGTGGTAGAAGGAGCCTGGGGTGTGGTTGCAATGGCGGCATCCTGGATTGTACATGGGTTTAAAATGTTCTGGGGGGTCAAATACGTCCTATGTATAATATACAGCTGTGTGAGGCGGTCTGATGGGAATGCTTTTTTCATGTCCTTCAAAATCTCATCCCAGTCTCCATCCTCAATCAGTCCAATGTCCACCTCCCATCTAGTCTTGGCATTATAGGCCAAGGCCATGGCACTGGGGAGATTATATAGAGTGGAGATTAAGATTAGTTTGTCTGGCTCAGTACCTGTGACTGTGTCTACAATAGAGTGGACTGCCAGGGATGGGTTGGAGCCAGTAAACTGGATTTGTATAGCGTGGCAGAGTTGTAGGTATCTAAAAAGAAGGCAGTTGGGGAGGAAAAATGTATCCTTTAGCATTTGGAATGTTTTAAGTCCTGAAGTGGTCATGACCTGGTGTATATACAAGATCCCATGATGTATCCACACCGCAGGGTCTGGAATGAACAACAGTTCAGGTAGATTCATGTTGAACCAGAGAGGTGTGTGGGAGTGGACCTGCGGGGTCCTGAGTTTTCATAGTTCGCGCCTGCCATACCCTCCAGGGGTGTGTCAGCATGTCTGTTTTGTGGTGGGGGGAATGTCTTGTCAACGGGGCTCTGAGGACTGACTGAAGCGGGGTATGGGCTAGGTCATCAGGGTGCTCACAGAGTAGCAACTGGTATCGTGGTCACTTGCTTTTGTCTAAATGATAAAAATTGGATAGTTGGGAGGCAAAGTAATATTCCTGAAAGTCTGGAAGGGTGGCTCCTCCTAGTGTCACCGGGTTCTTTAGGATTTTCCAAGATAATTTATGTCTACTGTGCCCCCATATAAACAAATTAGGAATAGATCTGATTGTTTTGAAAAAAAAATTGTGGCATATATAGGGGGGCATGCCACACTAAATAAAGTATCTTTGGGAGGAGTATCATTTTGACTAAGCTGATGCATCCTATAACACCCAGGGGTAGTCTGGCCCAAGTCTGTGTCTTGGTCTTGATCAGGGCATACAGGGGTTCAATTTTCAGGAGTGTGTAGTCTGCGAGCAATCTGGTGACCTGTACACCAAGGTACTTGATCAAGGAGATCGAGGGGACGTGGATGAGGAAGGGAAATGGTCAGTCAGAAGGATCTGGGATTAAGACCAGTTAATACTCAAACCTGAGTGGCTACCGATACGCCATTGTGGTCTATGATGGCATGGAGGGCTGCAACCAGAGAGGGACCCAAGTCCGCCAGGTATAGGAGCGTATCATTGGCATACATCCCAATCTTTTCTCCCAGGTTCCCTATCTTAAGGCCTCTGATGCTAGTGTCTACACGAATCATGATGACCAATGGTTCCACAGCCAGTGCGTACAGCATGGGGGAAGGTGGGGAGCCTTGTCGAGTACTTTCTCTAGCAGGAATTGGTCAGAAAGCCAGCCATTCACAAACACCTTGGCCTTTGGGGATTTATATAGGAGCTGAACCCAGCAAATAAAGTTGGGGTCAAATCCAAATCCCGAGAGGCACTCCCAAAGGTGGTTCCACTCCACAGAATCGAAGGCCCTGGTGGCATCCAGAGCCACCAAGACCCTCAAACCAATTTCATCATGGGACCCCTGAATATTCATGAAAAGGCGGCAAATTTTTATTGCAGTATTTTTCCCTGGCATGAAGCCTGTCTGGTCAGGGTGGACCAGTGACAGAATAACCTGGTTAAGGCGGGAGGCTAAAATCTTACCCAGTATCTTAATGTCAACCTGTAGCAGGGAAATAGGTCTATACAATTTCCAGGTATTTAGGGTCCTTACCAGGCTTAGGGATTACTACAATTTAGGCCTCTCTCATGGAGGGGGGTAGAATATCTGTATCAAATATGGATTTGTACAGGTTGTAGAGTTTAGGGATTAGAATTTCAGAGTAGGTGGCATAGAATTCAAGTGGTAAGCCGTCTGATCTTGCGGCCTTAGATGCGGCCAAACAGGAGATTTACTCAGAAATATTCTCCTTAGTAACAGGTGCTTCCAAGAGTTAAAGCTGGTTGTTGGTCAGTCTAGGGAACTTAACTCCCACTAGGTAGTGCCTGGTGTCTTGGGGAGTGTTGGTGACTCGGGAAGTATAGAGTACAAGGTAGAATTTCCCAAAATTCGTCTGACACTTTTTTGCGGATCAGTAATGTCGTTCAGTAATCAGTAATGCGGATCTATCAATGACCTCACCACAGGGGGACACGCATCTAGATGAGCAAGATGCGCAAGTAGTTTGCTGAATCTTTCCCCATACTGGAGTTTAAACATCTCCCACACCATGTCATATGCGGCTGAGTCCCTGTTGGTTGGCTGTAAAATAGTATTGTAGTTCCACGGGGATGTCATCCTGGTCCTGAAAAGCTGTCAGCCAAAATGGGTTTAACCGCCAAGATGGAGCAGGAGAGGCTCTCAGGAGCTGGAGCGTGACCCAGTAGGGGGCGTGATCCGAAAGTATTCTCAGAGCAAAGCCCACATCTCCCAGCTTAGGTGTCAGGGACTTTGAAATTAAGATGAAATCAAGGCTTAAAATTGTGTTGTGACTGGCTGAGAAGCACGAGAAAACTTTAGTGTGTGGATGCTTGTGGCGCCAAGTGTCAACAATAGCAAAATTAGTCAGTATAGTCTGGTGTGGGCCGGTGGGTCAAGGGGAGGGGCCAGTGCGCCCATTCGGTCCATAGCAAGAATGAGGGTCATATTAAAGTACCCCATCCACACTGCTGGTACAGAGGGATATTGTGTCATTAAGGCAAGGCCTTCCTTAATTACGTTGTTGTATGGGGGGGACATAGCAAGCTAGTATCAGGATAGGGGATCCAATAATGGTGGCATGTATAAACACATATCTGCCCTGCTGGTCTGTCTGGAGCAACACTAGATCAAACAGAACCCTTTTTGAAACCATGACCGATACCCCTCTGGAGTATAAGGTGTGGGTGGCGTGATAGGCCCAGCCTATCCAAGGCTTTTTAAGAGAGGATTGCAGGTGGCCTGTAACGTGAGTTTCAACTAGCGTGATGATGTCAGCACGCTTAGACTTGAGGAATGTCAGGACGGCCGTGCGTTTAATCTTATTGCGCAAGCCTCTAACATTCCATGTGAGAAACTTCAGGGAACTCATGGCGGATATAAGGCATGTATGATAGACCGCAGTTGGACCAGGGCCAGCAGAGCAGACATTGACACATCTGTTAGCATAAAACACAGTGACAACCAATATTGATAGTGCATGTATGACAATACCATAGTACCTTTAGCATAAACAACCATTTGTAAATATGTTGGTGTAGAAAAAACGAATACCCACAACATTCCCCTCCTTCCAGTCCTTTGCCACCCCAACTCAGCATGGACATAGTACCCCATAACCAGGTATCAATGGGGGACATCCAACGGGTGGGACCCATTGGAGGCAAGCGACTTAATTTCAAGGAACATAGATACCCATGATAAAAAGAAAAAAAAAAAAGGGAAGAGAAAAACAGTCCGGTAAATGGGAGGTTAAAAAGTTCACAAAGATCCTAGGGGGGCGACTTCTTCTCTGAGAAGTGCATGGGGAGTAGGAGCCATAAAAGTGCAGCACCATTGCAGCTGTAAGGCAGGAAGTCTCAGCAACGTTCAGTATAATATCCCCCACTGGTCTCTCTCCGTGGGGGGAAAACAGGGACCATGAGTCAATAAGGTCACCCAAAGGCAGCAGGCATGCTGTGAGGACCAGTGTAGTACAGAGGAGGATTTCCAGGCCTGTCCCCCCACTCCACCAGGGGACATACACAATGCACCCATTAAGGGGCTAAACATTAGGATGAAAACGGGCAGCATTATGGGCACAGGGGGAGAGTGGGGGGAAAAGAAAAGTATTCATAGCTTGTAGAAAGTATGGCGTGTTCAGGCCTGGCAATCCCTCTGATCGATCCAAGTGGATGCCAATTCAGGGTCCTCAAAGACGTGGGTTCGGCCATCGCACTCCACGTGAAGCTTTGCAGGGTACAGCATAGCATATTTAAGGTGTAGAACGTGGAGGCGCTGCTTAACATGCTGGAACCTGGACCGCTGCCGCTGCACCTCATTGGAGAAGTCTGGGAAGAAGGCCACATGTGTGTTGGTGTGGGGAATATTTCCCTTCTCTCTGGTCAGGCGGAGAATCTTGTGGTCTCTGAAATTCAGGAATTTCGCTATCAGGGTACGCAACGGAGCTCCTTGGGGAGGAGGATGGGCAGGGATTCGAGGGGCTCTCTCCACCGTGAACATCACCGAGAATGCATCTCTGCCAAAGTTGGATGTCATGAAGTTTTAAAGGAAGCTCACCGGGTCCGTGCCCACGGCAGTTTTGGGAAGGCCAATAAAGTGGAGATTGCATCTCCGGAGGCGATTCTCCATGTTGTCCTGTTTCGCGCTAATCTGTTGTAGCTGACGGCGCAGTAGTATGTTGCAGGGGGTGCAAGATATCTTCCACTCTGCTAATACGGGTCTCTGTCTCTGCCACGCGGTCCCTCAGGGTAGAGAGATCCTGTCGGATAAGAGATACATTAATTTTGACCTCCTCAATTTTGA
This sequence comes from Lithobates pipiens, assembly GCF_037356315.1. NCBI lineage: Eukaryota > Metazoa > Chordata > Amphibia > Anura > Ranidae > Lithobates > Lithobates pipiens. The sequence continues at coordinate 468,919,472 of NW_027507748.1, forward strand.
TGGTCAGCATGCTCTGGCACAGGACAATAGCATCGAGCACCTTGTTAGTGGCTGCCTCGGAGTGCTTCATGTCCGAAGAGTCACCGGTGCCATCTTTGGCCTGTTGGTCTTCTCGAAGTCTGCTGTACTTGGCAAGTTTGTCAGCAGCCTCAGTAGTCTTTTTCGGCAGAGACATACTTCAGAGGTGGGCAGGAGAGTCCGCGGGTGTACCAAGATGGCTGCTGCTTACTAGGCTGGATCCTCAATATCCTACTCCCACCATAGTTTAGGAGTAACACAGTAATAACTGTAGGTAGCGGTCAGCTAGCTGTGAGGTTCTCAATTTTTCCGATGGATATTCCGATCGTGTGTATGCAATTCCGATGAGCAAAAACTCACGCATGCTCAGATTCAAGACGGAAGCTACAGTATTAGCTACTGGCTATTGAACTTCCTTTTTCTAGTTCCGTCGTATGAGTTGTACGTCACCAGATTCTTGACAGTTGGAATTTGGTGTGACCGTGTGTAGGCAAGACAGCTTGAGTGAAATCCCGTCGAAATTCCGTCAGGAAAATCATCAGAGCTTTTTCCAACCAAAATTCCGATCGTGTGTACGTGACATAAGATTCTGTAAGATTTCACAAAATCTTGCATGATCTGGTGTAGACTTGTGCACAATGGAAAATTTTGTTAAGTTTCGGTTCGTTGTCATTCCTAAAATACATAATTTCGTTCTGTTATATTCGTTATGTTACGTTAATACATTTTCGGATAATTCGTTAGTATTCGTAGCGTGTCGATATTCGTTATACTGAATCTCGAATCATGTCGAATTCATTTGTTATATGCGCTATAATTTCATTCGTATTCATTGAAATTCAATATTTATGTATGTATATACATTCGTGATAATGATTCGTAGTTTGGAAAGTCGTTTGTTTATTGAATCTTTTAACACACACAATGACAATATCTCTTCTCCTCGGCTCAAATAAAATACAACACCCTTCTAACTCAGTTCTCAGGAAAGCACTTTGCCAATAATCCATCCTCCGGCACAAAATTAATCAGCTGATTGGACTATAAGATTTACTTTGAGCTGACCTTTTGTTTCATTAGATCTTTAAAGAATTACCGAATCATGTCGTATTCATTCGTTATATCTGCTATAATTTCTTTCGTATTCGTTGTAACTCGTTATTTTTTTTATTAGGACTTTCGGATGAAAAATTCGGCCGAATTTCAATTTGTTATGAGACAAATCGCACAAGCCTAATCTTGTGTATGCAGATGAGATCTATGGGGAAAGGGATTAGGGACATGTGTGAGGCAGTCTTCCCAAGGGACAGGTGTGAGGCCGAGACTATATCACCAGTGCCTTATTCAACCAGGAAGTAAAATGTAAAAATAAGAAACACAATAATTGTTTGATTTATCAGTTGCTTTGCAGATGTTTGGGGAACAGCATTCCTAGATGCATGCAACAGGGATTTTTTGTGTTGGTGGGGGATCCACTTTAACACACACTTGTTTTCAATTGTTAACCATAGATAGCCTTCATATAAGATAGTACTGCCTTTTCATTGGTCTAACAGTGGATCCCCACCTCCACAAATGCAGTGATGATAACGATGAACTCACCAGCTGGAATTAGGCTAGTAGTCTTCAAAACAGGGGCATCTTCAATGTAGAGCACCAGGTCCCCAAAACAAGAGTTGATGTAAGGGTGTATTATTTTTCATTTTGGCTGCAGTCCTTATTTACATGTAGTTTAATATGACAGAATAAAGTGGTGTGTTTTAAAGTATACTGGATGCTTTTATATTTGTACAACGCTCTTGATAGACCATTAAAGCGGAGTTCTGCTTAAAAAAAAACAATTACAAGTCAGCAGCTACAAATACTGCAGTTGCTGACTTTTAATAATAGGACACTAACCTGTCTAGGGATCCAGTGATGTGGGGGAACGAAGCGGGCGTCCGGCTGTGGCTTCACATGCACTGTGCATGTGCGAGCCACGCAGCAAGCCGTGACTGGCCGGGCAATCATCTGGGACCTGTGATGTGTTCCAGATGATTGCCAAGAGGGAGGGGGATAGGTGATCTCACTTCAGTCCGCGGGGAGGAAGTGGGAGCTGGGACCAACCAAAAAGGGGGTACCGTCTCCCCACTCCAACAAATGTGGCATGTCAGGTGGTCACTTCCCGTAAAGAGGAAGTTCAATTTTTGAGTGAAACTTTAAAATTAAAATGTTGTATTCATGCAGATCACTTTTTTTTTTTATGAAATACAATGTCAGATACACAATAACTGAAAATATCAGTCTACAGTAATTATTTCAGAATATTCTTTTGTGTCTCTCTTCTACCACTGCAGGAGACACATTCACAAACACTACCTATCAACACTGCTGGGAATATGTAGATACAAATCAAAGTCCCATAGAGTGCTAGTGTTACAGTTTCCCTGCAGTGCACTAGGATAACAACAGATGCATCCAAAAATCATTCTTTTTCAGGCTTGACCTTCATTTAGAGATTCCTTAATGCCTTGGGAGGGACATTAGCAATTAGGTAAAATGCCTTGCTCATATTTATTGAACAGCTAAAGATTAATCTCTCTGCATGTCTGATGAGAAGCCAAGTGATTGTTTTGCCCACTTCAGATGTTTCTGTGTGCCTTTTCATTAATGTTTTATCACTCATTTTCTGGATGCACAGGCTTGGATGGTGCTCTAAAATTGAAATAAAAGTCAAGTCAACTCTTTAGGCAAAGTAACATTTTAAATAGATTTGTAAGTGATAAATTAAATATGCCATTGCCCACACTATGTAATTTATGCATAGGAAAAAATATAATTTATCTTATGTTGAAATGTTTATTTGCAATATGTGCAAAATGTATATCCCGCAGACTTGAAATAGTGATATATAAGTAAATGACACTAGTTAAACAAACAAAAGATTTTAAGGAAATAAATATGTTTTAATGTACCTTGGAATGTGTCAAAAAATAGACACAAGTGAAGTTGACTAATACTTGGAAAATGAGCTTGGTTTTTCTATAGCAAAATGTATTGAAAATAAAATATGAAAAAAATTATACATATATATATATATATATTCCTTTTTAACTTTAACCTCAACTCACTTATTTAAAACTGTGAAGAATTGTATTCCTTCAATGAGATTACATATTTCCTGCAAAAAAAAGGGAAAAATCCACTCACGATTAGCCCATCAGCTTTTGAAATTGAATCCAATGGGTTCTAATGCGTCAAGCAACTAGTAATTAAACCCAACAGATTTTCTGCTTTTATTTTTCTTTGTTTAAGTGTAAGACATAAAGGAACTTAAATAAAAGTATGTTTTTATATTTCTTAATTATTTCCTCGTTCTAGGCTCCTTTAAATCCCTTTAATGTAGTCCGGGCTCACACAGTCCTCTAAATTGTACAAATAGAACTTGATTGAAGGAAAACACAGAGGAATGACCTCATCAGAAAAACCTATTTGTCAACCTATATTATTGGCAGAAGTGATAAAAAGAAATGGTTAAGACCTTATATTGTATCAAGCAAGGAGTCTGGTTTGGCAGGTAAGGCAGTTCACAAATATGTATTTGAGCTTTGCATTTAGTTGTCCTGCCATAAAGGTCAGGCAATTCTTGTTATAGGGAGAGAACAATCTGTCTCTTAAAAAAACTTTGGGGTATAGTTGTTGGACCATTAAAAGATCCTTTTAATCAATTCCCCATGAAATTCCCCATGATTGTCGGACAGCTAACATCGTACCTATCCATAAGAAGGGCAACAAGGTTGAAGCTGGCAATTACAGGCCAGTGAGTTTAATATCAATTATAGTAAAGTTAATGTAAGCACTGCTGAAAAGAAGTATTATTGATCACTTAAAAAACACACAAGATATGTAGCCAAATACATTTTGACCTACATTTATAAAGAAATGTGATTTTTATTATATTATTTATAGCAAAACATATATATAACTAAAAAAAAATAAAAAAAACCCTGTGGTGATCAAGTACTGCCAAAAGAAATCTCTTTTTGTGTGAAACAATTATATACATTTCATTTGGGTACAGTGTTGCATGATTGCGCAGGCTAATTAAACCTGTCTATTACTGAAGGTCTCCGCTGCCTGCTCTACAGCGTTGTATACCTATGAATCTGATCCGTAGTATTTTTGATTTGACCCTGCCTGCCTGTGACCTACCTGCTATCTGCCTGCACCCGACCTCGGCTTGTTGTGATTACTTTCCTGCCTGTTCCCTTGTGCCTCGCTTCCAGTCTGATACCTAACCCGGCCTGTTTGACAATCCCATCTGCTGCCTGATCCAGTTTGTTGAGCTGATCCATCTGCTAAGGTGATCCTGTTTACTGAACTGTTTTCATCTGCTGTAAGTTACCTGCTAAGCTTATCTAGTTTACTGGACTGATCCATCTGATGTGGTTACCTGCTTTACTGAACTGATCCGTGTGCTGTAGCTACCTGCTAAAGCTTATCCAGTTTATTGTACTGATTCCTTCTGCTGAAGTTACCCGTTTAAGCAATCCAGTTTGCTAGCTGATTCCACCTGCTATTGTGATCCAGTCTGCTGTATTGATTCCGTCTGCCTAGCAGCTCCAGTCTGCAGAGCTGACCCCGCCTATTCATCCCTTCCCATCTGTTGATCCTGCCAGGCACCTGTACCCCTCTTTACTCCTGTGTACCCTGTTACCTTACCAGGAAACCGGTAGTGGGAGTTGTAAGGGAGGCCTCTCTCCGCAATTCGGGCTCAATACCACAAGGTACGTGACAGTAGCAGGCAGCCATGTCTGAGCCCGAGCGGGGAGCCTCTGCCATGGAAGAACTGTGTCAACACCTGGCAGGACTTTTCGAGGCAGTTAAGAACCTCCAGCAAGGCTACACCCAGCTGGAAGAACGGGTGATCGCCCTATCCAACCCTTCTGGATCCCTGGGAGCCTCTCAACCATCAGCTCCTTCCGCCGAAGCTGGACCAGCACCTACAGTTGTGATGCTACCACCAGAACCTAAGGTTCCTACACCTGAGCTATTCTCTGGGAACCACAGCAGCTTTAGGGCCTTCCGTAACTCCTGCGAATTGTATTTCACCCTCCAACCAAGGACCTTTTCTTTAGAGGCCACCAAGGTGGGCTTTGTGGTATCCTTACTTTCTGGAGACCCCCAGACCTGGGCTCACCGTCTTTTAGAACAGAAGGACGCAGCTTTGACCAATCTTACCACCTTTTTTGATGCAATGGCTCAATTATATGAAGATCCTCAACTTTCAGAGACTGCAGAAACCGCCTTGCGAACCCTCCAGCAGGGACGAAGAGCGGTAGAGGACTATGTGGCCGAGTTCAGGCGATGGGGTGCGGATACGAACTGGAATGATGCTGCTCTTCGTCATCAGTTCCGCATGGGACTCTCTGATTCCTTAAAAGACGAACTCGCTAGAGTCTGTGTTCCACAGGCTTTAAATGCACTAATCGACTTGGCTATACAGATTGATTGTCGCCTGAGAGAAAGGAGGGGCGAGAGGGCCACGGGTTTCTCTCGTCCAACACTGGATGCTTCCAAAAGTCCCAAGCCATTTACACCCAGCACCAGCTGCCCCGACCAGTGTCCACTTCTGATATGCCTGAGCCCATGCAACTTGGGATTCTGCGACCATCTCTTACCTCCGGAGAACATCAACGATGGCAGAATAATAATCTGTGTCTCTATTGTGGGGAATCTGGTCATTATGTCAGGAACTGCCCTATTAAGCTCCGTAAGTGTGCATCTATGCCTTCTGGTTACCCAGACTCTTTAACTAAGGTCTCATCTCAGCTTGCCTTTTCTGTCTCCTTTCTGCTCCCAGGAAAGACTTTACAGACGCCCGCCATTATTGATTCCGCGGCATGCAGCTGTTTTATGAATTCATATTTTGCTCCCAAACACCAGATTCCTCTCCTGCCTAAGACCCATGGACTCTCTATTCATCTGGCCGGCGGGTCTGCTATCAAATCTGGTCCTGTAATTCAAGAAACTGCCCCTCTACCTGCTATTATCCCCGGTTCGCATCAGGAATTCCTTCGTATGGACATAATTTCCTCTCCACTCTTTCCTGTAATACTTGGTATGCCTTGGCTACAGGCCCACAATCCAACCATAAACTGGGCCATGGGGGAAATTACTTTCTCTTCATCTTACTGCCAGAAGTTCTGTGGTTCTTCCGATTCCCTGAGACCAGCCACCTTATTATGTATTGATTCAGAAATCGAATTACGTCAGGCCATTCCTGAAGTGTACCATGAATTCCTCGACGTGTTCAGTAAACAAAAGGCAGAGGTGCTTCCGCCCCACCGAGCTTATGACTGCCCCATTGAACTACTCCCTTGAGCCAAAATTCCGTTCGGAAGGATGTTTCCCCTGACAGAGGTGGAACAAGAGAAACTCAAAGAATATCTCAATGAAAATCTAAAGAAAGGGTTCATTCGCCCATCCACGTCCCCAGCGGGTGCGGGTATTTTTTTTGTCGAGAAGAAGGACCACACTCTCCGACCCTGTGTGGACTACCGCAAATTAAATAACATTACAATAAAGAATCGGTACCCTCTTCCTTTATTTCCGGAGTTATTCCAAAGACTGGGAACTGCTAACGTTTTCACTAAACTCGATCTCCGCGGGGCTTACAATCTGATCCGTATCAAGGACGGAGATGAGTGGAAAACCACTTTTCGTACCTGATTTGGACACTTCGAGTACTTGGTAATGCCCTTCGGATTGTGTAATGCCCCTGCCACTTTCCAATATTTTATCAATGATGTGCTCCGGGACTTTCTGGACTTATTTGCTGTTGTTTACTTAGATGATATTTTAATTTTTTCTTCTTCCCTTGAATCCCATCGCAAGCACGTCAAGAGCGTGTTGGGCCGGCTCTGACAACACGGTCTATATGCAAAAGCCGACAAGTGTCAATTCAAGAAGGAAAGTATGCCATTCTTGGGCTTGATTATTCCCAGTAAAGGTATAAAGATGGACCCCCAGAAGATCACTGTGATTTTGGACTGGCCAACTCCTGTAGAAAGGAATCCAATGTTTTATCGGGTTCGCCAACTTTTATCGCAAATTCATCAAAGGTTTCTCGGCTATTGTTGCACCCATCACGCAGCTAACAAAACAAGGGACCCGTTTTCATTGGATCCCTGAAGCTCAAGAAGCTTTCGAGATTCTCAAGGGACTTTTCACCTCTGCTCCTGTCTTAAGACATCCAGATTCCTCCCTGCCATTTGTTTTAGAAGTGGATGCATCTGAAATCGCCGTAGGGGCTATATTATCCCAAAGACAAGGTACCAGGGCCCTGCTCCATCCTGTGACTTTCTTTTCACGCAAACTATCAGCAGCTGAGAAAAATTATATTGTTGGAGACCGGGAATTGTTAGCAATTAAATCTGCATTGGAAGAATGGCACTATTTGTTAGAAGGAGCTTCTCATTCAATTTTAATATTTACCGACCACAAGAACCTGGAGTATTTAAGATCTGCAAAAAGACTAAAGCTGAGAAAAGCCAGGTGGGCACTCTTCTTCTCCCAGTTTACCTTTCATGTAACTTTTTGCCCAGGTTCTAAGAACGTAAATCCAGATGCCTTGTCACTGATGTTCCACAAGTCTCAAGAAATTTCTCCTCCAGACACCATTCTCGCTCCTGGGAATTTCCTTCTGCTTCAGGAAAATCTTCTTTCCCGACTTAGACAAGCCTCCATGGGGCAAAAACCTCTTCCAGAACCAGAACTACAAGCCAGAGACGGGTTACTGTGGTATAAAGATAAGATCTACATTCCCGAGGCCCTACAGGTATCCGTCTTAGAGCTATGTCACAACCATGCACTCGTCGGACATTTTGGTATCACTAGAACCACTGACTTGGTACAACATACTTTTTGGTGGCCTCAGTTACGGGAGGACTGCAAGAAATTTGTGAACACCTGCACTATGTGCATCAGGAGTAAAAGCTGTAGGACCAAGGCCTGGGGCCTACTTAAACCTCTGCCTGTTCCGGACAGGCCATGGAGAATGCTGACTCTAGATTTCATTGTTGAGTTGCCTCTGGCAGACGATCATACCACTATCTTTGTGGTAGTTGATCATCTGTCGAAGATGGCACATTTCATTCCCATGACGGGTACCCCCTCAGTCCCTGAAACTGCACAGGTATTCATCAAGGAAATCATTAGGCTCCATGGGGTACCAGCCAATATAGTTTCGGATCAAGGGGTACAGTTCACCTCTCGATTCTGGAAGTCCCTCTGCAAGGCTTTGAATATTGAACTGTCTTTCTCATCCCCCTATCACCCTCAGTCCAATGGGCAGACTGAGAGGACGAACCAAACCCTTGAACAATATTTACACTGTTTCTCCTCTTTCGCACAAAATGATTGGATCTCCTTGCTTCCAGTAGCTGAGTTCGCTTACAACAATTCTCTCCATTCCGCCACCAAGTAGACGCCCTTTTTCGCCAATTACGGCTTCCATCCTTCGTTTCTACCCAACTCCCTTCCTGAATGCACAGTGCCAGCGGTTCAGGAAAAGATAAATTTCTTCTCAACCAACAACCAACTTCTGTAAGAAACAATGGCTAGAACTCAAGAGCACAACAAGACAACCTTCGACAAAAAGAGACAAGGGGAATTAGTACTGGTACCCGGTGATTTGGTGTGGTTATCCACGGTGAATTTAAAGATGGCGTGCCCTACAAGGAAACTAGGTCCCAAGTTCTTAGGACCCTTTCCAGTTAGAAGGAAGATTAACGAAGTAGCCTTTCGAATTAGAACTTCCAGACTCATTAAAGGTCCATCTGATATTCCATGTGTCCTTGTTGAAACCTTTCACTCCCAATCCATTTCCTAACCGGAGTACCACTCCTCCTGATCCGATCCTGGTAGACGGTGAAGAAGAATTTGAAGTAGAAGCCATCCTAAATTTCAGACGAAGAAGAAACCAGAACCAGTTCTTAATTAAATGGAAAGGGTATGGTCCCGAAGAGAACTCTTGGGAGCCCGAAGACAACATTCTTCATGCAAAGAGTCTGGTTCAATCCTTTAAAAGGGCCCATCCCGAAAAATTTGCCCGAAGGGGCATCTGGAGGCTGCCCCTTGGGAGGGGGCAATGTCATGGAAGTTCTATGAAGAATCTGTACCCCAGGCCTTCAGGCTTGCGGCCGGGGACGTAACCAAGAGTGCGCGCACCAAACATGCTATTTAAACCTGTCTATTAATGACGGTCTCCGCTGCCTGCTCTACAGCGTTGTATACCTATGAATCTGATCCGTAGTATTTTTGATTTGACCCGGCCTGCCTGTGACCTACCTGCTATCTGCCTGCACCCGACCTCGGCTTGTTGTGACTACTCTCCTGCCTGTTCCCTTGTGCCTCGCTTCCAGTCTGATACCTGACCCAGCCTGTTTGACAATCCCATCTGCTGCCTGATCCAGTTTGCTGAGCTGATCCATCTGCTAAAGTGATCCTGTTTACTGAACTGTTTTCATCTGCTGTAAGTTACCTGCTAAGCTTATCTAGTTTACTGGACTGATCCATCTGCTGTGGTTACCTGCTCTACTGAACTGATCCATCTGCTGTAGCTACCTGCTAAAGCTTATCCAGTTTACTGAACTGATCCATCCGCTGTAGTTACCTGCTTTATTGAACTGATTCATCTGCTGTAGCTACCTGCTAAAGCTTATCCAGTTTACTGAACTGATCCATCTGCTGTAGTTACCTGCTTTATTGAACTGATCCATCTGCTGTAGTTACCTGCTTTATTGAACTGATCCATCTGCTGTAGTTACCTACTAAAGCTTATTCAGTTTATTGTACTGATTCCTTCTGCTGAAGTTACCCGTTTAAGCAATCCAGTTTGCTAGCTGATTCCCCCTGCTGTTGTGATCCAGTCTGCTGTATTGACCCCGTCTGCCTAGCCGCTCCAGTCTGCAGAGCTGACCCCACCTATTCATCTTTTCCCATCTGTTGATCCTGCCAGGCACCTGTACCCCTCCTTACTCCTGTGTTCCCTGTTACCTTACCAGGAAACCGGTAGTGGGAGTCGTAAGGGAGGCCTCTCTCCGCAATTCGGGCTCAATACCACAAGGTACGTGACAAGTATCTTGGTTTACTTAATTGTTCTCTGTGTGTTTGTTTACTGAAAGGCCTTTATTGAAGCCTCTTAGCTATGAGAAACAGAGCCCGCTCACAGAATGCGCCCACTTGGGGTGACAGGCTCAACCCCTGTTTTGGGGTTACATACCTACACAATCACAAACGGGAAAGATAAAAACACTTAATTGCAAGAGAGCAAATTTTCCAAGGATGAGGGCTGCTCTCCAGGACTTAGACTGGGAAAGAATATTGGCATCAATGGGCACAGAACAGAAAAGGGAATGCTTCAAAAACTCACTGCAAAGTATATCCCCACAGGCAATAAGTTTAAAAGGCTAAAAATAAAACCTATGTGGCTCACGGCCAAAGTTAAAAAAGCTATAAACTATAAGAAAAGAGCTTTTAAAAAATATAAAAATGAAGGAAAACTAGTGTAATTTAAATGTTACAAAGAATATAATAGAATATGTAAAAAGGAAATCAAGGATGCAAAAATTCAAAACGAAAGACTGATTGCAAAAGATAGTAGGACAAACTCCAAAAAAATCTTCAAATATATTCATAGTAAAAAGGTCAAGTCTGAGCATGTAGGCCCTTTACAAAATAATCTAGAGTGGTTGACTGGGGACAAAGAGAAGGCTAATTTATTAAATACTTTCTTCAGCTCTGTGTATGCAAAGGAGCATGGGAGAGCTCATGTCCATAATGGGGGTGGTAGTGACACAGCCCCAAATCCACAATGGCTCAAAAGTGATATGGTCCAGAAATATTTGGACAGAATAAAGGTGGATAAAGCACCTGGACCTGATGGCATCCACTCACGGATCCTAAAAGAATTGAGCTATGTAATTTCAAAGCCATTGTATCTAATTTTTAGGGACTCATTAATGACAGGAATAGTACCACTGGATTGGCGCAGGGCCAATGTGGTGCCTATATTTAAAAAGGGAACAAAGTCTTTACCAAGTAACTATAGACCTGTTATTTTGACTTCCATAGTTGGGAAGATACTGGGGAGATTTCTAAGTGGGAAAAAAAATAGGATTTTTATATACAGCTTACCTGTAAAATCCTTTTCTTGAGAGTACATCACGGGACACAGGAGCTTCATTACATAGTGGGTTATATAGGCACCTCTGGTGATTGGACACTGGTTGACCCAATTAAAGAGAATTCCTCCCCTATATAACCCCTCCCATTAGGGAGGCACCTCAGTTTTGTAGCAAAGCAATAAGCAACCACGTAAAACCCAAGAGGGGCGGGAGCCCTGTGTCCCGTGATGTACTCTCAAGAAAAGGATTTTACAGGTAAGCTGTATATAAAAATCCTATTTTCTTGATCATACATCACGGGACACAGGAGCTTCATTACATAGTGGGATGTCCCATAGCAATGCTCAGGTTGAGGGGAGGGAGACACAGATCATAATTATAGACTGCCAGGGACCTGAGGACCTAAACTGCAGCCTGCAGTACACTGCGCCCGAAGGCGATATCCTCTTGCCCTCTGACATCCACCTGATGGAATCTGGTGAATGTGTGGACTGATGACCAAGTCGCAGCCTTACAGATCTGAGCCAGGGAGGCCTGGTGATGCACTGCCCAAGAAGCACTTACAGCCCTAGTAGAGTGCGCTTTCACCTGAAAGGAGGAATCTTCCCCTTTAAGTCATAGGCCTGAGAAATAACCTGTCTGATCCACCTTGAGAGAGTGGACCTTGACGCTGCCTGACCCCTTCTAGGGCCTTCTGGCAGAAATAAATAAACAGTCAGTTTTCCTTATCTGAGCAGTTGCTTGAAGATAAAGACTGATTGCACTAACCACATCTAAAGTGTGTAAGGATTCTTCCTCTGTGGACTGAGGATTCGGAAAAAAGGATGGTAGGATTACATCCTGATTCAGGTGGAAACCTGAAACTACCTTAGGTAGAAAGGACCTGTTGGGACGCATAACCACTCGGTCCTTATGGATAATTAAATAGGGCTCTTTACAGGAAAGAGCTGCCAATTCCGATACCCTTCTAGCCGTGGATATGGCTACTAGGAAAACCAGCTTCTTTGTCAAGAGAGCTAAAGAAGCCAGATGCAGAGGTTCAAATGGATGGGCTTCTAAGGCCGAGAGAACCAAATTCAGATCCCAAGGGCATACCGGAGGTTTGAGTGGCGGTTTTAGCCGCATAGCCCCCTGGATAAAAGCCTGTACTAGGGAATGTGATGCAAGCGGTCTTTGAAAAAAGACCGATAGGGCCGAAATCTGCACCTTGATGGTGCTATTGGCCAAATTCATTTCAAGGCCTGATTGGAGAAAGGCCAAGATTCTGCTAATGACATACCTTCTAGGATGCCATCTCCTGGGTTCACACCAGGAAACATATGTCCTCCAGATCTTGTAATAGATACGCCTGGAGGCCGGCTTTCTGGCATTGACCAGAGTGGAAAGGACTGGCCCCGAAAGACCACGGCCTCTCAAAATGTGGGTCTCAGCAGCCAGACCGTCAAATTCAGACTGCGTAAAGCAGGATGGTAAATTGGACCCTGTGAGAGCAGATCTGGCCGGAGAGGGAGGGTCCATGGCCTGCCCACTACCAACTTCATGATTTCTATGAACCATGGTCGCCTGGGCCAAGCCGAGGCCACTAGAAGGACCGACTTCGTCTCCCTCTTGACCCTTCCCAGGAACCACGATAGCAGCGGGTTCGGGGGGAAGGCATAGATCAGATTGTACTGATCCCAGGGAACCGTCAGAGCATCTGACCCCTGAGCAAGCGCATCTCTTGTCCTTGACACAAAGTTGTCCAATTTCCTGTTGAATCTGGACGCAAACAGATCCATGTCTGGAGTGCCCCACTTGTAACATATGTCTCGAAACACATCGGGGTGCAGAGCCCATTCTCCTGGGCACAACTGCTGGCGGCTGAGATAATCCGCCTGCCAATTCTCCACTCCTGGGATGAAGACTGCAGAGAGGCACGGAACATGCTCTTCTGCCCGGACAAGTATGCGATTCACCTCCTTTTGGGCCACCAGACTTCTGGTACCGCCCTGGTGATTGATGTAAGCCACCGCTGTGGCATTGTCGGACTGAATCCGAACTGGGAAACCTCGCAGTCTGTGAGACCACTCTCTGAGTGCCATGCAAACTGCCCGAATCTCCAAGATATTTATGGGCAGCAGACTTTCGGTCGCAGACCATTTTCCCTGCGAACATGTTCCCTGCAACACGGCTCCCCAGCCTGTCAGGCTGGCATCCGTAGTGACAATCTTCCATGAGAGGGGAAGAAAAGTTTTGCCTTTCAGCAAATTTTTGGTCTGTAACCACCAGACAAGACTTTTGCGTGCCCGAGGGGATAAACGCATAGGAAGATCCAGGGATTGGGGCTTCCTGTTCCAAATCGCAAGGATGCATCTTTGCAGGGGCCTTGAGTGGAACTGGGCAAATGGGACGGCCTCGAATGAGGCGACCATCTTTCCCAACAGTCTCATGCACAACCGAATGGAGGAAGATCTTCTGCCCAGAACCAGGTGCACCAGATCTCCAATGGCCAAGGCCTTTGGCCTTGGAAGGAACACTTTGCCTTGAGCGGTGTCGATAATCAGACCCAGGTAATCCAACCTGGTGGTCGGTTGTAAAGACGACTTTTCTAGGTTTATAATCCAACCTAGGCGGCCCAGATGTTCTAGCGTTTTGGTGACGCTGCGACTTAGGCACGTTGCAGTTCTCTCTACGAGAAGCAAGTCGTCTAGGTAAGCCATGACGGCTATGCCCTGAACCCTTAAGATTGCTAAGAGAGGGTCTAGAATCTTCGTGAAGACTCGGGGGGCCGTGGCTAGGCCGAACGGCAGGGCCACAAATTGAAAATGGCGCTGCTCTACCGCGAACCTCAGAAACCTCTGGTGTGCGGGAAATATTGGCACATGGAGATATGCATCTTTTATATCTATTGATGCCATGAATTCTCCTCCTTGCAGGGAGGAGACCACAGTGCGTATTGACTGCATCCGGAAGGTCTGGATGTGTAGAAACCGGTTTAAGTCTCTCAGATCCAAGATAGGTCTGACACTTCCGTTTTGGAACGGTGAAGAGATTCGAATAAAAACCTGAACCCTGATCTTTCGGGCTCAATTCTACTATCACACCCTGGGATAGTAATTGATCTAAGGCCAGAAATAGTGATTTCTGCTTTATCGGATCCCTGGGGATCCTTTACCTTAGAAAACGAGAAGGTGGAATCTCCTGAAACTCTAGCCTGTAGCCCAGAGACACTGAAGAGATCACCCATTTGTCCTGAATCTCCTCCCGCCAGGCGCCTGCAAACTGCAGGAGCCTTCCCCCCACTCGGCCGAGCGGGGGCGCCCCTTCACAAGGAGGTCTTGGAGGTCTGCTTTGGCAGGCTTCCGCCCCCAAGTCTTTCTCTGTCCCTGGGCTCGGCCCTGAGGCTTTCTAGCCGAGGAGGGCTGGGAAGGCTGTCGCCACTGTTTAGAGCTTGATGCTTCGGGAGAAAGAGTACGCCTGAATGAAGGACGTTTACTCTTCTTGCATGACATTTCAGCAGCCCAATTTTTTAGCCATAGAGCCCTACGCATGTGTACCAACATGAGGGATAAACGTGATGCTTGTTGGACAGAATCCAAAATCGCATCAATTATGAAACATAAGATGTGAGGCATCTCTGCATATTTCTCTACTTCCTCACTGGGAAGGAGTTCAAACATCTGTTTAACCTGTCCCTTAAGGAACTGACACAACCCCACGGCTGCGACTGTAGGTTGCACCACAGCGCCGGCCATGGAAAAGGAGGCTTTTAACAAGGTTTCCAGCCCTTTGTCAGCTGGATCCTTAAATACCTGCGCATTGTCCAAGGACAAGTTAGGTTTTTATTCACACAAGAGATAGCCGCATCGACAGATGGGGCCCCCCATTTCTTGGTGAAACTTTCCTCCACGGGATAATACATGGAAAACCTCTTGGGAGGAGTAAACAGTTTATCGGGATGTCCCCAGTCCTCATACATCAAGTCACCCATTAAAGGATGAATTGGGAAGGAACAAGCAGTCTGTGGGGCTTTCCTGACTCCCAGGGAAGAGACAGAGGATGTAGCGACTTCAGCAGCCGGCATTCTGAATGTGGTACGCACCAACTCAGTATAATACTGCACCTGCTTTCTGAGTGCCTGGGAGGAGGGGACTGACTCCTCTTCCTCTGACTCATCCGACTGCTCATGATCCCTATCTAAAGATAGGGATCTCTCCTCATTTTCAGAACAACTGTCCGAGAGAGGGATTTCAGCAGAGGGAGGGGCTCTACCCCTTTTCTTGCTATCTTTTAGGGAGGCAGAAATAAAATTCATTATCCTCCCTTCAAAACTCTCCAATGTAGCCCTAAGGGAGTCCTCAGTGACATATACCGGGCTGCGACATTAGGAGAGGCTGCAAAGCCTGAAAGGGGCACTGACTCGTCTTGAGATGCAGGCTCCACTTTTGCAGAGGGGGATGGTAATTGCTTTAATTACCTGCCCCTGAAACCCTCTTACGAGGAGACATAGTCCTAAGCTACAAAGCAGAGGTACTAGTACAAATGCAATCAGTTTGTTTGTGCTTAAAGTCTCACAATAAATCAATATATGCTTAACTGCACAACCTGATGCCGAGTAGGTGTCTTAAGGTTTTGCCTGGATCCAATTCCCACGGAAGCTTACAGCCCACAGCTCCTGTGTTTCACGTTACAGTCCCCTGACGCTCTGGGCTTTTTAAAACGGCCGTTTGGCGCCTGCACCATAGCATTGAGCACACTAAACGTGCACAGCTGGCAACCACACCCCCCCCCTCCTCCATTAAGCCGGGAGCGCGCACGAGGACCGCGGGATCCGGGGGGGGGGGGAAGGAGAACCCAAAGGGAGCAACGTGGAACCCCTGGACCTGCATGGGACCCCTTTTTTACCTTAACTTGTGGCAGGAACTGTAAGGGAGACGTGAGTAGCTGGAGAACCAGGCATTCACTGAGCGTGTTTGTTTGAAAGGCATGTAAGTGTGCATCAGGCTGCTCTTACTCCATCTAGTGGTGGAAACCAGGTAAGACATACAACTACTCACAATGAAGAAATCCATTCATATATTAAAATATATAGGATGACTTCCCTTACCTGTCCCCGCCGCAGGAATTGCTGATCTCAGACCAATTCCAGCCTTCACCCATCACGGCGGGTATTGTTAGCCAACCTTCAGGCGTATCTGGGGTTCTTACGAAAAGATCCTCCTACCTGGGCCATGTAAAAAGCTCTGCCAGAAACTTTCGGGCGCCCTGAGTCAACAGTACCCCAAGTCTGGTTGTCCCAGAGCCCAGTCTTCCAATGGAGAGGACTTACAGGCAGAACCTTGTTTCTTCGGCAGACGAGGCCCGGGTACCATACCATCTTGGGAGTCAAATATCGGCCCGAAATATGGATCCGGTTTGATGTAGCCCTTCGGCCCTCGCTGGGACCCGCATAGAGCTAAGTTTTACGTGACCGTCCACCAGACACTGGCGAAAAAAACTGAGGTGCCTCCCTAATGGGAGGGGTTATATAGGGGAGGAATTCTCTTTAATTGGGTCAACCAGTGTCCAATCACCAGAGGTGCCTATATAACCCACTATGTAATGAAGCTCCTGTGTCCCGTGATGTATGATCAAGAAAAACCTTTTTTATATGCTTATGATTTGGCTACGGCATTAGCCTCCCTTAAATTGGAGGAGTGGCATAAAGCGGTTTATTGAACTCTCCATCTTTTCACTATAGACAACTCTAGTAGTGCATAGAGACATGGTCAGTTTTTTTGTTTGGAGATCAATAAAAGACCACATGAGTTTTTGCAGGACATATGGGCAACATATTTTAAGCAACAGACAGCATGGATTCATGAAAGAAGTTGTCAGACAAACCTGATTACTTACTTTTTAATATCTTTATAAATGATATTGGGCCTGGAATTAAAAGTAACATTTCCGTTTTTGCAGATGACACCAAGCTATTCAGTGGAATAATGTCCTTACAGGATGTCTCCAATTTACAAGCCAACCTCAATGCTCTGTCTAATTGGGCGACTATGTGGCAGATGAGGTTTAATGTTGAGAAATGTAAAGTTATGCACTTGGGGGCTAAGAATATGCATGCATCATACATGCTAGGGGGGGTACAACTGGGGGAATCCATAGTGGAGAAGGATCTGGGGGTTTTGGTAGATCATAAGCTCAATAATAGCATGCAATGCCGAGCTGTGTTTTCCAAAGGGAGCTAAGTCCTTTCCTGTATTAAGAGAGTTATGGACTCCAGAGAGAGAGATATCATTTTGCCCCTGTTCAAATCATTAGTAAGACCTCATCTGGAATATGCAGTTCAGTTTTGGGCACTAGTTCTCAAAAAGGATATTGGGAAACTGGAGAAAGTGCAGAGTAGGGCAACCAAACTGATGCATGGGCAAGAGGCATGGAGGAGCTCAGCTATGAGGTAAGATTAGAGGAAATGATTTTATTCACTCTTGATAAGAGGAGATTAAGGGGGGATATGATCAACATGTACAAATAAGGGGTCCATATAGTGAACTTGGTGTTGAGCTATTCACTTTACAGTCAACAAAGAGGACAAGGGTGCACTCTTTACGTCTAGAGGAAAAGAGATTTAATCTCCAAATACGGAAAGGTTTCTTCAAGAGCTGTGAAAATGTGGAATAGAATCCCTGCAGAGGTGGTTCTGGCCAGCTCAGTAGATTGCTTTAAGAAAGGCCTGGAAACTTTCATAAATGTACATAATATAACTGGGTACTAACATTTATAGGTATAGTTGATCCGGGGAAAATCTGATTGCCTCTCGGGGGATCAGGAAGGAATATTTTTCCCCTGCTTTAGCAAATTGGATCATGCTCTGCTGTTTTTTTTGCCTTCCTCTGGATCAACTGTGGGTATAGACTTGGGTATAGGGGATTGTATGATTTTTTTTTTGGTTGAACTGGATGGACTTGTGTCTTTTTACAACCTGACTAATAGGGATGGCCGAACGGTTCACCCGGCGGTCGGTTTGCGGCGAATTTTGGCTGTTCGCGGTCCGCCCGATCGGCGGACTATTGCCGCTGTTTGCCCGGTGAACTTACGTGTTTACTGTGTAAAAGAACTTTGACCTATGATGACACATCCATCATGTGGTACAGGACAGCCAATTGAGACATTACAGCACATGGACACTTGGACATTCCCCCTAACTTATAAATAGACCCGATCCGGCGGCCATTTTACATTCTTTCATATGTCACTATAGGGAGAGGTTGCTGTGTGGAGCAGGGAGAGACTGCAGTGACCCAAATTGCTAGCTATTAGGTCCACAAAAGTTCTTTTAAGGACTGGTATGGTATAGGTGTAGTTCAGGATATACTGTAGGTTTGAGGCACTGCTATTCAAGTCATTGTTGAAGCAGCCTGTATTTTGTCAGTGCTGAGAGAGGGACAGGACGCTGTGTGCAGCAGGGACAGTCAGTTTAATCATTAGCTGTTACTATTAGGTCCACAAAAGTCCTTTTCAGGACTGGTATGGTAAAGTAGTACAGGATATAGTTTTGAGTGCTATTCAAGTTATTGTTCCAGCAGCCTGTGTTTTGTCAGTTTAAATACGGACAGTCAGGAAGCTGTGTGTGGCAATGAGGGACAGTCAGTTTAATCAGTAGCTGTTACTATTAGGTCCACAAAGGTTCTTTTCAGGACTGGTATGGTAATAGGCTTGCACACGTTTAATATTCTTTCTTCCAAATATAGAAAGAATATTATACTTGACTGCTGCCCTTCTGCTGCAGTAGTCCTTTATAAGTATAGGGACTGAGGTACAGTCTGCTAATCACAACCTACTAGTTGCACAAAGGTCCTTCTAAGGACTGGTAAGGTATAGTGTACTACAGTACATAGGGTTGAGTGAGGTACAGTCTGCTAATCCTTAAGGACTGGTATAGGTCCACAATATATAGGGTTGAGGTGCCCTACTACTGACTGCTGCCCTATTCTGCAGCAGTCCTTTATCAGTATAGGGACTGAGGTACAGTCTGCTAATAACAACCTACTAATTCCACAAAGGTCCTTATAAGGACTGGTAAGGTATAGTGTACTACAGTATATAGGGTTGAGTGAGGTACAGTCTGCTAATCCTTAAGGACTGGTATAGGTCCACAATATATAAGGTTGAGGTGCACTACTGCTGACTGCTGCCCTATTCTGCAGCAGTTCTTTATCAGTATAGGGACTGAGGTACAGTCTGCTAATCACAACCTACTAGTTCCACAAAGGTCCTTCTAAGGACTGGTAAGGTATAGTATACTACAGTACATAGGGTTGAGTGAGGTACAGTGTGGTAATCCTTAAGGACTGGTATAGGTCCACAATATATAGGGTTGAGGTGCACTATTGCTGACTGCTGCCCAATTCTGCAGCAGTCCTTTATCAGTATAGGGACTGAGGTACAGTCTGCTAATCACAACCTACTAGTTCCACAAAGGTCCTTCTAAGGACTGGTAAGGTATAGTATACTACAGTACATAGGGTTCAGTGAGGTACAGTCTGCTAATCCTTAAGGACTGGTATAGGTCCACAATATATAGGGTTGAGGTGCACTACTGCTGACTGCTGCCCTATTCTGCAGCAGTCCTTTATCAGTATAGGGACTGAGGTACAGTCTGCTAATCACAACCTACTAGTTCCACAAAGGTCCTTTTAAGGACTGGTAAGGTATAGCGTACTAGAGTATATAGGGTTGAGTGAGGTACAGTCTGCTAATCCTTAAGGACTGGTGTAGGTCCACAATATATAGGGTTTAGGTGCACTACTGCTGACTGCTGCCCTATTCTGCAGCAGTCCTTTATCAGTATAGGGACTGAGGTACAGTCTGCTAATCACAACCTACTAGTTCCACAAAGATCCTTCTAAGGACTGGTAAGGTATTGTGTACTAGAGTATATAGGGTTGAGTGAGGTACAGTCTGCTAATCCTTAAGGACTGGTATAGGTCCACAATATATAGGGTTGAGGTGCACTACTGCTGACTGCTGCCCTATTCTGCAGCAGTCCTTTATCAGTATAGGGACTGAGGTACAGTCTGCTAATCACAACCTACTAGTTCCACAAAGATCCTTCTAAGGACTGGTAAGGTATTGTGTACTACAGTATATAGGGTTGAGTGAGGTACAGTCTGCTAATCCTTAAGGACTGGTATAGGTCCGCAATATATAGGGTTGAGGTGCACTACTGCTGACTGCTGCCCTATTCTGCAGCAGTCCTTTATCAGTATAGGGAATGAGGTACAGTCTGCTAATCACAACCTACTAGTTCCACAAAGGTCCTTCTAAGGACTGGTAAGGTATAGCGTATTAGAGTATATAGGGTTGAGTGAGGTACAGTCTCCTAATCCTTAAGGACTGGTATAGGTCCACAATATATAGGGTTGAGGTGCACTACTGCTGACTGCTGCCCTATTCTGCAGCAGTCCTTTATCAGTATAGGGACTGAGGTACAGTCTGCTAATAACAACCTACTAATTCCACAAAGGTCCTTATAAGGACTGGTAAGGTATAGTGTACTACAGTATATAGGGTTGAGTGAGCTACAGTCTGCTAATCCTTAAGGACTGGTATAGGTCCACAATATATAAGGTTGAGGTGCACTACTGCTGACTGCTGCCCTATTCTGCAGCAGTCCTTTATCAGTATAGGGACTGAGGTACAGTCTGCTAATCACAACCTACTAGTTCCACAAAGGTCCTTCTAAGGACTGGTAAGGTATAGTATACTACAGTACATAGGGTTGAGTGAGGTACAGTGTGGTAATCCTTAAGGACTGGTATAGGTTCACAATATATAGGGTTGAGGTGCACTATTGCTGACTGCTGCCCAATTCTGCAGCAGTCCTTTATCAGTATAGGGACTGAGGTACAGTCTGCTAATCACAACCTACTAGTTCCACAAAGGTCCTTCTAAGGACTGGTAAGGTATAGTATACTACAGTACATAGGGTTCAGTGAGGTACAGTCTGCTAATCCTTAAGGACTGGTATAGGTCCACAATATATAGGGTTGAGGTGCACTACTGCTGACTGCTGCCCTATTCTGCAGCAGTCCTTTATCAGTATAGGGACTGAGGTACAGTCTGCTAATCACAACCTACTAGTTCCACAAAGGTCCTTTTAAGGACTGGTAAGGTATAGCGTACTAGAGTATATAGGGTTGAGTGAGGTACAGTCTGCTAATCCTTAAGGACTGGTGTAGGTCCACAATATATAGGGTTTAGGTGCACTACTGCTGACTGCTGCCCTATTCTGCAGCAGTCCTTTATCAGTATAGGGACTGAGGTACAGTCTGCTAATCACAACCTACTAGTTCCACAAAGATCCTTCTAAGGACTGGTAAGGTATTGTGTACTAGAGTATATAGGGTTGAGTGAGGTACAGTCTGCTAATCCTTAAGGACTGGTATAGGTCCACAATATATAGGGTTGAGGTGCACTACTGCTGACTGCTGCCCTATTCTGCAGCAGTCCTTTATCAGTATAGGGACTGAGGTACAGTCTGCTAATCACAACCTACTAGTTCCACAAAGATCCTTCTAAGGACTGGCAAGGTATTGTGTACTACAGTATATAGGGTTGAGTGAGGTACAGTCTGCTAATCCTTAAGGACTGGTATAGGTCCGCAATATATAGGGTTGAGGTGCACTACTGCTGACTGCTGCCCTATTCTGCAGCAGTCCTTTATCAGTATAGGGAATGAGGTACAGTCTGCTAATCACAACCTACTAGTTCCACAAAGGTCCTTCTAAGGACTGGTAAGGTATTGCGTATTAGAGTATATAGGGTTGAGTGAGGTACAGTCTCCTAATCCTTAAGGACTGGTATAGGTCCACAATATATAGGGTTGAGGTGCACTACTGCTGACTGCTGCCCTATTCTGCAGCAGTCCTTTATCAGTATAGGGACTGAGGTACAGTCTGCTAATCACAACCTACTAGTTCCACAAAGGTCCTTTTAAGGACTGGTAAGGTATTGCGTACTAGAGTATATAGGGTTGAGTGAGGTACAGTCTGCTAATCCTTAAGGACTGGTATAGGTCCACAATATATAGGGTTGAGGTGCACTACTGCTGACTGCTGCCCTATTCTGCAGGGTCATTTAAAAAATGACAGGCAGAGGAAGAGGCAGGCCCTTCCGCAGGGGTGGTAGGGGTAGGGCAGGAGCAACAGGCTTGAGCCAAAGTGGGAAATTGCAGAAGGTGCGTGCGATTACGTCAAAGGAAGCACCAGAATTGGTTGACTGGCTTACTTAGCCTTACTCTTCTGCACCCTCCTCATCCTCTTGATCTGCACCCTCTTCTTCACTCTCTGCTATGTGCACCCCCAAAGACACTACCACCAACAACACCACCGCCACCACCACATACCTTCCGCTTGAGTCACAGGAATTATTTTCCGATCCATATCAAGACATTTCCGATGCGCAGCCACTCTTGGCATTGGATCAGGAAGAGGAGGTAGCAACAACCGCCACTCAGCAGTCTGATGACAGTACCCAGATCAGCCCAAGGAGGAGGTTGGTCCCCGGGGTTGCTGCCTACTCCGAGATCTCTACTTATAGCGGTGGGGAAGGTGACGTTGATGATGACGTGTCTAGTGATGTCACCTGGGTGCCCACAAGAGAGGAAGAGGAGGGGAGTTCAGAGGGAGATATGGACCAGCAGATAGGGAGGAGAAGCAGGAACAATTTACATTGCACAGGAGGGACAAAGCAGACTGCTAATGTATCAGGAGCGAGTCATCGACCATGTACGGTCACATCTGGCACTCCCAGGACGCAGGCACATGGCTCTGCAGTGTGGGCTTTTTTTAACGTGTCCGCTGCTGACAATAGTGTTGCCATTTGCAATCTTTGCAGTCAACGCATTAGTCGCGGTAAGCCCAACACTCACCTAGGGATGACCGCCTTAAGAAGGCACATGAGCTGCCATCACCGAGCCCAGTGGGAGCAACAGAACCCACAAAGCCACACTCCAGGCTCTCACCGTCCAGCCTCGTCTTCTACTTCTTCTCCTCTCTCCTCACAATTGTCCTCCACTCCACCTTCCATCACGCCAAGCTCACGTTTTTCTGCAAAAAGGCAGGCTTCCGTGGACCTAATGTTCAAGCGTAAAAAAAATGATGACGCCGGATAACCCTCTTGCCCAAAGGTTGACGGCTGGCTTGTCAGAACTGATAGCCTGCCAACTACTGCCATATAAATTGGTGGACTCGGAGGCCTTTCGAAAATTTGTGGCCATTGGAACACCACAATGGAAGGTCCCAGGAAGGAAGTATTTCTCACAGAAGGGCATCCCAGAGCTATATGGCCATGTTCAGCGGCAAGTGAATGTATCTCTGGCACACAGTGTCGGTGCCAAGATACATCTGACCACAGACACGTGGTCTAGCAAACACGGGCAGGGAAGGTATATGACTTTTACTGCCCACTGGGTGAACCTTCTGACGGCCATCAAGCATGTAACCCGTGGCACCCGTGTAGATTTGATTTTACCGCCACGGATTGCATGCAGGCCTTGCTCATCTTCTCTTCCTCCTCCTACTCCATCCTCCTCCCTCTCCTCCTCGGCTGACTCCTCCTTCACCGCTGCTAGCGACGACATGCCAGGTGAGACGTTGCCATGCCGTGCTGCGTCTGTTGTGCCTGGAAGCCAAGAGCCACACTGGCCCGGCACTCCTTTCAGCTTTGCGTTCACAGGCAGATCAGTGGCTAACACCGCTCAATTTGACAGTTGGTAAATTGGTGTGTGACAACGGTGCCAATCTGCTTAGCGCATTGAAACAGGGCAAAATTACGCACGTGCCATGCATGGCACACGTCTTAAACTTGGTCGTGCAGCGATTCGTTGTCAAATACCCTGGGGTCCAGGACATCTTGCGGCAGGCAAGGAAAATCTCGGCCCATTTCAGAAGATCTTACACGGACATGGCTCGCCTTGCTGACATTCAGCGGCGACACAATCTGCCGGTCAGACGTCTTATTTGCGATTGCCCGACGTGATGGAACTCAACCTTCTATATGCTTGATAGGCTGCTCCAGCAGAAACGTGTAGTTAACGTCTACCTGTATGAACTCTGCTCTAGGTTCTAGGGAGCTGGGTTTTTCTTCACTGCGCCAGTGGCTGCTCATGCACGACGCATGCAGACTTCTGCGGCCATTTGAGGAGATCACCAAACTGGTTAGTCACAGCCATGGTGCCATCAGTGACATGGTACCTTATGCCTTCTTTATGGAGCATGCATTGCGTCGTGTCATTGATCAAGCTGTGGAGGAGCAGGAGCGGGAAGATGAGGAAGTCGCAATGCTGGATGAATTCCCAGGAGGGTCTACTTTATCTGAGACAAGTGAACAACAGGAGTCTGAAGAGGAGTCAGAGGAGGATGGTGCCGGGGCGGATGAGGAGGAGCAAGAAGAGCATGCTTTAAACCTTTCTGGGATCCCTGTTGTTGTGCGTGGATGGGGAGAGGAGAATGAAGAGGACAACATTATCCTCGATGATGAGCAGGAGCCAGGCCACCACACTGCTTCCACTTTAGTGCAAATGGGGGCCTTCATGCTCCAGTGTTTTAACAGGGACTCCCGTATAAAAAGAATAAAGGTCAAGGACCAGTACTGGGTGGCAACGTACTTAGACCCCCGGTACAAACACAAAATGGCAGAAATGTTACCACTATCACAGAGAGCTGTCAGAATGGAGCACTTCCAAGCCTTGCTTAGAGAAATGCTGCATTCTGCTTTTGTGTGCGCTGGCAGAGGAATTCCCACTCCCAGAGAAAGAGTTGCGGGTACCAATCCAACAGCGCCTGCAAGAAGAGGGCGGTTTGAAGATGTGTTGGTGACTTCTGATATTCTTTCAGCTGACCCATCGACAGGTCTCATCTGGATCCAGCATCAGGGAACGCCTAGACCAACAGGTGTCTGACTACATCGGGTTAACGGCCGATGTGGACGCTCTGAGGAGTGATGAACCCCTGGACTACTGGGTGGGCAGGCTTGACCTCTGGCCAGAGCTTGCCCAATTTGCAATCGAACTGTTGGCTTGCCCCTCATCCAGTGTCCTGTCCGAAAGGACGTTCAGCGCAGCAGGGGGGATCGTGACCGATAAGCGTACTCGCCTAGCTCACGACAGTGTTAACTACCTCACATTTCTAAAAATGAATGAGGCATGGATCTCAGAGGAATTCAACACATGTGACCAGTAGACCATGTATATGTCTATAAACGATTTTTTTAATCGAGCACACAGACCTTCTTTCTTCATTTGGCTCACTTCCTTGTACAAAAAAAGCACACCATACTATATGCCCATACCCTCCTGTTTGAAGAGGTTGAGCGGTGTCATATTTCTCCTGGGGCTGCTTATTATGAGGGGCTCCCACCATCCCTGTGCTGTGCTGACTTCCTCCTGGGGCTGTACCTCTGCTGTGCATATTATGAGGGGCTCCCACCATCCCTGTGCTATGCTCATTATGAGGGGCTCCCACCATCCCTGTGCTATGCTCATTATGAGGGGCTCCCACCATCCCTGTGCTGTGCTGACTTCCTCCTGGGGCTGCTTATTATGAGGGGCTCCCACCATCCCTGTGCTGTGCTGACTTCCTCCTGGGGCTGTACCTCTGCTGTGCATATTATGAGGGGCTCCCACCATCCCTGTGCTATGCTCATTATGAGGGGCTCCCACCATCCCTGTGCTATGCTGACTTCCTCCTGGGGCTGCTTATTATGAGGGGCTCCCACCATCCCTGTGCTATGCTGACTTACTCCTGGGGCTGTACCTCTGCTGTGCATATTATGAGGGGCTCCCACCATCCCTGTGCTATGCTCATTATGAGGGGCTCCCACCATCCCTGTGCTATGCTGACTTCCTCCTGGGGCTGCTTACGCTGCAGGTGTCAGTGCTGTATATCACCGTGCTGGTGTCAGTGCTGTATATCACGGTGCTGGTGTCAGTGCTTTATGTCACGCTGCTGATGTCAGTGCTCTTTATCACGGTGCTGGTGTCAGATCACTCTATCACGATGCAGGTGTCATTGCTGTATGTCACGCTGCTGATGTCAGTGCTCTCTATCACGGTGCTGGTGTCAGATCACTCTATCACGGTGCAGGTGTCATTGCTGTATGTCACGCTGCTGATGTCAGTGCTCTCTATCACGGTGCTGGCGTCAGATCACTCTATCACGGTGCAGGTGTCATTGCTGTATGTCACGCTGCTGGTGATCATCTCCTGCACCCTCTTCTTTGCCTTCCCTGACCTTGCTCCTCCATTGCCTTCATGCGCTCCACAGTCCTGAATTGTCACAATTTCACATATAAAAAAAGAATGCTTGTAGTTGTCGATCCCAGATTCACCTCATACATGTGTTATGTCATTGGCCATGTGGTGGGACTATGTTTGCACAGCTAGTAATTATTTTGTGGCTGCAAATTTGACCTGTAGGTTTGCAAAGTTCGCCTCCCATTGAAGTCAATGGGGCCCGCCGCGAACGTTACGGTTCGCAAACTATCGGCCGCGTTCGCGGTCCGCATTCGCAAAACGTCCCGTCGGATGTTCGCCCATCACTACTAACTAACTATGTAACTATATAAATATTATGGATGACTATGGTAATGCTATTTAGCGTCCCTATTTTTCTGGTTGCTTACATTGTATGATTACTGCACCATCAAAAGTATAATGGGTGCAATGCTTTGTAATGTATTACAATATATATATAATGTAATTATATGGTAAAAAATCTTTCAGAGCTGAAGTGGTTAAACCAAGTTAAATGTAAAAATAAAAATATTTTACACTTCCAAAAGCAGGGCTCCAGAATACGTTGATGGTAAAAAAATGGTATGAGCAGGTAACATTCTCAATCAAAGCTCCACCAACAGTGTTCAGTCTGCTGGGTTGGAATCTTTTAATGAGTTTTAATAAGAATTAACTGTATTAATCATGCATATGAATGCCTTAATTATAACTCTGTGGATAGGGTATACAATTAAAGTTAAAGAGGAAGTAAACCCTTACAAACGACTTTGACCTACAGGTAAGCCTAGATTAAGGCTTACCTGTAGGTCCAAGAAATATCTCCTAAACCTATATGGTTTAGGAGATATTTGCCCGAAGGCGGGCACCGCTGTCTACGGCGCATGCGCCGTAGACAGCGGCGCGCAGGCGCACTAAACGCGGCAGTTCCAAGAATGGAGCTGCGCATTTGTCGACTCCCGTGCGCATGCGCGGGAGTGACGTCATCGCGGCTTTGCCGAATGACAGCGGCGGAGCTGCGAGACGCCACTCCCGTGCGCATGCGCGGGAGTGACGTCATCGCGGCTTCGCCGCTGTCATTCGGTGGAGCTGCGAGACGCCACAAGCAAGATGGATGCGGCGGACTACAGGGGACAGCGGCGACTTCGCTGGCTCCTGTGTCAGGTAAGTGACACATAATGGGCTACTATGCGATGCATAGTAGTCCATTATGCTTTACCTTTGCAGGGAAAAAAAGAGGAAGTAAACTCATCAGGGTTTACTTCCTCTTTAAATCCCTTACACCCAGAATTCTTACAGCTGTATATCCAAAAAAACTGCTAAATCTAAATGGAATTTAAATTTTTCAAAATCATTTCAAACATTTCTGCTGTTTGCTTCATATCTGTAATGAGTGGTGGGTTATAAACTGTATATTTATAGATATGACTTTACCATTAGGATCAAGCATTGGTCCCTCCACACATGCCAGCATGCTGGGTGTAATCCTTGACTCTGACCTCTCCTTCAGCTCCCACATCCAATCACTGGATAAATCCTGCCGCCTTCACCTTCGCAACATCTCCAGAATTCGACCCTTCTTGACTAATGACATCACAAAGCAACTTATTCACTCCTTGATTATTTCCCACCTTGACTACTGCAACTCTCTCCTTAATGGCCTACCCTTATGCAGGCTGTCCCCCTTTCAGCCTATTATGAATGCTGATGCTAGACTAATACACCTCACTAATCAATCCGTGACTGCTGCCCTTCTCTGCCAATCCCTTCACTGGCTTCCCCTACCCCACCGTATAAAATTCTAAATTCTAACAACAACATGCAAGGCCATCCACAACATCGCCCCCATCTACATCACCAACCTCATCTTCAGATATCGGCCAAATCACCCCCTCCGCTCCTCCCAGGACCTCCTGCTCTCTAGCTCTCTTGTTACCTCATCTCATGCTTGCCTTCAGGACTTCTCCAGAGCCTCTCCCATCCTCCTTATTCAGGGAAGCCTATGCCACACCCACCTAACAACTGTCCCCAAGCCACCCCCCCCATCAAATCATTCCCTGCATCTATTACCTTTTTTACCCCCTCCCCCTCCCTTTAGAATGTAAGCTCTACGAGCAGGGCCCTCCTGTCCCTTCTGTATTGAACTGCATTATAATTGTGTTGCCCCCCCCCCCCCCCACACACACACACACACACACACACTGTAAAGTGCTGCGTAAACTGTTGGTGCTATATACATTGTGTAATAATAATAATCATAATAATAATCATAATAATAATAATATTAATAATAATAGATATGCACAAAGAATAATGTTCATAAATCCCACAGGGCAAGTGGGAATACAAGGAGAAGTCATGCATAAAGCAATATATAAAGTAATATAAAGTATATAGGTTTTGCGCAAGGGGCTGATCACATAATTCATTTTCTAGGATAGCAATAGCTTAAATATGCCATACTATTTTGTTTAAAAAATCCAGATGATGATTAATATCAACATTTGTGATTCTTACACTTTTTTTAAACAGTTAACCAAATTTCCCAGAGCACCTCTTACAATCACAAGCAAAAGTGTTTTCTATGAGATTTCTCATTTTGATCTGACTTGGTTTATTTTGAAGAACAGAACAGTGTCAAAATGCATCACCAAATTGATTTTTCATATGAAGTAATGATTTATATGCCCAAACGTGTGGAAATAAATAACAAAATAACACATCAATTTCAGAAGGCTTCAAATATAAAGCCTTGTTATACAACTGTATCCTTCTTATACAAGTGCTCCATGTCCCAGTGTTTTTATGTATTTGGAAGTAATTGCTTTTTTCCAAGATTTGTTTAAAAGACCATTTTTTATCTTTTCGACAAAGTGTGCTCATACAAATAAATATTTCAGGGTTTGTGATGCTCTCCATTTGAAACAAAGTACATCTTTACACTATATGAAGTACTGTATGTAAGGATAATCTGTCTCTGTTGACATATTTGTTTAATTTATTATTGTTTAGATTTCTATTGAACATTAGAAAGCTCTAGAGCAAATAAGTACTTCATACAGAAAAATAATAATGGATGTTTAATATATTACATATTGCATTATTTAATTCATACATTTTTATACAGAATAATTTATATGGATATTTTACTATTATTGTGTTATGAAAAATACAATGTTGGTCATTTTCTATACCTTTATATATGAAAAGTTATACTGTATATACAGAACGATCAAGACTCACATAAACATTATTAATGTAAGTACAGGTTCTTTTCCAGGGATGTACTATCTATTATTCCATAGACAGACTCCCAATATTGTTAATAAACCTAGATATATTCTGTCCAAAAGTTTCTATTTGACTTAGAAGGTAATTAAGTAACTACTGTAATACAGCAGTGCAATAATATCGTATTACAATGGTAGTGAATTAGGAGGTACAAATAGACAAAACATAACAGTAAAATGATATACTGTAGTAGAAAGATAAGCATAGAGACTGAATGCTATTCTAAGAAACTGATTCTTTAACCAGGAAATGTAGGTGGGATAACTAGAAGATTTTATGGAAGGTAGGGGTACCTGGAGGGTTGTAGGTAGACACATGACCTGACTCAACGTTTCAGTTTGCTTTGGCTTTGGGAATGTAATAATTAAGGTTCTACCAGAGTTTTATCAAAGCCTGGTAGAAAGTAAATATCAATCTAGTGTTGCCAGGTCTGGGTAACTTTGTCAATGTTACCTCAACTTTTGGATCATGTCTTGTCTGATTTTGTTTTTGGTTTCAGCTAAACATAGAGTAACGGTCCTGCAACCCCCCCCCCCCCCCCCTAACAAAACACAGGAGGAGCTCCCAACTCACAAGCATTACACACAGTTGAGACTTAAAACTATATACAAAATAGTTTAACCACTTGCCTACCAGGCACTTACACCCCCTTCTTGCCCAAGCCATTTTCAACTTTCAGATGCTACATTGTACCCAAACAATTTTTTTATCATTTTATTCACACAAATAGAGCTTTCTTTTGGTGGTATTTAATCACTGCTGGGTTTTAGTTTTTTTTACAAAAAAAGACCAAAATTTAAATTTAAAACAAAAATCTTTTTTACTTTTTTTGTCAGTAAATATTGTAACTAAGTAATTTTTCACCTTCACTGATGTGTGCTGATGAGCCGGCACTGATGGGCACTGATAGGCTAAACTGATGGGCATTGATGAGGTAGCACTTATGGGCACTGATAAGGCGGCACTTATAGGCACTGATGAGGTGACACTGATGAGGAGGCACTAATATGCCACACTTATGGGTACTGATAGGTGGAACTGATATGTGGCGATGATGAACACTGATAGGCGGCGCTGATGGGCACTGTTGGGTGGCACTGATGGGCACTAATAGGTGGCACTGGTGGACACTGATAGGCAACCCTAGTGGCACTGGTGGGCATGGATAGGTGGCATGGATAGGCAGCATGGATAGTCAGTACAGATGGGCACTGATGGGCATTCATGGGTGGCACTGATGGGTGACATTATTGGGGGCATTGATCGACAGCAGTGATGTGCATTGGGGACACAGCGACCAGGAAGTGATGTAGACCGAGCCCGCAGCTCGTTTATACACTGCTTGTACAGACTGTTTGTTTGTGAGTATTTTTAAACTGTTTTAATAACAATAAACCTGTTGAAGCACTTTACACTATGGAGTATTCTTCCTCCATCTCTGCTTAAACCCATGTATATGCCACACCACCTTAAAGGGACCATAACATTGGTCAGGACCTGGGCACCCCACATTAAAGGGAAAATTCCGCTAAAGGATCCCAAAAAGCTCTCTACATATACGCTATTACCTTACAGCGGTAAGGTAAGGGGACATCCACTACTGGTATATACGGGACCACCAAGGCCATATCCCCTTCCACCAGCACCACTGCCCTTCCCATTGCAACAGCTCCACATCGTATATCTTGTTGAAGAAGTCACATCCTATGCGATTTTGAGAATAATCGCAGCACTTTGCACTGAAAACTGACTTTTTGTCTGATACACTTATATTTTTTGTCACTTAATTATCATTTATGTTTGAAGGTTTGCCTATGTGCACCACAGCAGAACACCTGCACTTTATGCGATTTTAGGATCGCAACACGCTGCACTTTTGAATGTTATATTGTGTTTTTTCTTTTTCTTGTTTTTATTATTTCACGGTTTTATGTTGTAGATTTTACACTAATAGCAACGAGCATTATTGTTTTATCAGCCACAGCGGCACATTGGAATATTTGCACTTTTATGCGACTATAGGATCGCAACACGTTGCACTTTGGATTTTATATGAATTTTCACTATTTTATGTATTTATGTTGTGGACTATTAGTAGAAATGAGTGTTGCTGTTTAAACTAGTCACATAGACATACCCAGACCTGTATTGTTTACTGGATATCCCCCCATTGCGAATTTTATATACTGCTTTTATTAATAGATATATCCTCCTTGTGTACAGCGCACCACTACCTTTCTTATTCAGTGATGTGCATTGATGGGCAGAACTGATAGGTGGCACTGATTGCCAGCACTGACTGGCATCACTAATGGGCACTGGTTGGTGGCACTTGTGGGCAGTGGTGGGCACCGTATGCTTGCACTGGTGTTCACTGTTTGGTGACACTGTATTTATTAAGTGTAATCAGGGCACTGAAGATCAGTGCCCTGATTCCATCCCTAGAATCAGGGCACCATCCCTAGATGTCCCGCTGTGAGGAGATGCTGCTGATCGGCTCTCCTCTCCTCACGCTCTGTCAGTGTGAGACAAGGAGAGCCGATTACCGGGATCTCCTTGTTTACATGTGCCTGGGTATGATTGAGATCAGGGGTTGTGCTGTGACCTAGAAACACGGCGTGGCTGAAAGAGCAGCCGTTCTGGGACACCATCATATGATGCGTCCCAGAATGAGAGCTGCACCGCTCTGCTGTCATTTGACAGGTGGGTAGCAAGCAGTTAATAAACAATATGATATGCTACATAGCATAAAACCTTTCTAGTAGTAGATCACAATTACCTTACATGAAATATGACTAAACATTAGACTAACAATATGACTCGCAACATTTATAGAAATTTATACAGGTGAAGTTCATATGAATAATAGGATAGTGTAGCTCATAATATTGCTATTTCTCCCCAAAAAAATTAATACAAATAATATTATATTTCCTATAATTCAACTACTTTTAAAATAGATCCACATCCCACTGATGACTGAGACCATTAGTCAATGGGTTTCTCCACTGACAGTTGAATAATAATAAAAAAAATAGGCATGTGCCCCCACCGGACAGGCCTGGTTTCATCCTCCCCTTCCTTTCTCCCATCTGCTTCCTCTCTCCACAACAATCCTATCCCTTCAGGGAAAACCCCCTTACAAACTCGAATCCCAAGTGTAACAGATTCCTCATACACACTGTTTTCCAAATTTTTTTTTTTTTTCCCTCCCCTTCCCCTCCCCCTTCCTACTCCTATTCCCATATCCCCCTCTAGCAGGTACAACTACAGAAACCAGCTGGTCTGGTTATCTAATAACATCTAAAATACTTACGACACCAAAGATATACATGATGTTAGCGGGTCACCCGGATGGACACTTACACGTCCTAATTCTCGAACCGTGCATTGCTGATTGTTGTGTTGCATGTTTATACATAAGACTTTGTGTCGAGAATGGGGTGACCTACACGCACGATTATAAGAGCACGAAAGCAGATAATCCCTGGTGCAATGTATTTACAAACAATAGCTAAGGTCTGTTATAAAGAGCTTTCATGTCAATCTTGCTTTAGATCATTTACAGCACATGGTTATTATTGTTAGAGTATTGATATGTACTGACTCTATTTCTGGCATATGTATGACATGCTTGTATATCCATCACTATACCCTTGTTGTCTATGAGGTTGTACCTTAACGATCTGTATTTTCAAGTATGTTCAATAAAAATTTGAATGGAAAAAAAAAAAATAATAAATAAAAAAAGTATAGGTTAAGAAATAAATAAAAAATGGTGTGGATTCCCCCTCCCCATCCATACCAGGCCCTTCGGATCTGGCATAATTTTGGAGGGGAACCCCACGCCAAAATGTTTAAAAAAAACGCGTGGGATCCCCCCTAGATTCATACCATACCTTATCTGGGCAATGAGCCTGCCAGGTCAAGAAAGTGAGGGGTGAGTGAGCAGCCCCCTCCTGAACCATACCAGGCCATACGCCCTCAAAAGGGGGGGTGGGTGCTTTGGGGTGGGGGGCTCTGCCTCATCCCCACAACCGTAGATGGTGGTTGTAGGGGTCTGCGGTGAGGGGGCTTATCGAATCTAGAAAGCCTCCAGATCTTGGCCTCCCCATGTGTATGCGTATCGGGTACATAGAACCCCTACCTATTCACCAAAAAAGTGTACAAAAAGTAATAAAAACAAGAGACAAGTTTTTGACAAATCCTTTATTAAAAAATAAAAAAATTGTGTCCTCGGTGTAAATCCATTGTCAAACATGCCACCTGTGAGGTCACCAGCATGCACAAGTCCATGATGTCAGAAGGGAGTGGTTCCACCCGGTGGCATTGCCAGATGACCCGACCTTTTACCTATATAAGAATGTCAAAGCACAAAGGAAGCATTCGGCGGGAGGCTGTTCCAGAAGGCAGAGTGTCTTTTTTTTGTTTGTTTTTTCAGGTCAGCAGGCAGCGTGATTGATGATAGATTTACATCGAGGGACGCTATTTTTCTATTTTTTAATGAAGGATGTGTCAAAAACTTGTCTCTTGTTCTTATTATTTTTTGATACTTGTTTGATGAATAGGTAGGGGTACTATGTCCCCGATACTCATTCACATTGGGGCGTATCCAGATTCTGATAAGCCCCCTGCCCACAGGCCCCCACAACAACTGTCCACAGTTGTGGGGATGGGGCACTTGTCCTCATCAGCACCAAGTACCCATCCCCCCATGATGAGGGCATGTGGCCTGGTTGAGGATGGGGGGCAC
Organism: Lithobates pipiens; assembly: GCF_037356315.1. NCBI lineage: Eukaryota > Metazoa > Chordata > Amphibia > Anura > Ranidae > Lithobates > Lithobates pipiens. Next base: position 468,953,964 of record NW_027507748.1, read on the forward strand.
TCGCCATCATCCCCCTTTTCTAACCTGACAGGCTGCATGCCCAGATAAGGGTCTGATGTGGATCTTGGGGGTAACCCCACGCCATTTTTTTTTATTTGGCGTGGAGTTCCCCTCTAAATCTATACCAGACCTGAAGGGTCTGGTATGGATGGGGGGGGGGGGGGCACACCATTTTTTTTTCAATAGCCATATGTGGACAATTGTAACTGCAGTAATTTTTAATGGGATTTGACAATTTTTTTCTTTATAAAAGTAATTTTTGCTGCAGCAGTTTTTTTTTTGCATGCTACAGATGTGCCACTTTACAGGTGGCCCAGTCTTCTGCGTCCTTATTCCCTCTTCTCTTCTTCCAATGTTGACAGAACGCTCTCCCCCGCTGTAATGCCATGTGCGAGGTGCATGACCACTTATATAGGCATAAGGGGTGGTCACTGGGTGATGTCACAAAGTGACCCCGCCCCTTATGATGTCACAGCCCCAGCATGCCCCCCCATGACCACGCCCCATTCCTATATAAGTGGTCACATACCTCGCACAAGGCATTTCAGTGGGAGAGAGCTTTGTGTCAACATTGGAAGAAGAGAAGAGGGAAGAAGGATGCAGAAGACTGGGCCACTTCTAGCAAAAGAGCTAGAAGAAGAGTGTGGAGGAGCCGGCAGAAGACCCGGAGAGCGGGAGAAGAGGCTGGAGAGCGCGGAGAAGAATCAGAGGGCACGGAGAAGAACTGGAGAGCACGGAGGAGTCGGAAGAAGACCCTCGAAGTCGGAAGAAGACCCCCGGAGCTGCCTAATAAATTACTTTAAAAACCTGCCTAGTGTGTTTTTCTATTGACACTTTTTCCCACTTTTTCCCCAGGTGAATGGGTAGGGGTACGATGTACCCCCATACTCATTAACATAGGGTAGGGTGCTGGGATCTGGGGCCTCTGACAACCAACGGCCAGGGTTGTGGGGAAGAGGCCCTTGTCCTCATCAACATGGGGACAAGGTGCTTTGGGGTGGAGGGCCACAGGGTGCTCCCCTTTCCCAAAGCACCCCCATTTTGAGGGCATGGGGCCTGGTGGGGTTCAGGGGAGATGCTCACTCGTCCCCATCCCCTTTCCTGACTGGCCAGGCTGCGTGCTCGGATAGGGGTTTACGTTTTTTCGGCGTAGGGGGTTCCCCTTAAAATCCATACCAGACCTAAGGGCCTGGTATGCCCGTGGAGGGGAACCCATGCCGGCTCTATTAGAGAGGAGACATTGTTGCTTCTTTCTCACGTCTCATGGAATCCCCGGTAGACCCATCATAGCTGCCGTGGACAGCATAACATTGGGTTTGTCCAAATACATAGATCACTATCTTCAGCCCCTAGCCCAGGGCCTGCAGTCCTATATTAGAGATGGTACCCACTTATTAGAGCATTTAAAGCCATATAAATGGGATAATAACTTCATCTGGATGTCTCTGGATGTAAGTTTCTTATATACATCCATCCCCTATGAATTCAGACTAGCAGCTCTGGACCACTTCCTATTTCATGACCAACTTATGAGTAATAGACAAGCTGGGTTCATCTTGGAATGTGCCAAGTTTTGTCTTACACATAATTATTTTAATTTCAATGATCAATACTATGTGCAAATCAAAGGCACTGCCATGGGAGCAAATTTTGCTCCCTTATATGCCAATCTATCCATTGCCATGGGAGCATAAATATAATTGGTAAAACAATCTATACTCTAAACATCCATTTATTACAGTAGGTACATAGATGACATCATAATTATCTGTAATGGCTCCATTAACGACATTCAGGATTTTGTCACTCACTGCAATACCACCATGGTCTCAGTTTCACATATGTTACAGACCCAGATAAATGATTCTTTCTTGATCTTGAACTATATCATGTCAATGACGAAATACATACTAAAAACTATTGTAAACTGACAGCTGGCAACTCACTACTACACTACAAAAGCTGCCACTACCACAAGTGGAAAAACATTTTTTTACCAAAAGGAAAATGTTGCCATCAGAGGCATAATTGTACCAATATGACAGACTATACAGAACAAAAGTGACTTACTCACTAACAAACTTAAGGATAAGGGCTATCCTGAATCATTGATCAAACAAGCTTACACTCAGTATTCACAAGACGTTCCCACTAAAATATATAAAGATACATTTAACCAATCTGTTAGTTTTATCACCAGATTCCATTCTGATCACACAGAAATAGAAACAATTCTTTACAAAAAATTGGCTGATATTGCTTGAGGATATACATCTCAAAACTATCCTCCCCAACCTCTCCAGAATCACATACAGAAAAGCACGGAATATAAAAAATAAAATCACACCCAGCAAGCTCAAATCTTGCCTCGTCAATTTGACACCCCAGGTAGGCCTCATACCATTACAGGGTATGTTTCAATGAAAAAAAAAATGCTATGTGAGACTTGTCATTTTGTACAATATGGCAAGAAACAATTTACTACCAAGGGCAAAACCTACAATATCAGTGGATTTTATAACTGTTTATCCGATTATGTGGTGTACTGTCTCAGCTGCTTAATGTAGGTGGTACTATCCACCCCCTCTGACAGAGATTTGTCAAGCACTGGAGAAAGTTTGAGGAAGGCAAAGATAAACACAGCGTTCCTCGCCACTTAGCCCAATATCATAATAAATCTACTGAAGGCCTAAAAGTATGGATTGCAGAACAGATGCCTAAGAACCTCTCAGAGTCTGAGCGATTCCATAGTCTTTACGAACGCAAAACATATTGGATTTATTCTCTCTATACCCTTTTACTCCCAATAGCCCATTTATGGTGCAATTACCTCACTACGTTACCCCTGTACAAAAACCATTACATTAGATACCACTATTAGCACATATGAATTCTATTACTGCATATATTTATAATAAAAATCATTGCTTTGCAAAAGGTATCTAGGTAATCTAGGTAATATGTAAACATATTCTTTTAATTAATTTACAATTTATTTACAGGCATACATATTAGGCATAATTTCATGTATTGCATACTATTAATTTTGTAATAATGAATCCATTTAATCCAAAGAAATTAAGGGCAATAGTGTTATTTAGATTGATTTTATGCTCAATATGTTATTGTATATATCTTTTAATACTTTTTAATGCCTATTCTTATATGGAATTACCTCAAGAATTGAATTTGATACAGTGGTGTGAAAAAGTGTTTGCCCCCTTCCTCATTTCCTGTTCCTTTGCATGTTTGTCACACTTAAGTGTTTCGGAACATCAAACCAATTTAAACAATAGTCAAGGACAACACAAGTAAACACAAAATGCAATTTGTAAATGAAGGTGTTTATTATTAAAGGTGAAAAAAAATCCAAACCATCATGGCCCTGTGTGAAAAAGTGATTGCCCCCCTTGTTAAAACATACTATAACTGTGGTTGTCCACATCTGAGTTCAATTTCTCTAGCCACACCCAGGTCTGATTATTGCCACACCTGTTCACAATCAAGGCATCACTTAAATAGGAGCTGCTTGACACAGTAAGGTCCACCAGAAGATCCTTAAAAGCTACACATCATGCCGAGACCCAAAGAAATTCAGGAACAATTGAGAAAGAAAGTAATTGAGATCTATCAGTCTGGAAAGGGTTATAAAGCCATTTCCAAAGCTTTGGGAATCCAGCGAACCACAGTGAGAGCCATTATCCACAAATGGCGAAGACATGGAACAGTGGTGAACCTTCCCAGGAGTGGCCGGCCGCCCAAAATTACCCCAAGAGCGCAGCGACGACTCATCCAAGAGGTCACAAAAGACCCCACAACAACGTCCAAGGAACTGCAGGCCTCACTTGCCTCAGTTAAGGTCAGCGTTCATGCCTCCACCATCAGGAAAAGACTGGGCAAAAATGGCCTGCATGGCAGAGTTCCAAAGAGTTCCACTGCTGAGCAAAAAGAACATCAAAGCTCGTCTCAATTTCTCCACAACACATCTTGATGATCCCCAAGACTTTTGGGACAACATTCTGTGGACCGATGAGACAAAAGTGGAACTCTTTGGAAGGTGTGTGTCCAAGTATATCTGGCGTAGAAGGAACACTGCATTTCATAAAAAGAACATTATACCAACCGTAAAATATGGTGGTGGTAGTGTGATGGTCTGGGGCTGTTTTGCTGCTTCAGGACCTGGAAGACTTGCAGTGATAAAAGGAACTATGAATTCTGCTGTCTACCAAGAGATCCTGAAGGAGAATGTCCGACCATCTGTTCGTGTACTCAAGCTGAAACGAACTTGGGTTCTGCAGCAGGACAATGATCCTAAACACACCAGCAAGTCCACCACCGAATGGCTGAAGAAAAACAAAATGAAGACTTTGGAGTGGCCTATCCAAAGTCCTGACCTGAATCCTATTGAGATGTTGTGGTATGACCTTAAAAAGGCCGTTCATGCTCGAAAACCCTCTAATGTAACTGAATTAGGACAATTCTGCAAAGATGAGTGGGCCAAAATTCCTCCAGGACGCTGTAAAAGCCTCATTGCACGTTATCGCAAATGCTTGGTTACAGTTGTTGCTGCTAAGGGTGGCCCAACCAGTTATTAGGTTTAGGGGGCAATCACTTTTTCACACAGGGCCATGATGGTTTGGATTTTTTTTCACCTTTAATAATAAACACCTTTATTTCCAAATTGCATTTTGTGTTTACTTGTGTTGTCCTTGACTATTGTTTAAATTGGTTTGATGTTCCGAAACACTTAAGTGTGACAAACATGCAAAGGAACAGGAAATGAGGAAGGGGGCAAACACTTTTTCACACCACTGTATATAAGGTCATGTCAGTTATGTTGAACCATAGGCGGGTAACAGTCTGTTGATATCTATATTATTTTAGCTCTGGGTATTTCATGTTGGAAAGTATGTCACATCCTTTCCACTAGATGGTAGTGTTCCAAGGCACATATAAAGCTGTTATCAGCCAAAGTCTCACTAGCTTGACAAAGGAGCATGCCCTGAGTCCCATCTGCCAGTGCACATGCTCTGAAATGCCATTGCAACCCACCAGTGACGTCATCACGCCCAGCACCGCATTCCAGCCCTCACCATCAGCCTAATCCAAGCCTTGGTTTCATTGCCGTGGTACTGGAGATCCTGCTGGCTAGGATTTTTCCCTGCAGGCAGAAAATTCAGCTGCTCAGAACACTGCTCTGCAGTGAACTCCATGCCAGTGGAGATGGACTCGTGCCTTACTTCCTTAACCTCCATGCAAGTGTATAATGCACCTGTATCTCATTAAAAGGTTTACAGCTCTAATCTAGAGGCACCTGTGTTTTTCTTCTCATTTTCAAGACACTGCGCCCATTATGGACTTTGAGTGGATGATCTTGATAAGAACTTCCATACTTTCCCCTACCTAAGAACATTTGAACAGGGCAACCTAAAAGCGTTGGACCCCTGTTACATGCACACTACACGTCTTTATCCTTTAACTGACACATGGCTTCTTATTCATAATCTGTAGTATCTAATACATCAAAACAACCACCCTTACCTTTATTTCTAATTCCTAGTTATTCCACAAAGTTTGGATTACATCAGATTCATCTTTTGTGTGCTTACACTTATGCCGCGTACACAAGACTAGACTTTTCGACGGACTTTGCAGCTGAGGTCCGTCGGACTTTCAGACAAACAGACTTGGCCACCCATGATCACTTAAAAGTCGACGGATTTGAACCTGATGATGTAGAATAAGGAAGTTCATAGCCAGTACCCAATAGCTGCCCTAGCGTCGGTTTTAGTACGTCGCACTAGCACACAGACAAACAGATTGTCTGCTAAAAGCCGAGTCCGGCGGACAAATTTTAAGCCAGTCTTATTTCTAGGTCCGCCGGACTTTTGGGAAGAAAAAGTCAGCTGGAGCCCACACACGATCGAATTGTCCGACGGACTCTGGTCCGCTGGACCAAGTCCGCCGGAAGTCCGATAGTGTGTATGCGGCATTCGTTTTCTTTAACTCCATCAGTTCATGCCCTACTATCTCTTGAAACTGCACCATTACAGGCTTGTACTGGATAAAATCTCCTGCTATACTGAATCAAACTACCTTATACTATAACTGCTCTAATATCAGACAGCCTGCAGATCCCTAAAATTAAAGTAATCTACATCCAGGTCCACATCAGTTACACTTTAACAGAATACTTTATTCACAGGATCCTCTGTTTCATCCTGAATAAAATGTTTGTAGAGCATTCAATTACAAATAACTATATTCATGTCCAAAATGGTGATGAGGATAATACAATGTGAGAACAAACAATAACCCTTTATTAAAAAATAGACATTTCACTAAAAAAGAATAGACATTTCACTAGTAGACTTGATACATAGATACCGTATATACTCGAGTATAAGCCGAGATTTTCAGCCTCTTTTTTGAGGCTGAAAGTGCCCCCTCGGCTTATACTCGAGTCACCGCTGTCTGACTGCTCGATCAGCATATCGAGCAGACAGACGGCGGACATTAAAATTCAAAAGCCGCGCCTCCTTCTCCGCCTCTGCCTGTGATAGGCGGAACACTGAATTTCCCAGCAGTCAGTGTTCCGCCTATCACGGACATCCGCTCATCCTCGTACTATGGACGAGGGTGAGAGGATGTCCGTGATAGGCGGAACACAGGCTGCTGGGAAATTGAGTGTTCCGCCTATCACAGGCGGAGGTGGAGGCGCGGCTTTTGAATTGTAGAATGGCCGCCGAGAAGAGCGGCGATCCTGGAGCGGCGATCCATCGGCACGACACGGGACGGAGGAGGCGCGGGACGGAGGAGGCACGGGACGGAGGAGGCACGGGACGGAGGAGGCACGGGACGGAGGAGGCTCGGGACGGAGGCTCGGGACACAGGTAGGCTGGACACACACACAAGGCTGCACGGACACACACACAGGGATGGATGGATGGATGGACACACACACACACACACACACACACACAGGGATGGATGGATGGATGGATACACACACACACACACACACACACACACACACAGGGATGGATGGATGGATGGATACACACACACACACACACACACACACACACACACAGGGATGGATGGATGGATGGATGGATACACACACACACACACACACACACACACACACACACACAGGGATGGATGGATGGATGGATGGATACACACACAGGGATGGATGGACGGACACACACACAGGGATGGACGGACACACAGGGATGGACAGCCATGTCTCACCCTCGGCTTATACACGAGTCAATAAGTTTTCCAGTTTTTTGGGGGTAAATTGGGGGCCTCGGCTTATATTCGGGTCGGCCTATACTCGAGTATATACGGTAAACACATTGACAATGTTAGTCCCTATGTTCTTATGGACCAAGTGTGCTTGTGTATATTTTCTTTCTTTGCTGGATCCATTTCTGCCTAGTATTCAGGTATGATTAAAGTCCTGGAGGGTGGAAGCGCATTAGAAGAGTATTTCTGTGCTAGCTTTATTGTCTTTATATAAAAAAAAAGTTGGAACTTACAAGGGACTGTTACTACATGTCCTTTTATGTGTACCAGTGTTTCCCAATTAAGTACTGACAAGAGATGATGAGCAGGTATGCATTCTATTCATGCACTGAACTAAACATAGTTTTTGTTGTTTCAAGAAAACACTAAAACCAAAGTGCTCAAGGTCCTCACAAAGCCAGTCCAATATCTAAATGTTTCTTATGATGGAGAAATACAGTATAAAAGCTGTCATGACAATATGAAAATTCACAAAGTTTTTATTGTAAAAACACACCAGTATCCCAGGAGTTGTACGACTCAGAAAATGAGTAACCCCTGGCGTATACTGTCATAAGAATCAATGTTCTAATTGTGCAATGTAAGAAAGGGTTATTAGTTATCTGCATTCCAAGCTTACATAGCCGGAGGGTCAGTATGTGATGGCAGTTATGGTAGATGTAGCTTGCCAAAGATGGTGAACGATCTGGGTAGTCAGCAACCCTTATAAATGCCAAACTGGTAGTTGTGGGAGTTCTCGCGGTGGTTGTGTGTAGCAATTTTAAGCTGGGGCCACCGATGTGAGGACCAGATGTGACGTACAGAAAGTGATGTCACTAGACTACCAAAGATATAGATTCCACCCAGAACACTTAGAGAGACTTGGCGTTCAAACAAAGTTTGAAATTCACCATTGTTACGACGCTGCATTTTGCAGTTTATCGAGTCAATGTGAAGAGGTGGTAAAATGTATTTATAAGAAAAGTAAAAAAAAGGGGGCTGGACAATGTGGGGGATTAGATAATTAAAGGCAACCACACCTTATAAATTACATCTTACTACCAGCACTCCTGTGTTTTACAAGATACAAAGTAATCATAACACTAGGTTCTAATAATAATTTAAAAATGCTCAGGCTTCAAACCAAAATCAACCTCCTTTCATTCATAGTAAAAGGGTTATTTTATCGAGACTTATTACTATGTGACATTTAGAGATTTTTTGGCTCTTTGCAATACGGTCAGAAATCTTTAAATTAAGAATTTATCTCCCTCTGAAGTTAGTGCCATAAAGGATTTATAAAGTAATGTAGCGATCGTCATAAAGCTGGCAGACAAAGGCTGTAGTCTAGTGGTCCAGAATAAGGCTGATTATCAAATATTATTGCCTCCTCTCTGGTGACAGGTCCTACATTATACTAAAAGGGCATCCCTTGTCAGAATACCAACTGGCACTAAAATCATTAGTTGATGAGGCCCATACAGACAGGGTGCTGTATAAGATGGAGAAACTATTTTTATTGCCCTCTGAGTAGAGTACCCCATATTTGTGTCACTTATCCAAATCTGTTGTATGCACACCTCAGAGACCGATTGTGGCAGGCACTAATAGTTTTACCAGCAGTCTCTCACATTATATTGACCATTTTCTCCAATCCATTGTCTCTCAATTGCCATCTTATATTAGAGACTTTGGTCATGTGATATTTTGAAACATTATAAGTGGGAGGAACGTTATTTTTGGGCCTCACTGGCAATTCACTTTACACATCAATTCAACATCAGGTAGGTCTCATGGCACTTTCTTATTGATGCCAATTCTGTCTAGAACATAGTTTTTTTTTGTGTTCCTTGAAAAATTTTAATTAAAAATAAATGACACTGTGATGGAAATTAATTTTGCCCCATGCTATGCCAATATTACGATGGCGATACCAGGAGAAGACATACGTCTTGGACAAAAATCCCTTTGCCAGATATATAGCTTTCTATGGCAGATATATCAATGACATCCTGCTAATCTGGTGCAGGGACTAGTTAATTTCTCTGCCTTTGTATCTCAATGCAATAATAATAATACACTGGGCCTGACATTTACCCATGTGATTGAATCAGAGAAGCTTGTTTTTTTGGACCTTAAATTATCCCATGAAAATGGTACTATTATAACTACTAATTATTGCAAATCAATGGTGGGCAACAGTTATTTACAATAATTGAGTTGCCATCATCCAACTTGGTGTAACAACATCCCTGTTGGATAATTTTATAGATAGAGAAAAAAATGCTTAAAACTTGAGGATTACACTAGACAAAGCAATATCCTAATTAATAAGCTCAAGAAAAAGGGTTACTCAGATGTTATAGTGACCAAAGCTAATGAAATCTATTTTAATAGTTCAACTAAACCCGATAGACAAATTCAAGTTGATAAAACAGTTAGGTTCACCACTGGTTTCAATGATAGTTATAGAGCTACTGCGATGATTATGCAAAAACATTGGTATATTCTCTGTCTTGACCCGTGGCTTGGTCCACTCTTACCTGCAGCTCCAAAAATTATATTTAAAAGAGCCTGTACCTTAAATAACATAATAGCACCAAGCAAATTGAGAGGTCAGGGGGCAAGTAGGACTATGGATGTTCATTATTACTTTGACCAGAGGAAGTGCATATTTTAGTGCAGAAAGAGAGGCTGTCACATTTTCCAATTTATCCATTATGATTAGACTTAATTCACTGATAAAAAAGGCAATGTGCTCCACATTAGGCAGTTCATGACTTGTATGTGAGTATGTGATATATATTCTGTGGTGTCCCTGCAATCTTCTTTATGTGGGGCATATGACACATGAGAAAAAGAGGGAGTGAACACAATAGATTTATCAATGAAGGATCGGACAAACATAGTGTGCTGAGCCATTTTTGCCAATATCAAAAGAAAGATATTTCATGTTTTTTAGGTTTTTGCAATTGAGTGCTATCATGGCTAATGAAAGGTCCTCTTTGTTATGCAAAAGAGAAAACTTTAGAATTTATAAACTTGGCACCATGTCCCTGAATGGCTTAAATGAGGATTTAGGGGTACATAGCATAACTTAGACTATTACCTGGGCAGTTTTTTTAGACCTAGATTAGGTTTCTGTCAGGGCTGAGCTCAGCCCTTCCTTCTCTGAGCTGGTCACTCAGCTGTTAGCTAATTGCCAGCTCCTATTTTTCCACGGTTACTCAGCTGTTGATGATATCCTGCTCGTCAATCCTGCCTACTTAAGCTGTGCAGCCCAGAGGATCTCTACCTTCGCCCTAGTCAACATCACAGTATTCCTGTTAAAAGACTTGCTTGGCTGACATCCCTTCTGGCTCCAGACCCTGCTTGCTGTTTTACTACGCTCATCTCTGGCTCCCTGACATTTGGCTTGTCTCACTATCCGTTCCGGTTCCTGAACTCTGGATATATTTTGACTATGATTGTTCCATTTACTTTTATTATTAAACAAGTGGGATTTAACTATACTTCTGTCTCAATCTGATTTCATGGTTTCTGACAGTGAATTATATTTTTCAGTTTTTTGTAGTTGAGTCTTGGTTTTTTGTTTTTTAGTAATATTATTATCATTATTATTATTATATTATTTATTTTTCTCCCTGTACAATTGTTTCTACACTTATTGGCTTAGGTTTTTCTTTAGGGATTTCCTAGTAAATGCATCTGTTATTGCCGTATGACAATATTGTTAAATCATTTTTAATTTTGGGGCGGGGGTTAACCTTTTTTGAATGCTTGTTATCTGTTTCATTTTCTTTATTGCTGGTTCCCATGTGTACAGAGACATGTATTTACATGCACTCAGTCCATTTTTTAACTTATTGTAACTTGGTTTTATGATTTTTTTTTAAACGGTTGATGACCGAGGTAAGATATCGTTTCCTTTAATTATCTAATTTCACCCATTGTCCAGTCCCCTCCTTTTAACTTAGTATAAAATAAATTTAGCCACCTCTTCTCATTGACTTAATAAAGCACTCATGTGTAAATTGTGTTGTCATGACGCATCCAAGCTTTGTTTTTACTCCAAGCCTCTCTTAGTGTTCCGGGTATTGGCTTCATCCTAGGCCTTTTCTGACAGTTTGGCAACATCACTTCCGGGCCATCACATCTGGTCCACACGACGGTAGCCCTGGCTTCAGATTGGTACACACATCCACTGTGAGAGTCCCCATACCTACCAGTTTGGCATTTCTAGGGATCATTGACTGCCCAGTTCATTCACCATTTTTGGCAGGTTACATCTACAACAACTGCAGGCACATACTTATCTATCCAATTATGTACTGTAAGTGTGTGACTTTTCATATTGTTGTGACAATCTTTATACTATATTTTTCCATCACAAGGAACATTTATATATTAGCTCTTGTACACACAGTCGGATATTCTGATGGACAATGTCTGATAGGACCGTGTTGTCAGATAATCCGACAGTGTGTGGGCTCCATTGAACTGTTTCCATCGGAGTATCCGACGGACCAAGTTTTCCAACTTGTCTATAAAATTTTCTGACAACATGCTCCGATCGGACTTTGTCCGATCATGTGTAGAGAATTCCGATCGGACAAAGTGCCACGCATGCTCAGATCAAATTCCTAGACCAAAGCTATTGGCTACTAGCCTGAACGTAGTCCCGTCCTAACGAAATAACGTCATCACGTTAAGTACGATCGGATTTTCTGACAACTTTGTCCGACTGTGTGTATGCAACAGTTTCGGACAAAATCTGTCAGACAAAATCCGATGGATTTGGTTGTCGAAATGTCTGACCGTGTGTACAAGGGATTAGACTGAATTTGGTGAAGACCTTGCTTCAATTTTAGTGTATTGGACTATTTTTTCTGCTTTCTGGCTTGGTTCCACCTCTCCGGGTGGTCAAAGTAAACGGCAGCCGAGCCTTACCATCCTATGGATATCACACCGAATAGTCTGGTCCTTTTAGCTTCTGCTACTGAACATAGCGCCAAGTTATTTGTTTAATGCTATTGGTTGTTTCCAGGTCTTGGCCATAGTTTGCTTGGCTGCTGTGAGTACCTGGAGTAAATATTGAATTGTGCATTAGTGTCAGAGAATCACCGGATTTCAACGTGAGCACTTCCCCGTGCGCCTGCAGGGAAGAATGGCGCAACGCCGCACATGGGTGTGCGCAATGTGGCGGGTTTGCGCATACGGGTGCACGAATTAGCGGGTCTGCGTTCCACAGCCTGGCACACACATATATGCAATACAATACAATGTTGTGCATGCATGCGGACACCTATGCGCACTATCTGATTGGCCTGACAGGCCTAAAATGTGCTCTGTGTCTTTGCTGCTTTCTCTTCTCAGTGCCTGTGTTCCTGTGTTCCCTGTGCCTTGTCTCCTGAGCCCACTCGTTGTGACCCGGATTGTACCTGATTACTCTTGGACCTCTCCTGTGATTGACCTTTGGCTCGCTTCTCGCTTAACGGACAAGAGATCCGTTAAGTGATTTGTTGGCTTCGCCAACTTTTATCGCAGGTTTATTCAGGGTTTCTCCATGATTATTCCCCCTATTACTCAACTAACCCATCAGCAAGTTACATTCCAATGGTCTCAGCAAGCCCAGAAAGCTTTTGATGAATTAAAGAGACTTTTCCCATCAGCTCCTATCCTTCGGCATCCCGACCCAAGTCTTTCTGTATTGGAGGTAGACGCCTCTGAATCTGCAGCAGGGACAATCCTTTCTCAAAGAAGTAGCCTGAAGGCTCTCCTTCACCCAATCACCTTCGTCTCCCGGAAACTCAGTCCTCCAGAGAGGAATTACGATGTCGGAGACCGAGAACTTTTCGCTATAAAATTCGCCCTGGAGGAGTGGAGGTATCTATTGGAGGGTGCGTCTCAACCCATCATGATCTTCACAGACCACAGGAACCTGGAGTACCTCAGAGCTGGCAAACGCCTCAGACCCCGACAAGCCCGCTGGGCCCTCTTTTTCTCCACATCACCTACCTCCCCGGTTCCAAAAATGGAAAAGCAGATGCACTCTCCCGAATGTTTCCAGAAGCCGAAGAACCATCTGAACCTGTAACTATTCTGTCTCCACACAACTTCCTCCAAATAATCCAGCCTGACCTAGAAACAGCCATTAAACAAGCCACCGATCAAATCTCCGAAACTACAGCATCCTTCTTCTAAAAGAAACATGGTTTACTATGGGCACACAGCAAGATATTCATTCCTCCTTCTGTAAGACTCCAGATTTTGCAGACCTTTCATGATCATAAGATGGCAGGACATTTTGGGGTCCAAAAGACTGCAGATCTGATCAACCGTTCCTTCTGGTGGCTGGGTTGGAGGATGGATTGCAGGAACTATGTCCAGTCTTGTATTATCTGATGAAACAAGGGGGCTAACACCAAAGCCTGGGGACTTCTGAGATACTTACCTGTTCCCAAATGTCCCTGGAGAGAGATCTCAATGGATTTTATTGTGGAATTGCCATCTTCAGACAAGTTTACCACGATCCTAGTAGTAGTGGATCGCCTCTCGAGGATGGCACACTTCCTACCCATGTGTGGCACTCCCTCTGCTGTGGCTACAGCAAGTATTTTTATCAAGGAAGTCGTGAGGCTACATGACGTCCCCTCCAATATCGTGTCTGATAGGGGAATTCAATTGAACTCCAAATTCTGGAAGGACCTCTGCAAGGCTCTGGAGATCAAGACCGCTCTATCTTCCACATTAGAATCCACAAAGCAATCGGCAAACAGAAAGAATGAACAAAATGTTAGAGCAATTCCTCCATTGTTTTTGCTCCTGCTCCCAAGACGATTGGTATTCTCTCCTGCCTGCGCGGAATTCACCTATAATAACTCTGTACATTCCGTTACCAACCAAACACGCTTTTGGGCAAACTATGGCTACCACCCTTCCTTCCTGATGGATTCTGTCCCTGATGTCTCCGCTCCCGCAGTTAAAGAACGGGTAAAGTCAATTCAGGACAATTTCCTACAGATCCAGGAGGCTATGAAGAAGGCTCAAAGGGATTATGAGGTATACTACAATAGAGGAAGAAGGAATTGCCTGGGTTTCAAGATCGGGGATAAAGTTTGGTTATTCTCTGCCAACCTGAGATTGCCATACCCGTCACGGAAGATTGCTCCCAAGTTTATTGGCCCCTTCAAGATCAAAAGGGTGGTAAACCCAGGTTCCTTTGAACTGGCACTACCTACTTCGTACAAAATTCACCCGGTGTTCCATGCATCCCTATTAAAACCAGTGATCCCAAGCTCCTTTACTGGAAGACAAGTGGCACCACCTCCACCAGTCGAAGTTGAAGGTTAGGAAAAATTGGAGGTGGAAGCCATAACGGACTGTCGAAGAAGGGGAAGATAGACTTAATACCTGGTAAAATGGAAAGGGTATTCCCCTAAAGACTGCTCTTGGGAACCCTTCAATAACATCCACACTCCCCGCCTGATATGGGATTTTCACCAGAGACACCCTGAACTACTAGCCAGATTGGGCATCCATGGCTGCCCCTTGGGGGGGCACTGTCAGAAAATCACCAGACTTCAACATTGGGGCTTCCCTGTGCGCCTGCAGGGAAGAACGGCACAACGGAGCACACAGGTGTGTGATGTGGTGGGTTTGCGCATACGGGTGCACAAATTAGCGGGTCCACGTTCACACAGTTCCACGGCCTGGCACACGCATATGCGCGATACAATATAACGTTGTGCGCGCATGCGCACACCTATGCGCACGGCTATGCGCATCACCTGATTGGCCTGACAGGCCTATAAAATGCATCAATGTGCTCTGTGTCTTTGCTGGTCTTCTCAGCTCCTGTGTTCCTGTGTTCCTGTGCCTTATCTTGCGATGCGAAGCGATTGACCTTTGGCTCGCTTCTTGGATCTCCTTCTCTGCTGTTCCTGTTTTTGACCCTCGGCCTACCTCCTGGACTTGTCTCTGCCTCTTCCCTGTGTTTGATGCTTGGATCCACAGACTGACTTTCTGTGTATGACCTAGCTTACTCACGGACTCTGATCTCTCTTCCTGGTGTTTGACCCTCAGCCTCCTGCTGCTCTACTCCAGGCATTAGAACCCCAGCTGGCCATTCTCTCCTATCAAGTCCAGGCCACCCTGCACGGGTACCTCTTCCATCAGAAGACCTACTGCATACCCTGCTGGCAACCCGTGGCCCTCCATGCCCTGTACCCGCTGTTCCATCCTCAGGGGTACTGTGCACCCAGCTGCAAGGGAAGCCACTCTCAGCACTTTGGCCCTGGTGAGTACCTGACACTTAGTGATGTCTGGTGCTTGTTTGTTTATAATGTTTCTCCAGTGTAGAGACATTCATTAAGGAAGATGTTGTGGTTTCCCAAATGTGATCCCAATTGTCTT
Organism: Lithobates pipiens; assembly: GCF_037356315.1. Lineage (NCBI taxonomy): Eukaryota > Metazoa > Chordata > Amphibia > Anura > Ranidae > Lithobates > Lithobates pipiens. The sequence continues at coordinate 468,969,672 of NW_027507748.1, forward strand.
CCTCAAGGTTAATAATGAGGTCTGCTGTCCACTGTAGTATGTAGGAGTAGTGGTGTTAAAATAGTTCAGCTATCATGATATGTGAGGGAGCAAGGTGAGGGGTTGACCCTTTAAGTATTATTGATAGGAAATATTTGACCTCTAGATAGTGAAAGGTTTTATATGCGAGAAGGAGGAATTCTTTCTGTAAGATTTGAAAATAATGGACTTCCTTAGCATCTACTATTGCATGTATACCAGTGTTCCTAATTACTCACAAGCTGTGAACAAAGCAGGAGGCACATGTCCTGGATAAAAGGAGATGGGTTACATAAAAAGAAGAGTAGTGGGATGTGTGGAGAGATTAGAGCACTTGCCTGCTTCACATTTCCTAAATGAGTAGATTGTGATGTGGTTGGAGACCACTTTCCTGTAAGTCAGATGCACCTAATAATATTGCTTTTAGAAATACGATCAAAATTCCCTTACTCTATACTTATCCAAAGCAATACTTCCAATTGTGTATGATAGCTTGTTATTGCACCAGTTTGGCAGCATGATGGTATTTTGTGAAGCAAGTAATTGCTTCCTGCCTCTCTTGCATTTAGGTTGATAGAGGCTTGTTCTTGGTACACTTAGTGGAACCCACACAAAGGCAAGAACTCTCTTCTCCAATATGCACAGTTAGCCCTTGTACATATGGTCAGAAATTCTGACGGAAAATGTCCGATCGGACCGTGTTGTTGGATAATCCGACCGTGTGTGGGCTCCATCAGACTTTTTCCGTCAGAATGTTCGACCAACAAAGTTTGAGAGCTGGATATAAAATTTTCTGACAACATGATCTGATCAGACTTTGTCCGAACGTTTGTAGAGAATTCCGATTGGACAAAATGCCATGCATGCTCAGATCAAATTACGAGACCAAAGCTATTGGCTACTAGCTTGAACGTAGTCCCATCATAATGAACAAACGTCATCTCATTCCGAATGATCAGATTTTCCGACAACTTTGTCCGACTGTGTGTATGCAACACCAGTTTCAGACAAAATCCGTCTGAAAAAATCAGACGGATTTTGTGGTCGGAATATGTGACCGGAACTAGGGGATATTTCACCAAACCAGAATGTTGTGTGTTCCATGCAATCAGAAGTATACAGCGTTACAGTAATGAGTTACACAGAAGGGCACATAAATTTTAAGGGCTTGCTCAGACAAGTCCTCTCCAGGGACTTGGAAAATATGAGGATATCATTGAGATAAACCACCACACATAACTGCAACAAATCTTGGAGGACATCGTTAATGAATTCCTGGAAAACTGCTGGGGCATTATAAAGGCCAAAAGGCATTATGAGGTACTCATAATGGCCTGTTCTGGTATTAAACACAGTTTTCCTCTCATCGCCCGCATTAATCCTCATGAGATTGTATGTCTTTCTCAAATCAAGCTTTGTGAAAACTGTTGCTCCCTTGAAGCGGTCAAATAACTCCGTAATCAACAGAATAGGATAGGCATTCTTAATCGTGAAATGATTGAGACCCCTATAATCAACACAAGGTCTCTCCTAAAGGTTTTCTTATCAGCAGAGAGACGCGTGAAGCCCAATGCATGGGTAAATCTTCACTGACCAACTCGGTACCAGGAGGCATGGGAGGTGAAGTAGGCATGGGTGGGACCACAAAGCTCGGAGGCAAATGTACAGGAGGCTTCTGCAAGCACTCCATAAAAGAGTAATTTCTGGAGTCAATGAGGATAGCAAACGTGATCGACTACTCCAGCTCAGTGGGTATATCTCAGGCTGCTATCTCATCCTTGATGGAATCCGAGAGACCATGAGAAAAAGCAACCACGAGGGCCTCATTGTTCCAAGCAATCTCTGCTGCCAGAGTACGGAATTCAATGGCGTAGTCGGCAACAGTTCTCATACTCTGTTTGATGGACATGAGGCACTTGGCAACAGAAGCGGAGCATGCGGGAATGTCAAATACCCTTTTAAGGGAGGCCACAAACTCAGGGTAACTGAAGACAACAGGTTTTTGCATCTCCCATAGAGGGTTTGCCCAGGCCGAGGCTCTCTCAGAAAGCAAAGATATCATGAAACCTACTTTGCTTCTGTCCGTGAGAAACACCTGGGGCAGCATCTCAAAGTATATCTCAACCTGGTTGAGAAACCCTCTACATTGAACTGGATTGCCCCCAAATCGCTGGTGTAGCGGAACGGAACCAGACATATTATAGAGGTAATACTCGAGGCAGGTGCCCAGAGACTGGTGCAGCAGCAGGGATGGCCTGCAACTCAGGTTGTATCGGAGCAGCCACAGTGGGAGATTCCAGATGAGTCGTGTGACATAGAAGCTTTTGTAACGTCATGGCAAACTGATCCATGTGGTGATCTTGCTCATCCAATATGGAAAAAATATTTCCAACAAGTGGATTGACTGTATCTTCTGAATTCATGGCCTTCACCTACTGTCAGAAACCATGAAATCAGACCGAGACATAAGTATAGTTAAATCACACGTGTTTAATAATAAAAGTAAATAGCACAAACATAGTCAAAACATAGCCAGAGTTCAGGAACTGGAATAGATAGTCAGACAAGCCAAGCATCAGGGACCCAGAGATGAGTGTAGTGAAACAGCACACAGGATCTGGAGCCAGAAGGGATGTCAGCCAAGCAAGTCTTTTAACAAGAATGCAGGAGAGCGTCTCTGCAATGTTGACTAAGGCGGAGGCAGAGCTCCTCTGGACCGAATGGCTTAAAGCGGAGGTTCACACAAAAAAGGAACCTCCACTTTTAGGAACCCTCCCCCCCTCCAGTGTCACATTTGCTACCTTTCAGGGTGCATGGGGGGTGCAAATACTTGTATAATACAGGTATTTTCACCTACTTCTGAGCATAGACTCCCGTGGGAAAACATAGAGACCATTCAGAGAAAATGGGGAGGGGGGGGCAACTCCCACTGCACCATATTTCATATTTGGTGGAGCAGAACGAATAATACAGTGGTGTGAAAAAGTGTTTGCCCCCTTCCTCATTTCCTGTTCCTTTGCATGTTTGTCACACTTAAGTGTTTCGGAACATCAAACCAATTTAAACAATAGTCAAGGACAACACAAGTAAACACAAAATGCAATTTGTAAATGAAGGTGTTTATTATTAAAGGTGAAAAAAAATCCAAACCATCATGGCCCTGTGTGAAAAAGTGATTGCCCCCTAAACCTAATAACTGGTTGGGCCACCCTTAGCAGCAACAACTGCAACCAAGCGTTTGCGATAACGTGCAATGAGGCTTTTACAGCGTCCTGGAGGAATTTTGGCCCACTCATCTTTGCAGAATTGTCCTAATTCAGTTACATTAGAGGGTTTTCGAGCATGAACGGCCTTTTTAAGGTCATACCACAACATCTCAATAGGATTCAGGTCAGGACTTTGGCTAGGCCACTCCAAAGTCTTCATTTTGTTTTTCTTCAGCCATTTGGTGGTGGATTTGCTGGTGTGTTTAGGATCATTGTCCTGCTGCAGAACCCAAGTTCGTTTCAGCTTGAGTACACGAACAGATGGTCGGACATTCTCCTTCAGGATCTCTTGGTAGACAGCAGAATTCATAGTTCCTTTTATCACTGCAAGTCTTCCAGGTCCTGAAGCAGCAAAACAGCCCCAGACCATCACACTACCACCACCATATTTTACTGTTGGTATAATGTTCTTTTTATGAAATGCAGTGTTCCTTCTACGCCAGATATACTTGGACTTACACCTTCCAAAGAGTTCCACTTTTGTCTCATCGGTACACAGAATGTTGTCCCAAAAGTCTTGGGGATCATCAAGATGTGTTGTGGAGAAATTGAGACGAGCTTTGATGTTCTTTTTGCTCAGCAGTGGTTTTCTCCTTGGAACTCTGCCATGCAGGCCATTTTTGCCCAGTCTTTTCCTGATGGTGGAGGCATGAACGCTGACCTTAACTGAGGCAAGTGAGGCCTGCAGTTCCTTGGACGTTGTTGTGGGGTCTTTTGTGACCTCTTGGATGAGTCGTCGCTGCGCTCTTGGGGTAATTTTGGGCGGCCGGCCACTCCTGGGAAGGTTCACCACTGTTCCATGTCTTCGCCATTTGTGGATAATGGCTCTCACTGTGGTTCGCTGGATTCCCAAAGCTTTGGAAATGGCTTTATAACCCTTTCCAGACTGATAGATCTCAATTACTTTCTTTCTCAATTGTTCCTGAATTTCTTTGGGTCTCGGCATGATGTGTAGCTTTTAAGGATCTTCTGGTGGACCTTACTGTGTCAAGCAGCTCCTATTTAAGAGATGCCTTGATTGTGAACAGGTGTGGCAATAATCAGGCCTGGGTGTGGCTAGAGAAATTGAACTCAGGTGTGGACAACCACAGTTATAGTATGTTTTAACAAGGGGGGCAATCACTTTTTCACACAGGGCCATGATGGTTTGGATTTTTTTCACCTTTAATAATAAACACCTTCATTTACAAATTGCATTTTGTGTTTACTTGTGTTGTCCTTGACTATTGTTTAAATTGGTTTGATGTTCCGAAACACTTAAGTGTGACAAACATGCAAAGGAACAGGAAATGAGGAAGGGGGCAAACACTTTTTCACACCACTGTATGTTTCCCAGAACTCTTCTCCAGTATTTTGTTTTACAGTCCTGATCCCTGCACTTACAGAGAGCCAGGAAAGAGCAGTGCTCACAGTCAACATTGGGTCAAAATTATAAACTGAAATCAGGAGATTAAACACATTACTTGTAGCCTTTAGGCAAATAAAAGCAAGTCCCCAGATCCATCCATAGTCTAAAACTGCTAAAAAAAATTCTTTAAAAGAATAATACACTGCTGATCATGAAAAATATTTTATATGAATTATTAATTAAATGTAATTAAATTAAATGTAATTATATTTATTATTTATTATATTTATTTATATTGTATTTTTGTCCTCATACTCTGGTCTCCAGCATCTTGTTTATATTAGGACCAATTCCAGATATCGCACGTGACTCATGGCTAAGCTCTAAGCTTTTGTTAGAAATAACACATTTCATGACCATGCTAGAGCTCTGCGAGGCTATAAAAGATCCCCTATTGATAATTCAATCAATGATAATTTAAAAAAGCAGTAATACCAATTACTCCATAAAAAAGAGATTTCTTGACAAAAATGTATAGAGCCACCCATTGTTATTTATGCTATGTAAACACAGTACAATGACAAAGGTGACAATATGGAATACATGTCTTTAAAAAAAATTAGGCAATCAGTTGACACCGATCATTTGACTCTCTGATACACTTAAATTAGAACGGACTGTAACAAAAAAGAAGCAGCTGGAATTACAATTTAAGCACAATTGTGTTTTTTTCTTTTTTGTTGAAGCAACTACAGATTTTTAATGGCCTTAACAACTTACATCAGCAGATTTAAGCAATGTGTAAAGAAAAAGAAATAGTGTGAAAATTGCCATTTTTCGCAGCTCTGAAATGTTGGCTCTGTTGTCTGGCATAATTAAGTCAACAGTCTGCTGGTCTGTTTCCAGGCACTCTGACAACTGTTAGCTCATTGCCATCAGTAAATTAACAGGAATTTTCTTGCCCAAGGCTTTTAAGGCAGGAAGTGGCATTTCATGTGATTAGGTCCACTTTCAGTAAGTGTTGATAGACAAGTATTGAGAAAACCTTAAACATTCTAAATATTTTCACCATTTTAGGATTGATTTTCCTTGAATGAAAGACCGTGATTAACCACTTGCTCACCACTATCTGTCTGTTAAAATTCAATTAAGTTTTGATGTAAGATACATCACAGACGGCACCCAAAACCCAAATAAAACCATGTAATATAATATACTATAAAAAACGAATGGAGACCTGAACCTTATTAGTGAATAAATATAGTCTTGCAAGATATGAACTAGTAATTAACGAATAATATAGATAGATAAGTAACTAATAATAAACTAGTCTACACACGAGTCAAGAAATACTATTACCATCCTTTTTATCTCAACTTTTAGACAAATCTATTAATATTATGACTCTACTTCAGACACAATCAATTGGAAATTCATATCAGACATACTTAACAAATACGAGTTATGCCATATGCTATTGGATATCTGAGGAAAACTACCCCAACATGTGTAACACTATAAGGTAAAACTGTATCTCTTACTATGTTATGCCTATAATTATAATGTAAGGCTTTGTATTCATGCATGACAATTAGTGATGGACAAAATTCCGACAGGACGTTTCACAAAAGCGAACCGCGAACGTGGCCAAAAGTTTGCAAACCGCAAAGTTTGCGGTGGACCCCATTGACTTTAATGGCAGGCAAACCTTAAAAACCTACAGGTCATATTCCCACAACATGGACACTGACATAACAAAAGTATTAAGTGAATCTGGGATCGACAACGACAAGCATTCTTTTTTTATCTGTGAAATTTTGACAATTCATGAAGGCCATGGAGGAGAGGCAAGGTCAGGGCAGGCTATGAAGGGGGTGCAGGAGATTATAAGTGCCACAGTCAGGGCAACACAGTCCTGTGTCAGTATCCCAGTGTGCCAACCTGTGCTGGAGCCCCTCCCTCTGCCCGATCCTTACCCCCACCCATGCAAGGCTCCACTGCGGTGGTTCCAGTCCAGTGCTGATCCTCAGCCATGGTGCTGGAACTGCCTGCTGATTGGCTTCTCCGCTGCTATCTCCCTCACTGTCTGAAACCAGCACCGTGATAGAGACTGAGCACTGACACCAGCACCGAGATAGAGAGCACTGACCCCAGCACCGTGATAGAGAGCACTGACACCAGCACCATGATAGAGAGCACTGACACCAGCGCCGAGATAGAGAGCACTCACACCAGCACCAAGATAGAGAGCACTGACACCACACCAGCACCGTGATAGAGAGCACTGACATCAGCACCGAGATAGAGAGCACTGACACGAGCACCGTGATAGAGAGCACTGACACCAGCACTGAGATAGAGAGCACTGACACCACACCAGCACCATGATATTGAGCACTGACACCAGCACCGAGATAGAGAGCACTGACACCAGCACCATGATAGAGAGCACTGACACCAACACCAAGATAGAGAGCACTGACACCAGCACCGAGATAGAGAGCACTGACACCACACCAGCATCATGATAGAGAGCACTGAGACCACACCAGCACCAGATAGAGAGCACTGACACCAGCACCGATGATAGAGAACACTGACAGCAGCACTGTTACCAGCAACTCTCTGCGGGACCCAAACATATGACACCGCTCAACCTCTTCAAACAGGAGGGTATGGGCATATAGTACGGTGTGCTTTTTTTGTACAAGGAAGTGAGCCAAAGGTAGAAAAAAGGTCTGTGTGCTTGATTAAATAAATTGTTTATAGAGTTATGCATATACATGGTCTACTGGTCACATGTGTTGAATTCCTCTAAGATCCTCCCTCACTGTCTGAAACCAGCACCGTGATAGAGACTGAGCACTGACACCAGCACTGAGATAGAGAGCACTGACCCCAGCACCGTAATAGAGAGCACTGACACCAGCACCATGATAGAGAGCACTGACACCAGCATCAAGATAGAGAGCACTTACACCAGCACCGAGATAGAGAGCACTGACACCACACCAGCACCGTGATAGAGAGCACTGACATCAGCACCGAGATAGAGAGCACTGACAAGAGCACCGTGATAGAGAGCACTGACACCAGCACCGTGATAGAGAGCACTGACACCAGCACTGAGATAGAGAGCACTGACGTCAGCACCGAAACAGAGAGCACTGACACCACACCAGCACCATGATATTGAGCACTGACACCAGCACCGAGATAGAGAGCACTGACACCAGCACCGTGATAGAGAGCACTGACACCAACACCGAAATAGAGAGCACTGACACCACACCAGCACCATGATAGAGAGCACTGACACCAGCACCGTGATAGAGAGCACTGACACCACCACCGAGATAGAGAGCACTGACACCACCACCGAGATAGAGAGCACTGACACCACACCAGCATTGTGATAGAGAGCACTGAGACCACACCAGCACCAGATAGAGAGCACTGACACCAGCACCGATGATAGAGAACACTGACAGCAGCACTGTTACCAGCAACTCGCTGCGGGACCCAAACATATGACACCGCTCAATCTCTTCAAACAGGAGGGTATGGGCATATAGTACGGTGTGCTTTTTTTGTACAAGGAAGTGAGCCAAAGGTAGAAAAAAGGTCCGTGTGCTTGATTAAATAAATCGTTTATAGAGTTATGCATATACATGGTCTACTGGTCACATGTGTTGAATTCCTCTAAGACCCATGCCTTATTAATTTTTATAAATGTGAAGTAGTCAACACTGTCATGAGCTAGGCGAGTGCACTTATCGGTCACGATCCTCCCTGCTGCGCTGAACGTCCTTTCAGGCAGGACACTGGACGAGGGGCAAGCCAACAGTTCCATTGCAAATTGGCAAGCTCTGGCCAGAGGTCAAGCCTGCCCACCCAGTAGTCCAGGGATCCATCACTCCTCAGAGCATCCACATCGGCCGTTAACCCGATGTAGTCAGACACCTGTTGGTCTAGGCGTTCCCTGATGCTGGATCCAGATGAGACCTGTCGATGGGTCAGCTGAAAGAATATCAGAAGTCACCAACACATCTTAAAACCGCCCTCTTCTTGCAGGCGCTGTTGGATTGGTACCCGCAACTCTTTCTCTGGGAGTGGGAATTCCTCTGCCAGCGCACACAAAAGCAGAATGCAGCATTTCTCTAAGCAAGGCTTGGAAGTGCTCCATTCTGACAGCCCTCTGTGATAGTGGTAACATTTCTGCCATTTTGTGTTTGTACCGGGGGTCTAAGTACGTTGCCACCCAGTACTGGTCCTTGACCTTTATTCTTTTTTTACGGGGGTCCCTGTTAAAACACTGGAGCATGAAGGCCCCCACTTGCACTAAACTGGAAGCAGTGGGGTGGCCTGGCTCCTGCTCATCATCCAGGATAATGTCCTCCCCCTTGTTCTCCTCCCCCCATCCACGGACAACAACAGGGATCCTAGAAAGGTTTAAAGCATGCTCTTCTTGCTCCTCCTCATCCGCCCCAGCACCATCCTCCTCTGACTCCTCTTCAGACTCCTGTTGTTGACTTGTCTCAGATAGAGTAGCTCCCCTGGGAATTCATCCAGCATTGCGACTTCCTCATCTTCCTGCTCCTGCTCCTCCACAGCTTGATCAATGACACGAAGCAATGCACGCTCCATAAAGAAGGCATAAGGTACGATGTCACTGATGGCTGCGACTGACCAGTTTGGTGATCTCATCAAATGGCTGCAGAAGTTTGCATGCGTCTGCATTCCTCCTCTGCCAGCGCACGCAAAAGCAGAATGCAGCATTTCTCGAAGCAAGGCCTGTAAGTGCTCCATTCTGACAGCCCTCTGTGACGGTGGTAACATTTCCGCCATTTTGTGTTTGTAACGGGGGTCTAAGTACGTTGCCACCCATTACTGGTCCTTGACCTTTATGCTTTTTATAAGGGGATCCCTGTTAAAACACTGGAGCATAAAGGCCCCCATTTGCACTAAACATCCAGGATAATGTTGTCCTCCTCGTTCTCCTCTCCCCGTCCACGCACAACAACAGAGATCCCAGAAAGGTTTAAAGAATGCTCTTCTTGTTCCTCCTCATCCGCCCCAGGCACCATCCTCCTCTGACTCCTCTTCAGACTCCTGTTGTTGACTTGTCTCAGATAGAGTAGCCCCCCTGGAAATTCATCCAGCATTCCGACTTCCTCATCTTCCTGCTCCTCCACGGCTTGATCAATGACACGACGCAATTTACACTCCATAAATAATGCATAAGGTACCATGTCACTGATGGCGCCATGGCTGCGACTGACCAGTTTGGTGATCTCATCAAATGGCCGCAGAAGTCTGCATGCGTCGCACATGATCAGCCACTGGTGCGATGAAAAAAAACCAAGCTCCCCAGAACCTGTTCTGCCGCAGATTTCGTACAGGTAGTCGTTTACTGAACGTTTCTGCTGGAGCAGCCTATCAAGCATATAGAAGGTTGAGTTCCATCACGTCGGGCAATCACAAATAAGACGTCTGACCGGCAGATTGTGTCACAGCTGAATGTCAGCAAGGCGAGCCATGACTGTGTAAGATCTTTTGAAATGGGCCGAGATTTTCCTTGCCTGCCGCAAGATGTCCTGGACCCCAGGGTATTGGACAACGAATTGATGCACGACCAAGTTTAAGACGTGTGCCATGCATGGCACGTGTGTCATTTTGCCCTGTTTCAATGCACTAAGCAGATTGGCACCGTTGTCACACACCACTTTACCAACTGTCAAATTGAGCGGTGTTAGCCACTGATCTGCCTGTGAACGCAAGGCTGAAAGGAGTGCAGGGCTAGTGTGGCTCTTGGCTTCCAGGAACAACAGACGCAGCACAGCATGGCAATATCTCACCTGGCATGTCGAATAGGTTCTGGGGAGGTTGGGTAGCGCAGCGGAAGAAACGCTAGCAGCGGAAGAAACGCTAGCAGCGGAAAAGGAGGAGTCAGCCGAGGAGGAGAGGGAGGAGGATGGAGTAGGAGGAGGAGAAGAAGAGGCAGGCCTACATGCAATCCATGGCAGTAAAACCAAATCTACACGGGTGCCATGGGTTAAATGCTTGATGGCCTTCAGAAGGTTCACCCAGTGGTCAGTAAAAGTTATATACCTTCCCTACCCGTGTTTGCTAGACCACATGTCTGTGGTCAGATGTATCTTGGCACCGACACTGTGTGCCAGAGATACATTCACTTGCCGCTGAACATGGCCATATAGCTCTGGGATGCCCTTCTGTGAGAAATACTTCCTTCCTCGGACCTTCCATTGTGGTGTTCCAATGGCCACAAATTTTCGAAAGGCCTCTGAGTCCACCAGTTTATATGGCAGTAGTTGGCGGGCTATCAGTTCTGACAAGCCAGCCGTCAACCGTTGGGCAAGAGGGTTATCCGGCGTCATCATTTTTTTACTCTCGAACATTTGGCCCACGGAAGCCTGCCTTTTTGCAAAAAAACGTGAGGACGGCATGACAGAAGGTAGAGTGGAGGACTATTGTGACGAGAGTGGAGAAAGAGAAGTAGAAGACGAGGCTGGACGGTGAGAGCCTGGAGTGTGGCTTTGTGGGTTCTGTTGCTCCCACTGGGCTTGGTGATGGCAGCTCATGTGCCTTCTTAAGGCGGTCATCCCTAGGTGAGTGTTGGGCTTACCACAACTTATGCGTTGACTGCAAAGATTGCAAATGGCAACACTATTGTCAGCAGCGGACATGTTAAAAAAAGCCCACACTGCAGAGCCATGTGCCTGCATCCTGGGAGCGCCAGATGTGACCGTACATGGTTGACGCCTCGCTCCTGATACATTAGCAGTCTGCTTTGTCTCTCCTGTGCAATTTAAGTTCCGCCTGCTTCTCCTCCCTATCTGCTGGTCCATATCTCCCTCTGAATTCCCCTCCTCTTCCTCTCTTGTGGGCACCCACGTGACATCACTAGACACTTGATGTCACCTTCCCCATAGCTATAATTATGAACTAATTTTGGCAGCGGTTTTTCTGGGGGAGGCTTCCCTGGACATAATTTGCCTGGTGGCTCGGATCATGGTGTCATCTGTCACGGCTAAGCATGCCTTGTGGCTGTGCCTGTGGGTTGCTGACCCTGCCTCCCCTTTGAGGGTTCGTCCCTCTTTGGGAACAAGTTGGACAGTGCCATTACCCATGCCCTCTGTGGAGCAGAAGAGAACACAGCCCAGGCAATGTTCAGATCAAGCGAGGGATGCTCACCGCTATAGACCTGGCTGTGAGTTCAGGAAGACCTGGAAGAAAAAACAGTCTTCAGGCCAGAAGTTTTCAAAAAGGGCGGTGGACGAGAAGCCCCTAAGACTTTTTGATATTTTGCCTGCCCAGACAGAGCGAGTCAGAACTCACTTACTCTTACACTGTTTTCAACACGTCTGGGCAGCCTCAATCAAAGATTATTGGGTCAAGACAGTCTCATCAGGCCATGCCTGGAGGCCCAGCAACCCACCCATTCTCTGATTCATACCCACAGCCTTGCCTCTCTCGGAAGAGAAAAAGCATATTCTCCTGTCCTATGGAGACTCTCTTGTGGCTCAGGGCCCTGCAATACCAGTTCCAGCCGACGGAAGGTTTCAAGGGGTCTACTCGCCCATCTTCATGGTGTTGAAGAAAAATGGTTTCTGGAGGCCAGTTATAGACCTAACCCACTTGAATTCTTTTATCAAGAAGGAGGAGTTCAAGGTAAAGACACTGCTCACAATCTATCAAGCAATCCAGCCAGGCAATTGGCTCGTGTCTATAGACCTGAAAAACGCTTACTTTCATGTCCTGATTTCGTCAGAGCTCCAGAAATACCTTTGCTTTGCTGTCAAATCAAATCCATCTGCAGTACTCCTCTTTGGGCTTACGACATCGCCTTGTGTGTTTTCAAAACTCTTGTTGGCTGTTGTGACCCTGATCAAGACCAGAGGCATCTGTCTGTAACATTATCTGGACAACCTGCTGTTGTTATCTTGGGACAGGGAGCAGTTGCTAATCCACAAATCCAAGGTTATCTCCACTCTACTTGAGTTTTGTTGGCTACTGAACCTGGAAAAGAGCCACCTAGATCCTATGCAGTCCCTGGTATTCCTTGGGGGCACAATTCAACACTATCAAGAGCACCATCTCCTTACTCCTGGAAAAAATCCCAGTGATCCAGAACAGAGTTCTGCTTGCAATATCCTCCTCTCATCTCCGAGCCTCACAATGCCTAAAAATCATTGGCACTGTGGTAGCAACAACACTCATGGTAAAGTGGACTCAGTGTAAAATGTGGCTCTTTCAGAAGGGCTTTCTGCAGCAGTGGAACCCAGGGTTTTGGGATTACTCTATCCAAATAACCTTATCCATGCTGGAGAGCCTTCCTTGGTGGTTACAGCAGAGGAACTTCCTCAATTATCACTCTATTGCACCTGTGTCCTGGATCACCATCACAACTAATGCCAGCAACAGGGACTGTGGTACCCTCTGCTTGACGGAGGTAGCCCAAGGCATATGGAGAGTTCCTTCCCACAGGATAGTCTCCAATGTTCTGGATCTCCAGGCAGCGTTCTGCACTCTTTAAGCATTTCACCACTTAACAGCAGGACCCTCAGTCCTCCTAAGACTGGACAACACAATGGCAGTCTCATACATCAAGAGACAGGAGGGTACTCACAGTCTCTCCCTGTTGAAGGAAGTAGAGCCCATCATGACCTTGATTCAGAAGAACCTGGCCAACCTAACAGCTGTCTATCTCCCTGGAGTCCAGAACGTTGAGGCAAATTTTCTGTCAAGAGTTTCTCTAGACAACAACGAGTGGACTCTCCACCTCAATGTCTTCAAGTGGCTCCTGTCCCTGAGAGTCTTTCCAGAAGTAGACTTGTTTGCCTCCCCATACAACTTCAGACTAGAGAAATACTACACAAGGTCTCACTGTCCCCAGGCTTTCCAGGTAGATGCTCTGACAGACCATTGGCAGTTCCATATGCCTTTCCCCTGGTTCCCGTCATTCTCCGGTTTCTGTCGAGGCTCAGGATGGAAGAAGTAGAGATAGTGGCAATAGTCCCGTACTGGCAAAACAGACCATAGTTCCCTCTGCTGATGCAACTCAGCTTCCTGGACCCAATGCCTCTGCCATCCAGACCTATCACAAGGGGCAACTCTACATCCATGCCTGGCCCATCTACATCTGATGGTCTGGTTCTTAAAAGGGGAAGCTGGAGGCCCTAGGCTGTCCAAGTAGGGCCATCTCCACTTCATTGAATGCCAGAAGAGCAGGCACCAACAGGTTCTACCAGAGGATTTGTAAAAAGTTTGCAGACTACACCACTTCCACTGCAGGGTCTTGCAATAATCCAAATATATATGATATCCTGGGCTTTCTACAAATGGGCTTGGATCTGAGTCAGTTTGCTGTGGGCCCAAGTCTCTGCAATTTCTGCCTTTACGGGCATCTCTTGGGCTAGATACCCTCTTACTCAGCAGTATTTCAGAGGAGCAGTAAGGCTCAGACCTCAGAAAAATCCAAGATTCTCTAAATGGGATATTCCCCTTGTCCTGGATTTCTTCTCAGGAAGAGAGTTGGAACATGCAGATCAGTCCTCTATTAAGGAACTTTACCTTAAAGTTGCCTTCCTGGTGGCTATAATATCCGCCAAGAGGGTCTACAAAATCAGATATCTGGGATGCAAGGAGCCATTTCTAACCTTTTTTTCCTGATCAGGTAGTTTTAATTCCTGTGTTGGGTTCAAACCCCAAAGTGTCATCTGTGTCTCGCGCCAATCAGGAGATTGCTCTTCCAGTGTTCAGATCTACCGGAGATTCCAGTGTTCATCCTCTAGATGTCAGAAAAGCTCTAAGTCAGTATCTAGAAGCTAGACCACCTGTTCGCTTTTTTTCATGGGAATAATAAGGGAATGCGTGCCTCTTCCAGATCCATCGCAGCATGGCTTGTTCAGGCCATTCAGTGGGCCTACAAAGCCAAGGGCTTGGCACCTCCAGAAGTGGTGATCGCTCACTCAACTAGAAGCCTGTCTACATCATGGGCAGCTTCACGTCACTTGGCTCCAGAAGTTATTTGCAAAGTGGCCTTGTGGTCTTCAATTAACAGATTCATGGCGCACTACTGTGTAGAGCCAGCCTCGTTGTCTTCTGTTAAATTTGGTTTACCTATGTTGTCTGTTGATGGTGCCAATTAAACCTTTTTTCTTTTGCCTAGCACTTTGCCCCACCCTGGTGTGTATGCTAGTTATTTCCCACACTTAGGCTACCGTGGAGTCTTTAATGAAAACTGTAAATTTATATAAAAAAACAGCTAACACCACATTTGAAGAATCATGGGTATGGATATTTTTACATAGTTACATTGCTCCTGCTTGGACCAGTGAAACTATGCATAAACCATACCTCTAGAATTTGGAAATCCCTGCAGTAGATTCCAATACTACAGTGATCTTCACTACTAACTTCCGGGTCCCATGCCAAGTGACTGCCCTGCTACATTGTGAACACAGGAGATCAGGCATTTAGCACGGGCACCATTCAGAGATCACTTTGCATTTTCCCAATTAATGTAAAGCATCCTCTGATTTGGTGAAGCAGAGAGGCAGGACAGTAATGTCATGCCCTCTACTTCATCCAATTAGAGAATACTTTGCATTCAATTAGAAAATGCAAAACATTTTCTAAATGGCACCACTGGGTAATTTATGTACATTGCAAGGATTTTAACACACTTTGTAGCAGAGTCCTACTTGTTTCTGTTCTTAAGAAATAGCTGTATGCCCAACTATGTCCTTGGAATGCTGATGCCTGAATGGGACCAACTGTGTTCAATAGAATAAGCTGATGCACTTGGAGTGTTAAAATGAAGAAAGTTGCCGCATTTATATACCCTTAAATTGAATTGACCCTGATATATTATATCTAACTAAAAATATAATTTCTATGGCAGAGGATGTCTAAAATGTGTACCTTAGTACAGAAAGCTGGGAAAATAATTGAGAGAATTATTGACACAAGCAATCAATGACATTCCAGGGGAAGTTCTGCATACCAACTGTTTGCAGAAGGCCTCCAGGTTGCCATATTGCATTGAATTTTTCAGAAGATTACAGCAGCTTCAGATTAACCCCTTCCCGCTGACTGCACACATATATGCAGCCTCATGGAAGTGGGATATTTTTTCAGTGGGGTCACATATATTCATATCTCCCTTTGTGCTGTAAGTGCGCCGCACAGTGAGCACCCATCACAGAGACTGGGCTCTTACCAAGAGCCCCGGATCTCATACTGATGACTCTTGGTTCCGGGTCACCTGATCAATGTGATAGCCTCTGATTAGATATCACAGCGATCAGTCACTATGAGCCCACCCCTGTGTTTTCTTCCTGTTCTGAATGGAGAGAAAGTTTCATTGTATCTTCCTCTTCTCACAGGAGAGGAAAATTTAAACAAATCAAAGCATGTAAAAAAGAATAAATCAAATAAAGTGAAAAAAAAAAAAAAATAACAAGATAAAGGTTTGGTTAGAGTCAAAGGTCAAGGGTAGCATATTTTGGATATAACGCAATTTTTTTTTAATCAGTATTAGTGGCAGTTAGTGTCAGTGTGCTTTAGGCAGGATAAAAAAAAATAAAACTGCAAAAAATCAAAATGCACACCATTGTTTTTGGGCTGTAATACGGGTACAAACAACATTTATTTATTCGAGTTGTTCTTTGGTGGTAAATTATATTGAGAGCAATACATTTTTTGAAAAAAGTTTTTTTGTTTTTTGTTTTTACTATTTTGGAACCGTTTTCCTTGATAATAAAAAGAAACTGAAAAAAAGTATATTCCACCTGGATACACAAAGTAGTTGTGATGATATGTACGGTTTTACATGTCAAAGTTGCAAAATTGTGCTTAGGCATTAACATCTGCTTTACCCTTAGGCGTTAAAAAGGAAAAGTAATTTTGAAAACATTAAATTACAAAGTATCTTGTGTAGAAATTTCATATGCTATTCTTTTTTTTATTTTTTGCACATTATCATTGTTATCTCCCAAAGAATAAAGGTTAGTTAGGAAGAAATTTGCACAAATACTGCATGATCATTATGCATACATATTTGAACACAATAATGAGTATGCATAGCAATAACCAAAATAAATTGGCATATATACAGTACATTTAAAACAATTATAACATTCTGAATCAAGAGATATATTTGAGTGTTGGGATATATATATATATATATATATATATATATATATATATATATATATATATATATATATATATATATATATATATTGTTTCATGTTATTCAGAATGAGTAGATTACTATAATCAAAATGCCCTAAATTCTTTGTAGAAAGGAGATGGATACTGTGATCAAGTACTTTTTAAACCGATTTTCTCATCTGTAAATATAACCCTAACTAGTCACTGACAGACTGGTTTGCTGTATACAATGCTTTTTCTATGAATTTACATGGCCACCAAAAGACTTGATATTACATTTTACATCATCTATTTAGTGAAATACTACATGTTCAAGTGTCCATTTGTTGGCCAATATTTCCCTTAATTCCTTTGTTCATGTTGCTCTTAAAGAATCAATGCATTGCAATGAGTGAGACACACGATCAAAGTTATATAGTGCATTCTCTTTGGCATAAAACACAAGTCTAAGGCAAAATGAACACATTGGAGATGAAAGTGCTACTGGAAAAAACCACAGGCATCTAATTTGTATAATGCTTGGCAGTCAAAATGACAGAAAGAAAATACTGAGAGCAGTGTTTTGGAAAAATAGTATGATTTCTTTCATGTTTTTAAATATATCCATGGACAGGAGTACTAAGATATCCAACCATGCTGGGTACTACATTGTATATTGGAACTTGAATTAATAATTAGTAATACAGCTTGGCAATGTGATATTGCCCTTATCCAGATTGTGTTGTTCTGTCACATAATTTTGTTTCCCTGAAATTATCAGTTCAGTTGTAGAGGGAATATTACTTAACAATAATATTTGAACATACTGTACACTTCCTGATAACTGGAAGAAATGATTCAGTGAGGATCAGGACATATTACTGGCAACACTGACGCTGGTATGGCTAGCAATCAGGAACACTATTGCGGGCTGCACTGACTTTGGCGACACTGGCATTGGTATGGCTGATGATCAGGAACTGATGGCTTCTCTGACACGGGCACTGTTGTGATGGCAATGAGGAATACTTTTGCTAGCTGTACTGGTCTGGCTACACTGATGTGGCTAGCAATCAGAAACACTGTTGCTGGCTTACATTTGTCTGGTGAAATTGAGACTGGTGTAGATATTATTCAGGAAAATTATTATTGGTTTATACTGGTCTGGTGAGACTGGGACTGTTGGAGTCATGATCAGGAATACTGCACTGGTTGCACTGGTCTGACAATACTTGAACTGGTGATAAGGGATACTGTTGTTGGCTAAATTGGCTCTGGAGACACAGTAAATATGCTGTTGGCAATTACAGGTTACAACATTGCTTTGTCCCACAACTGATTGGTGTGATAGAAAATAGAGAGGTGGCTGCAAGATGTACTGTCTCTGGCACTGGTGTGGCTAGTGATCAAGAACAATGGTTTTGGCTGCAGTGGCTTTGGTGACACTAACACGTGTGTAGCTAAAGCCAGCCATACATGGATTAGAATTTGGTCAGTTCAGCAGTACAACCAGCCTGTCAGATTTTTCCCACTCAATTGCCACTGTGGGCTATAGCCAGCATTGCCAAAATACAATATATTAGCAAAGAAGATCCCCCATCCACATGAAGTGTGTGGATGAGGGAATTTGGTCATTTTTTTATCATTCAACCCACTGGTTGAACAAAATAATTACTAATGTATGGCTTCTTTACATTCAGGAACATCGTTGTTGGCTGTACTGGCCTTGTGACACTGGCACTGGTGCAGCGGTGATCAAGAACACAGTTGCTGGCTGCACTGAGCTGAAGCAACTGGCACTGGTGTGACTAGCAATAAGGAACACTGCTGCTGACTGCACTGGCTCTGGTGACACTGGCACTGGTGTAGCAAGAAATCAGCAACATGCTGGTTTCACTGGTCTGAGGATAAAGGCACTTGTGTGATGGTAATCATGAACACAGTTGCTGGTGCACTAGTCAGACAAAACTGGCACTGGTGTGGTTAGTAATTAAGAAGACCAGAAGAAGAACACGGGTGGCTACATAACAGTCTCTGACCTGTTATGGAAAAGGGCAGGGGTGGGCCGTTCCGCAGCTTAATTTCTATTGTAGCCACACTACCACACTGCCACGCCGCATCTATATTGTTCCCCCTCGGGGAACAGGGAAACTTTAATGGTGGTGGAGACACAGCTATACCAGATGTAAAGGGGGCTCCAATGGGGGGATGACTGATGTAAGGGGGGCTCCAATGGGGAAACAACTGATGTAGGGGGGCTCCAATGGTGGGAAGCCTGATGTAAGGGGACTCCAATAGGGGGATGCCTGTTTAAGGGGGCTCCAATGGGGGGACATGTGATGTAAGGGGGCTACAATGGGGGGAACCTGATGTAAGGGGGGCTTCAATGGGTTGACACCTGATGTAAGGGGGCTCCAATAAGGGGGCTCCAATGGGGGGACATCTGATGTAAGGAGGGACTCCTCTGGGGATGCCTGATGTAAGGAGGAACTCCGCTGGGGATGCCTGATGTAAGGAGGGACTCCGCTGGGGGCACCTGATGTAAGGAGGGACTCCGCTGGGAATGCCTGATGTAAGGAGGGACTCTGCTGGGGACAATTGATGTAAGGAGGGACTCTGCTGGGAATGCCTGATGTAAGGAGGGACTCAGCTGGGGGCACCTGTTTTATGTATGGACTCTGCTGGGGCACCTGATGCAAGGACGGACTCTGCTGA
Organism: Lithobates pipiens; assembly: GCF_037356315.1. Lineage (NCBI taxonomy): Eukaryota > Metazoa > Chordata > Amphibia > Anura > Ranidae > Lithobates > Lithobates pipiens. The sequence goes on from NW_027507748.1 coordinate 468,989,199, forward strand.
GGGCACCTGATCCAAGGACAGATTCTGCTGTGGGCACCTGATGGCATCTGGTGGCAGAAGACACGCTCAGGGGTCCCACTGATTATGCATTATGGGGAGTTGAATGATTTAATTTTATATTACAATGTAATAATAGAAATAATGTGCTTCAATCATCCTGACACCATAAAAACCAGGGTGTCGGGGTGATTGAAGCGCTAACACCAGGTGTTTGGAGTATCTTTATCTGCTGATTTGTTAAATTCTGGAATACACATTGCTGGTGTAGGATCTGGGCCTGCTGTCCCTCCATCCCTCTTTCCTTCCCTCCCTCTTTCTTTCTTTCCTTCCTTCTCTCTCCTTCCCTCTTTCTTTCTTTCTTTATTTCTTTCTTTCTTCCTAACTTTCTCTCTCTTTCTATCTCTATCTCTTCCCCCTTTCTTTCCCCCTCCATCCCAAATTCATCTCAGACCACACCTCTTTGAGCCACGTCCATTTAAGCCACACACACTATTCCATGCAAATCATGCTAATTTTTCGCAGCGGCACGCCACATTTTATTGTTTTCTATGCCACACCTACAAATGCATTCCCAGGCCCCTAATTATAATACGACTCCGCCTACAGCCAAAAAAGTGTCCCTATAATTTTTTTTACAGTGTTGGAAACTATGCACTGACACTTATGTGACAAAGATCAGGAACACTTTTTTTAGCTGCATTGGTCTGCCAATGCTGGCACTGGTGTGGCTATCAATCAGGAACACTGCAATGACTCTGGTGACACTGATACTGGAGTGGTGGTAATCAGGAACACTGTTGTTGGTTTACATTGGTCTCATGACACCGTTGTTGGCTGAAGTGATCTGGTGACACTGGCACTGGTAAGGTGGCAATCAGGATTAGTATGCAAAAGGAAACAGAGCAATGGCTGCAAGTTGAAGCCTTTGTTTACATTTGTAATTATTCCCAGTACAGTGACAATTAAATTGGCTCTATATTCTTGCTTTGTGATATACACTGTCCAATGGACTCAGGAACCATAGAGAATGTGCATGTGTGCTCTAGAGGGCATGCATAAGCACTGCAAAAGGGAGACCATTCTAAGATGGCCTCCTACCTTCAGGAAGCAGCCATCTGCCCATTTTAATTCAATGGCTGGAAGGCAAGTGGTTAAAAGTCTACATTGTATTGTTCTGTAACACCACACCAAGCTTTAAGGCATGCCCCAAGTACGCTATGTTAAGGAGATGACAAGTCTGTGTCCGCACAGCTATACAGCCCTTTGTTCTTTATGGGGTGGTCATATGAAAATGGGCCGCTTTCTGTAGGTTGGTATTACAGATGGGGGAACAGTTTTACCCGAGCATAAGTTCGGGCCAAACTTTGGTTGTTCGGCCATTCGGTGAACAATGAACATTATGCGGTGTTCACTGCAAATTCAACAGCCGCAGAACACCGTTGAAGACTATAGGACACTAACATGAAAAACCAAAAGTGCTCATTTCAAAGGCTTATATGCATGTTATTGTCATAAAAAGTGTTTGCAGACCTGGGTCCTGCCCAAGGGGACATGTATCAATGCAGTGATCAGTGCAGTGATCAGGAGCAGTGATTTTAAAGTGGTTGTAAACCCCTTACAACCATTTGTCTATAGTATGCCTATAAAATGGCAAAAAAGTCATTTAACCACTTGACCACTGGGCACTTAAACACCCTTAATAACCAGGCCAATTTTCAGCTTTTGGTGCTCTCACATTTTGAATGACAATTGCTCAGTCATGCAACACTGGACCTATATGAAATTTTTGTCCTTTTTTTCACACAAATAGAGCTTTCTTTTGGTGGTATTTAATCACCTCTCAGTTTTTTTCTTTTTTGTGCTATAAAAGAAAAAAGACCGAAAATTCTGCGAAAAAATGAATTTTTCTTCGTTTCTGTTATAAAATTTAGCAGATTAGTAATTTTTTCTTCATAAATTTTGGCCAAAATTTATACTACTACATATCTTTGGTAAAAATAAGTACAAATTGGTGGATATTATTTGGTCTTTGTGAAAGTTATAGAGTCCCCAAGCTATGGTGCCAATATCTGAAAATTGATCACACCTGAAAGACTGACGGCCTATTTCAATTCTTGAGACCCTAACATGCCAGAAAAGTACAAATACCCCCCAAATGACCCCTTTTTGGAAAGAAGACATTCCAATGTATTTAGTAAGAGGTGCGATGAGTTTTTTGAAGTTGTCATTTTTTCCCACAATTCTTTGCAAAATCAAGATTTTTTTTCCTTTTTTGTTTTTCCACAAAATTGTCATATTATCAGGTTATTTCTCACACACAGCATATGCATACCACAAATTACACCCCAAAACACATTCTGCTATTACTCCCGAGTACGGCGATACCACATGTGTGAGACTTTTACACAGCGTGGCCACATACAGAGGCCCAACATGCAGGGAGCGCCATCAGGCGTTCTGGAGCACCCAGGACAATTCTGACATTTCTCTCCTACATGTAAAAATCATCATTTATTTGCTAGAAAATTACAGAGAACCCCAAAACATTATATTTTTTTTTAGCAAAGACCCTGGAGAATACAATGGTGGTCGTTGCAAATTTTTATCTTACACGGTATTTGCGCAGCAATTTTTCGAATGCGTTTTTTTGGGGGAAAAAACAGTTTTGTGCTTAAAAAAAACAAAACAACAGTAAAGTTAGCCCAATTTTTGCATAAAGTGAAAGATGAAGTTATGCTGAGTAAATAGATATGAAACATGTCACTCTTCAAAATTGCACATGCCCGTGGAATGGCGCCAAACGTCGCTACTTAAAAAATCCCCATAGGCGACACTTTAAATTTTTTTTACTGGTTACATGTTTTGAGTTGCAGAGGAGGTCTAGGGCTATAATTATTGCTCTCGCTCTAACGTTCGCGGCGATACCTCACATGTGTGGTTTGAACACCGTTTTCATATGTGGGCGGGGCTTACGTATGCGTTCGCTTCTGCATGCGAGCACATGGGGACAGGGGCGCTTTAAATTTTTTATTTTTATTTTTTATTGTTCATTTTACTTTATTTATTTTAGTTTGACATTTTTTTCCCCAAAAATAAGTTTTTGATCACTTTTATTCCTATTACAAGGAATGTAAACATCCCTTGTAATAGAAAAAAAGCGGTGAAAGGTCCTCTTTACAGTTAAATCTGGGAGTCAATATGACCCCACATCTCACCTCTAGGCTGGGAAGCCTGAAATAAAAAAAAAAAAAAGATTCTGGCTTTGATCGTACTGGCGAGTTGGTAGAAGCACCAGAGGGTGGTGAGGGGTGGGGGGCATCTATGGCTGGGTATTGCAGGGTATCACCGAGTATGGCTGGGTATCTCCGAGTATGGCTGGGTATGGCAATTTATGGCAGGGTATTGCGGGGTATTGGCGGGGTATTGCAGAGTATTGGGGGGTATTGCAGAGTAATCGGGGATACTGCAGTGTATTGGGGGGTATTGCAGAGTATTGGGGGGTACTGCAGAGTAATGGGGGGTACTGCAGAGTAATGGCGGGTACTGCAGAGTAATGGTGGGGTACTGCAGAGTAATGGGGGGTACTGCAGAGTAATGGGGGGTACTGAAGAGTAATGGCGGGTACTGCAGAGTAATGGCGGGTACTGTAGAGTATTGGGGGGTACTGCAGAGTAATGGGGGGTACTGCAGAGTAATGGCGGGTACTGCAGAGTAATGGCAGGGTACTGCAGAGTAATGGCGGGGTACTGCAGAGTAATGGGGGGTACTGCAGAGTAATGGCAGGTACTGCAGAGTAATGGTGGGCACTGCAGAGTAATGGCAGGTACTGCAGAGTATTGGGGGTACTGCAGAGTAATGAGGGGTACTGCAGAGTAATGGCAGGGTACTGCAGAGTAATGGGGGGTACTGCAGAGTAATGGCAGGGTACTGCAGAGTATTGCAGGGAATTGCAGAGTATTGGCAGGGAATTGAGGGGTTAAATTCGGTGAGCAGCAATGTGGGCACTGCAGATGCAGCCCACATCGCTGCTGACACCGATCTCTTTCCCCTCCGCTGTACCGATCGGTACAGAGAGGGGGAGGGAGGAACCGGCGTCATGTTATGACGCCGGTTTGTTTACAAGTGATCACTCCGTCATTTGATGGAGCGATCACGTGGTAAACGGCCGCGATGATCTCGTGTGCGCGCCCCAGGGGGCGCGAGAGCAGAATTCTGGGAGGCCGTTAATTAACGGCCTCTCAGAGTTAAACAACCACCCTGGAGCCGTTAATCGGCAATGGGCGGTTGTTAAGTGGTTAAAATGGATTGCGGCTGTAATGTATTATCAGATCCAGGCAACATAGATAAAACTCATTGAAAAAAATGGCATGGGTTCCCCCCAGTCCATTACCATGCCTTTTGTGTCTGGTATGAATATTAAGGGGAACCCCCCAAAATCCACACCAGGCCCTTATCCAAGCACGCAACCTGGCAGGCTGCATGAAAAGAATCCCTCATGCCCTCAACATGGGGAGGGTGCTTTGGGACCCCCAGATCACGGTCCTCCCCTATGTGAATTGGTAACAGAGTACATTGTACCCCAACCATTTCACAAAAAAGTGTAAAAAATTGTAAAAAAGACAAGAGACAGCTTGGGACAAGTCCTTTATTAAAAGATAAAAAATAAAAATGTCCCGCAATGTAAATACACACTGCCCGACGGACTGAAAAAAAAGCCACAGCAGTTCTGCCTCCATGGGAGGCTCCCGCTGAGTGACACTTCTTCTTGGTGACAGCTGTTATATAGCTGAGAGCGGGGCCACCCGTGATGTAAACAGCTGACCCTGCCCCCTCTGATGCCATGGGGGCTTCACCTGGGGGAATGTGGCCTGGTACGGTTCAGGAGGGGGTTGACGCTCTCTCATCCCCCCTCTTTTCCTGTGGCCTGCCAGGTTGCGTGCTTGGATAAGGGACTGGTATGGATTTTGGTCGGACCCCTATGCCTTTTTTTTTCATTTTTTGCAGGGCTCTCCTTAAAATTCAAACCAGACCTGAAGGATCTGGTGTGGATTTTGGAGGGGACCATTATGCCATTTTTTTTTTATTTGCCACAGGCTACCCCTTAATTTCCATACCAGACCTGAAGAGTCTGGTATTGATTTTACCTTTTATGGTTCAGGGTTCCCCTTAACCACTTACGGACCGCCCACCGCAGTTTTACATTGGCTGTTTGAAGGATATTGTTGTCATGACAGCAGCTAGCTGCCATAACCCCAGTATCTTTTTTCTGTATCGGGTGGTCCGCTACAAGATAAAAGTGGTCACTGCGGCGGATTCACCGCAAGATCACTTTTATTGGTGGCGGGAGAGGGCCCCCCTTCCGACGCGATCTGGTTCCCTCCGCCACTTACCAGAGCCATCAGCAGTGGCAGAGGCAATCGCTTCCTGTCTCCTGTTAGGTATGGAGACGAGTGAGGGGAAGATGGCTCCCACCCGTCTCTATAACAATGCAGGGCGGAAGCGACATTAAAAAATCACTTCCGCCCACAGCTCTAAAAGTGCCATTTTTTTAAATTACATTTTTTTTTTTTATTATTGCATTTTAGTGTAAATATGAGATCTGAGGTCTTGTCAGGCTTTTTTTCTATAACAAGGGATGTTTACATTCCTTGTAATTGGAATAAAAGTGACACTTTTTTTTTTTAAACTCAAGCCGCGTACACACGGGCGGACTGTATGGCCTACTTAGTCCGTCATACAATCTGACGGACAGTCCGTCATACTTTCGAATGAACGGACTTGACCACACACGGATGCAAAAACAGTCAGTCGAAAGCTTGCGCAATGACGTGTACAGCACGTACGACGGGACTAGAAATAGGAAGTCCAATACACAGCAATGCAACCTTTCGCCGTGTAAATCCTTTCTGAGCATGCGCCATTCTTAGTCCATCGAACTAGCCTACTGACGAGCGGATTGTCCGCTGAAACCAAAGTATGATGGACAGTATTACGGAAATTCCGAAATACTTAGTACGCCAGACTGCACGCTGAAAAAGTCCGCTGAAGCCCACACACGAGCGGACTGTCCGCTGAAATGTGTTTTGACGGACTAAGTTGGCCATACAGTCCGCCCGTCTGTACGCGGCTTTAGTGTAAAAAAACGAAATAAAAGGTAAAATAAATAAGAAAAAACAAGCTTGCGTGCAGAAGCGAATGTATACGTGAGTAGCGCCCACATATGAAAACGGTGTTCAAACCACACATGTGAGGTATCACCACAATCTATGGAGCGAGAGCAATAATTCTACTCCTAGACCACCTCTGTAACGCAAAACATGCAACCTGTAGAATTTTTTAAATGTCGCCTATGGAGATTTTTAAGGGTAAACGTTTGTCGCCATTCCACGAGCGGGGGCAATTTTGAAGCATGACATGTTAGGTTTCAATTTAGTTGGTGTAATATTATCTTTCACAATATAAAAAAAAATGGGCTAACTTTACTTTTATCTTATTTTTTAATTCAAAAAAGTGTATTTTTTCCAAAAAAAGTGCACTTGTAAAACCGCTGTGCAAATACGGTGTGACAGAAAGTATTGCAACGACAGCCATTTTATTCTCTAGGCTGTTAGAAAAAAATATATACAATGTTTGGTGGTTCTAAATAATTTTCTAGCAAAAAAAACTGTTTTAACTTGTAAACAACAAATCTCAGAAGGAGGTTCAGTCCTTAAGTGGTTAATATTCATACCAGAACCAAAGAGCCTGGTAATGGACTGGGGGGAACCCATGCCATTTTGTTCATTGAGTTTTATCTATATTGCTGAGATCCGACAATTCATTACTGCCACGATCACTTTTAAATTACAATTTTTGTCCTTTAGAAATGTCATCTTGCTGTGGTACTGTTATAAACATGGGAAAAATGACACTTTACAGGCATACTATAGACACCCCCAGGCACGATATTTAAAGGAATATTTCATTTTTATTTTTAACTTTAAGCATTAAAAAAATCAATGCTCCTGATAAAAACAACCATTTAAAAAAAAAAATTGCATTGATACATGTTCCCTAGGGGAGGACCCGGGTCCCCAAACACTTTTTATGGCAATAACTTGCATATAAGCCTTTAAAAATTAGCACTTTTGATTTTTCATGTTCCTGTCCCATAGACTTTAACGGTGTTTGTTTGTTCGTCCGAGTTTTTAGCCAGTTTCGCAGGTTATTGTGAGAACCAAACGGGGGTGTTCGGCTCATCCTCAGTTGGTATATTCTCCACAAGAAGGATCTATATAAAAACCTTACGCTACTATTCTTACATATATTTCTGATTGTTACTGTTAGCCATTAGTACTGTTTGACAATGGTAAGCTGATTCTATTGCATTGCATTTATTATGCCCAATGTTTACTTTCATTGTTATATGCAAGGCCTTTACGTTGTTGGAAATCAATAAACATATTGAAACAGAAAATGGCCTGCCTGGTAATTTACATCTGACTGTCATCCGATCCGATCCACCAGGCGGATGGGGAACAGATCCCAATCCATATGTTTTCAGTGGATCAGATGCAGGAAGGTGTAAATGGACACACGTGAAATAGTTCCTAGAGTGCAAGTGGAAGTCTGCAGACTCTGAAGTAACAGGGGCTCTGGGAACCCTGTGGAAGGGCTGGCTTAGCCCTTCCTCCTCTGGGCTTGCCGCTCAGCTGTCGGCTAATTGCCAGCTCTCTTCTCTCTCCACAGTTACCAGCGGTTTATGATGATGCTCGTCTGGCCTGCCTATTTAAAGTCTTCCAGCTCATTTCTCCATTGCCTTCACGTTTGGTCACATCACTAGGAACCATCTCCTGCTGTTGTTTCAAGACTGGCTTGCTACATCCCTCCTGGCTTCCATCCTGCTTGCAGTTGCTCTCCTTGGATCCCTGACGTCTGGACTGGCTGATTACCCGATCTGGTTTATGAACTTTGGACTGGCTGACTACCTGATCTGGCTACTGGACTCTGGCTTGCTTGACTACGCTTTTTCCTATTTACCTTTTTATTTTTATTAATAAACAAGTGTGATTTGATTGTACTTCTGTCTCTGACTGTTTCATGGTTCCTGACAGTAAATGAAGGCCGTGAATTCAGAAGATACAGTCAATCCACTTGTTGGTAATATTTTTTCCAGATTGGATGAGCAAGATCACCGCATGGATCAGTTTGCCTTGTCATAACAAATGCTCCTGAATCGCGCGGCTCACCTGGAATCCCCCACGGTGGCTGCTCCGGTACAACCTGAGTCGCAGGCCGTCCCTGCTGCTGCGTCAGTCTCTGTGCAGGCACCTTGAGTATTACCTCTATAAGAGGTATGTCTGGTTCTGTTCCGCTTCCCCAGCGATTTGGGGGTGATCCAGTTCAATGCAGAGGGTTTCTCAATCAGGTTGAGATATACTTCGAAATGCTGCCCCAGACGTTTCCCACGAACAGAAGCAAAGTAGGTTTCGTGATATCTTTGCTTTCTGAGCCCTTGTACACACAGTCGGAGAATCCGTCGGAATGTGTCCTATCGGACCGTGTCGTCGGATAATCCGACTGTGTGTGGTATGCATCGGACTGATTCCGTCCGAATATCCGTCCGACCCAATTTTCCAACTTGTTGGAAATATTTCCCGACCAACCGGGCCAATCGGACATACTCCGATCATGTGTAGAGAATTTTGATCGGACCAAGTGCCACGCATGCTCAGATCAAATTCCTACATCAAAGCTATTGGCTACTAGCCTGAATGTAGTCCCATCGTAACGAAATGACGTCATCAGGTTCTGAAAGATCTGATTTTTTGACAACTTTGTCCGACCGCGTGTATGCAACAGTTTCGGACAAGATCCGATGGACAAAATCCGACGGGCAAAATCCGACGGATTTGGTTGTGGAAATCTCCGACCGCTGAGAGAGCCTTGGCCTGGGCTAGCCCTCTATGGGAGATGCAAAAACCTGTTGTCTTGAGTTACCCTCAGTTTGTGGCCTCCTTTAAAAGGTTTTTTTGACGTCCCCGCATGCTCCGCTTCTGCTGCCAAGTGCCTCATGTCCATCAAACAGAGTACGAGAACTGTTACCGACTACGCCATTGAATTCCATATTCTGGCAGTAGAGGTTGCTTGGAACAACGAGGCCCTCGTGGCTGCTTTTTCTCATGGTCTCTCGGATTCCATCAAGGATGAGATAGCAGCCTGAGATATACCCACTGAGCTGGAGAGCTTGATCTCGTTTGCCATCCTCATTGACTCCAGACTCAGAGAAAGACTTTCTCTTAAGGAGCGCTTGCGGAAGCCTCCTGTACGTTTTCCTTCGAGCTTTGTAGTCCCACCCATGCCTCCCTCACCTCCCATGCCTCCTGGTACCAAGTTGGTCAGTGAAGATGAACCCATGCACCTGGGCTTCACACGTCTCTCTGCGGATGAGAGAGCCTTTAGGAGGAGGGAGAGATTGTGCCTTTATTGTGGCCAGGCAGGTCATTTTTTGAAGTCTTGTCCTACCCGCCCAGGGAACGCCCGAAACTTGAGGTCCTGTCATGGACAGACCTTAGGTGGCGTTGTTTCATCCCCAGTTATCCAGAAGGATAAGCCCCTGGTTTTGGTCACCCTTTCTTGGGCTGAGTCGTCCATCGAGATACAGGCTCTAATCGACAGGTCTGTTCATTGATGCTGCATTTGTTTCACAGCACTCGATTCCGCTTCAGCTGCATGACACTCCACTTGCCATTGAGGCTCTTGACGGGAGACCTTTGCAGCCTGCCCATGTGACTCATGAGACGGTTCCGTTGTCCATGGCCATAGGGGCTCTTCACCATGAGATAATCCAATTCCAAGTTATTTCCTCACCCAGATTTCTGCTGGTTATTGGTTATCCTTAGTTACAGAGGCACAACCCATCTTTTGATTGGCTCCATGCTGAGTTTATCTCCTGGTCACCACAATTCAGTGAGACATGCTTCCTGAAGGTATCCAAGGTCCTGTGCACCACTTCACTCCCCTCCCTGCCAGGGGAGTACCGTGATTTTGGCGATGTCTTTGATAAAGGTCAAGCTGCCGGTAGTTTGCCTCCACACCACTCTTATGATTGCGCAATTGATCTTCAACCTGGTGCCATACCTCCCTTTGTCGGTCTTGGAGGATAAGGCCATGGAGGAGTATGTTGCTGATGCACAATTCTCGTCTCCTGCTGGTGCTGGTTTCTTCTTTGTGAAAAAGAAGAGCGGTGAACTGAGACCTTGTATAGATTATAGGGGTCTCAATCATGTCACAATTAAGAATGCCTACCTGATTCCATTGATTACTGAGTTATTCGACCGCCTCAAGGGAGCAACGGTTTTCACAAAGCTTGACCTGAGAGGGGCATACAATCTCGTGTGCATTAAGGAGGGCAACTAGTGGAAGACTGCGTTTAATACCAGAACAGGCCATTATGAATACCTGGTAATGCCTGTTGGCCTTTGTAATGCCCGGCAGTTTTCCAGGAATTTATTAACGATGTCCTCTGAGATTTGTTGCAGTTGTGTGTGGTGGTTTATCTCGATGATATCCTCATATTTTCCAAGTCCCTGGAGAGCCACCACACAGATGTTTGTCGTGTACTTCAGAAACTAAGAGAGAACAATCTCTATTGTAAACTGGAGAAGTGGGAGTTCCATCGTGAACAGGTTACATTCCATGTCATTTCCACTGCTGGTTTTTCAATGGACCCAGAGAAACTTTCGTCAGTCCTACAGTGGCCTCAACCCGTGGTTTTACGTCCTCTGCAGCGTTTCCTGGGCTTTGCCAACTACTATCGGAAGTTTATTCGGAACTTCTCATCTCTGGTCAAGCCTCTGACTGATATGACCGGAAAGGACGGTAACCCACAGAGTTGGTCTCCGAAGTCCATTAAGGCCTTTGAGACTCTCAAGGCTGCCTTTGTTTCTGCTCCTGTGTTGGCACATCCTGATCCTACGTTGCCTTTTATCCTAGAAGTTGATGCTTCTGAGACTGGAGTTGGCACCCTTCTGTCTCAGCGTCTTAACTCTGAGAGCGCTATGCATCCGTGTGGCTACTTTTCCAAGAAATTGTCACCTGCTGAGTGCAATTATGAGATTGGTGACAGAGAGCTGTTGGCGATCATTTTAGCCCTGAAAGAATGGAGACATATCCTTGAAGGTACCACTGTGCCCGTTGTTATTCTTACTGACCATAAGAATCTTACATTCTTGTCTGAGGCTAAGTGACTCTCTCCCAAAAGGGCGCGATGGGCTCTTTTCTTGTCAAGTTTTGATTACATTGTCTCATTCTTACCCGGTACTAAGAATGTAAGGGCTGATGCCTTGTCACAACAATTTTCCTCCACTTCCAAGTCGGAGCCGGTTCCGGTTCCTATGATTACTCCTGATCGTATCTTAGCTACGGTTCGCACCAGTCTTACTTCTCCTTTGGGTGACAAAATTCCTGCTGCTCAGGTCCATGCTCCTCCTGATAAACCTTGTGACCGCTGCTTTGTCCCAGAGTGTCTCCGTACTGCAGTGCTGTGCTCCAGACTTATCATTCTCCCAAGGCAGCTGGCCATCCTGGGAAGAATCAACTCATTTGGGTCATCTCCCAACAATTCTGGTGGCCTAGTCTACGGGCTGATGTTACTGCTTTTGTAGCTGCCTGTCCCATGTGTACTCAGAGTAAGACTCCACAACACCTTCCAGTGGGCCTCCTACAACCCATACCCAATGGAGAGAGGCCCTGAACTCACCTGTCTATGGATTTCATTATGGAATTGCCCAACTCCCAAGGCAACACTGTTATCCTTATGGTGGTTGACCGGTTCTC